>NC_065921.1:40885418-41251893 GCF_024586455.1 Bactrocera neohumeralis
AATGAAATAAGAAATTTATCACGTGACAATCTTGAAATAAGTAACTTAAAGCCGAGCCTGTAATTCACATATCAACTTAGTCTAAATATTGATTCCTAACTTAAAAGACTTCTCAAAAACTTGAGAACTTCCAGGTAAAATTTGGCCTGACGGTTTGTCCAGGAG
Organism: Bactrocera neohumeralis; assembly: GCF_024586455.1. Taxonomy (NCBI): domain Eukaryota; kingdom Metazoa; phylum Arthropoda; class Insecta; order Diptera; family Tephritidae; genus Bactrocera; species Bactrocera neohumeralis. Next base: position 40,885,584 of record NC_065921.1, read on the forward strand.
GAACAAATTCATGCTGGACGATGCTTGGATTTGCTCATTCATCAGCGACCTCTTCCCGGTGCTCCAAACGGGCCTAGTGCCACCAAAACACACCACTTCTTGCTAAAGCAACATCTGAGTAAGCCCGCTTGATCATATCAAATGTCTCTGTCGCATATTTACCGAGTTCCACACAGCATTTAAACGCGTACCTCTGCTCTAACGAACACTGCATTTTCGGCTTGCACCCCTCACAGAAATACGTCGCGCGAAAGTGTTTGCCCTAACTCTACAGGTGCTCGGAGACAACTGACCAGCCGCTCGTTCGTTAGCTAGGAACAACCGAATCCAGTCGGTATGCGCATGCTCCAAGGTATAGATGCGAAGAAGGAAATCAGTCCTATAGCTTTCCGGACAAACCCTGTATATTTCTCACCATAGGGGAGAGTGAGATTCATTCACAGCCAAAACTATAGTATCTGAGATTAATAATAGACTCAAGGCTCAAAATTTAAGGATCACCTAGAATACACTGCAAGTAAAGCGAATAAAATCCTAAACCCCTTATCAAGAATGTTGGCAAATAAAGGCTGCGTGCGTTCCAGCCGGTGATTTTTAATCACAAAGGTAATTAGATCGATAGTATTATATGCGGCTCCAATATGGATCCAGGCGCTAAGCATTGAAGCATATGTCAGACAAATAAGCAAAGTGCTCAGGCTGTCGGCATTAAGAGTTATCAGCGCTTTCCAAACAATATCAAAAGCCTAACAATATGTCAGCAGCGGTAGCAAATCTCTTTCAAAGGACTTTGGACGCACAAACTAATAACGGACATCCATTCGTGAACAGATAGTTGTTTTGTCTTCGCAGTGTCTTCGAACGGGTAAGTAAGGTCTCTTCATTTTTTTTAACGCTGTAAATTTTCAATAGATCACGATAGATGTTGTCTTATGTAAATATACAATTTAGTTATTTTTATACTCTCGCAACAATGTTGCTAAGGAGAGTATTATAGTTTTGTTCACATAACGGTTGTTTGTAAGTCCTAAAACTAAAAAAGTCACATATAGGGTTATATATACCAAAGTGATCAGGGCCACGAGTAGAGTCTAAATCCGGATGTCTGTCTGTCCGTCCGTCCGTCTGTCCGTCCCTCCGTGCAAGCTGTAACTTGAGTAAAAATTGAGATATCATGATGAAACTTTGTACACGTATTCCTTGGCTCCATAAGAAGGTTAAGTTCGAAGATGGGCAAAATCGGCCAACTGCCACGCCCACAAAATGGCGGAAACCGAAAACCTATAAAGTGAAATTTGGCACAAAGGATCGCATTAGGGAGGGGCATATTTGGACGCAATTGTTTTGGAAAAGTGGGCGTGGCCCCGCCCCCTACTAAGTTTTTTGTACATATCTCGGAAACTATTATAGCTATGTCAACCAAAGTCTACAGAGTCATTTTCTTCAGGTATTTTCATATACAGTTCAAAAATGAAAGAAATCGGATAATAACCACGCCCACCTCCCATACAAAGGTTATGTTGAAAATCACTAAAAGTGCGTCAACGGACTAACAAAAACGTCAGAAACACTAAATTTTACGGAAGAAATTGCAGAAGGAAGCTGCACTCCGGCTTTTTTTAAAAATTGAAAATGGGCGTGGCCTCGCCCACTTATGGACCAAAAACCATATCTCAGGAACTGCTAGACCGATTTCAATGAAATTCGGTATATAATATTTTCTTAACACCCTGATGACATGTACGAAATATGGGTGAAATCGGTTCACAACCACGCCTTCTTCCAATATAACGCTATTTTGAATTCCATCTGATGCCTTTCTCTGTATAATACGAGTATAAACATTAGGAACCAATGATGATAGCGGAATAAAACTTTACAAAAATAAGGTATTTGAAAAATATGTAAATGACTGATAATGAAATCTCGATTATCACTTTACCATGCGAGAGTATAAAATGTTCGGTGACACCCGAACTTAGCCCTTCCTTACTTGTTACTATACAAATTTTTGTCAAAGGAACGAGAAAGAAACAAGATATAAAGATGGGAGTATATTAGTGACTTGTTATTCCAAGCTCTTAAAACTGATATTATCGTGCCAAAAATGTCCCCTGAAGTCAATATGTTTTCAAATATAAGCCCCATAAGCTGTATAGCGCAGAACTTTTAAGGAAAGCGCATTAAATTTTAATAAAATTTGGGACAAAATATCTCTAAATATTCATGCCTCGTCTAACTTAAAAAAATCCCGGGCTCTGAAAATAGAATTACGAGAACTACATACATTAAGTCCACTATGAATAGTTATCAACTGCCAAAGAACTTAGAGACACATTTGCAAATGAGAGTATAACTTTGATATGAAGTAAACCACCAACTTCTGTCGACATAATCTCAAACTAGACTAGTTAATGAGTTTCAAAAACTTTACAAGAGATTATTCCACAGTCTAACACACGGTTTTGACTTCGGGAAGATCGTAAGAAATTTTTATCTGACATAAGTTAATCTTCTGTCTGGGACATTCCGCTCTCACTAGAGGAACTAATAAGGAATATTACATATAAGTAAAATCCAACCACATTTTATGAAATTCATTCAATTTCACAGAATGATTTTCTAATAAAATTCTTAAAATTTTCAGAAACAACAGATGTTCACTTCAGGTACGCTTAAGGGTAAGGCCTTTTTGAAGTCTTCGAAAAAGTCAAACTTTCTAAATATATGTATTCTCAGAATAAAGAATAGGCCACATTGTGTCTGACGCGTTCTTTAGTTATATGGGTAGAGAGCTAAAATAATAATTAGTATAAGGGAACTCAAGGAAAAGCAACTGGATAGTAGATATGTAAAAACAGTATTTATAAAAACTTTAATAATACCACTTTCATGAGAGTCTTGTTAACTATTTAGATCCGTATCTTCGTAAAGGTTGTTAGAATACCAATAGGAAAATTATAATTAGCTATTAAAGTAGTAAAGGTAGCATACTACTTCCAGATATTTAGTTATGAAGAACACAAATACATATATTAGATAAGCCACAGCAGGTTTAATCAGGGACAATACAAAATTGAAAAGTATGGAAAATGGGATTCTGTAAAAATGATCGCCCGTCTTCTTAGAAATATTTCCTCCTACACTATCTGTTCTCCCAGGTCAAAAATATTTACGATAAAATAATGTGAACTTTTAATAACTAATTTGGTGTATTTATGCTCTCAGCTTGATATTTATAATCGCTATATATGTATGTACTCGTATGTATCATAGATCACAACCAAAAATTAGCACCAAAAACGATACCTAAATTCAAGAGCAATAAATTAAGAAAGCGCCAGCCGCCGCAGTGCCGTTCTTCAACTGAGTATTTGCCGCAATTTATAGAGACATCGAAGCAGCTTGCTTACATTCGATTAATAACACCGCTGCGCAATATATCGTATAATCGGTTATGAGCTCATAAAGTCAGCACACATACACTCGCCCTCCAAAAAGCCAAACGAGTTTTAATGACTCTTATCAAATGGTTTCACCATAAGCGAGTACATACTTGTATGTATGTAAATGTATATGGAGATTAATAGTATGGGTGTATCAATACATAGCTATATACACACATATTTTTCCAAACCATAAATCTTGTAACATGAAAATGAGTTGCCAAAAAGTTTGTTTCTCTTCGTCGCAACGATGTAAGGGAACCCCTTTAATGTTTGCTGGTGAATTGTGTGCGCTTAATGAAGTGTTTATACAATATGTTTATGGCTGCAAATATCGGATGTATAGCATATTGTACTAAGTAAGGCTGAATATATAAAAAAACTGAGTGTTGTCATTGAATATTGCAACGAGAGGGCAAAGGAGGTTACTTAGATAAATTTAGGTTCACTTAACGTAACGGAATCACCTCAACTGCATGTTCATTCACCTTTTCGCAGTAATATCAGTCGAATCTTATTCTTCTCAGCCTTCCGTTTTTAAACTCTTGCAACTAAATTAACGTATTTTGCAACGTAATACCAGTAGGGGGTATTACGTGGGCAATATAATATGGGCAAAAAATAGTAAGACTTTTTAGTTTAAATTTCGCGCGATAATCATTCGTCGAATTATTTTTCTTTTAGGTTGGTATGACCGTCAGTGACAACTGTGCCATATGCCACATGAGAAACTAATCACTAGTGCATTCGACGATTTTTACGATGAGTTAGGTTATTCAACGAAGAACTTCTTTTAAGTTTTGAAAGCGGGATCAAATTTCTGCTTCAATGAAGTAAAAGAATTAGTGCTTTAGAATCGACGATTAAGAGTCAGAGATCTTATTGGTATCGTTGGTACATCGAAAGGATTAGTGAAAACCATTTTGAAAGATTATTAGGGTCTAAGAAAAGTGAAAGCCCGATTGGTTTCAAAATCACTAAATTTTTTCAGAAAATAGCGTCGCATTAATATCTATGAAACAATGCTTTCCAACTACTAGGATGCAGGTTAAAAATCAAGGTTGTGTCTAAGGAAGCTGGAATTATGGGCCGACAACCCTTGGTTTTTGCACCACGCTAATGCACCGTCGTATACTGCATTGATTCTTTGTGAATTTATCGCCAAATTTTCAACCAATATCTTGCCGCAATCAGCGTATTCGCCTGACTAAGCTCCGTGTGACTTCTGGCCATTCAACAATCTCAAACGACTGCTCCGAAGAAATCTTTTTTGAGTCACTTGAAAACATTAAACTAGAATCGCTACGGGTATTGTAGGCTTTTCCGAAAATTGACTTTAAAAACAGTTTCGATGATTGGTGAAAATGTTGGCGCAAATGTATTGGGGCCAAGGGGAATTACTGTGAGTGGGACGACATAAAATTTACATTAAGAATTTTAAAATTATGAACAAAGTCTTACAATTTTTCGCTCACGTAGGAAATGGCCTTTGTCATAGAATATTGCAACAATAGAACAAAAGACGGTCATTAGTTAATAAACTAACATAGCCGTTTTTGTCATCAGGATCACCTTTGCGGTATTCGCCGTTGACAATGCGGAAAGAACCATAACCTTCCTTAAAACCTTTATCTTGAAAACTTGTAACGCCAACTCTTCAGAAGTTGTCATCATCCATGTTCTGTACCCTATAGCAGGAATAATGAGTGACTTACATTATTATATAGTTTGGTCTCTATTCTTCTAGTTAGAGCTTTCTGCTGAGCCAACAATTTCGGTCTGAAAAAAGAAGATATCTTCTGCTTATGGATTACTACAGAAGAAGCATACTCCTGTTCGTCTTTCATTGAAAACGTTGTGTATAACTTTTGATAGATTTACTTTTCTTGTTCAAATTGCCAAATTTGCCATGATACCGTGACCGTGACGACCCAATGACCGAAAAACATAAGCAGGCTCGTCGTAAGCTTTGCATCATACTTGAATATGGATGGGTTCAGTGTTGAGAATAACCTCAATTTCAATGACCGGAACTACGGAAAAGTGGGAAAACAATTTTTTCACAAAATGGCGACTGTCTGAAAAAAAAGTTTCTTTGGATCACTTTTTCTAACTATTTCGAATTTTTTAAAAATAATAAAAATAAAAATTTGGGGATGGGGCTAGTTCCAACCATAGACAAGCCTATAAAGAAGACCCTGTGAAACTTTCAAGTAAATCGGTCCAGTAGAACCTGAGAAATCGTGGGTATCGTTTCGAAAAAGTCAGTTTTGAGAAAAACGCGTTTAAAGTTTAGGACACGATTCTAGTGAACACGGACGCTACGTCACAAAATCGGCTGTATCTCCGAAAATAAGTCGAATTTTGAAAAATCCGTCCAAGGTCATATTTTTGAAAGTCTAAATTTTCAAGATATGCAAAAAAATCGATTTTTTCAAAATCCTAGACAGGCAGAGCGCATATGCTCCGCACTTTCTCGATAATGCCATACCGTCTCACCATGTGTTGGTACAGGACGGATGACACTTGTGGGGTCGTCAATATCCTTCAGGATAATGGCTCTTCTGGAGGGGTTCCAGACCCGTAGGGAAGCTGTGCTTTCTCCAGCTTAGTTTTTTACCTATGATAACTCCGAGATATTTGACAAACCTCGAGAGTACAATAGTTTTACCCCTTAAAAGAAGGAGATTCAATGCGGAATTTTTATATTGTTGTGAAATTTTAGTTTTCTCCAGATTGACAAGATGGACAGCAGGTATAATTTCTATATATATTTATACAAAAACCATAAAATAATGGATGAACGTGTACCTAAAATTTTTGTATTATATTTTTTTTGGACATTATTGTTGATTGCTTCAAAAAAAGGCTTTCACTGTCATAGTCCTTAACGGTATTTATGAACTCAAATGTAGACCACTTCCTTTGAGACACACAGAACAGATGTAACGAGTGATTCCAGTAGACGCACTAATTTCACGTTTAGGGCCGGTCGATTGGAAACCAAATTCGTGTGACATCACACCGTTAGACTTTTTCCTGTGGGGATATGTAAAGTCAAAAGTCTATGCGGACAATCCCGTTTCGTTTCAGGCCTTAGAGCAAAAGATCACGCGTGTCATGGCCTACTATACTTGCAAGAGAATCGTCAGCAAGAAATTGGGCCTCAAACCTAGCATAATCATGTGGGTGTATACGGCTGTCATAAGACCTATACTTACATATGGAGCTCTGGTATAGTGGCCAGTGGCAACATTAGAAAATTAAATGGAATACAAAGAGCAGCATGTGCGGGTGTTACTCGTGCAATCATATCATGTCCCACTACCGCGCTCAATGTGGTCCTGCATCAACTACACATGAATATCTTTATTCACAAAACAACAGCATTTGCGGCTAAAAGAATAAAATAACTGGGTGGTTGGAACCAGCAGAACTACGGACATAGTGTAATCTTAAATAAGCTCACCATCAATAAATCAGACTACATTCTCCCAAAGCTGGATTTCAATAGACACTTGCAGGTGAGAATACCATCTAGAGGAGAATGTAGAAGCGGCTCAATGGGGGATGAGGATACCATCTCAGTCTATACCGACGGGTCCAAAATGGCCTTCGAAGTAGGCACGGGGGTATTCTCCTCTGATCTAGGCATTTCTCTCTCTATACGTCTACCTAACTCGGCTAGCATCTTCCAAGCGGAAGTACTGGACATAGAAAAAGCCTGCGAAGTCTTATTGAAAAACCACGGGAATATAAATAAAGCAACTATATTTACGGACAGCCAACCGGCCCTCCTGGCATTGTCTTCACCCATGACAAATTCCAATATAGTCCACAACTGCAAGAAAGCACTAAGCTCAATAAAAGACAAGCTCCAACTAGATTGACCTGGGTTCCTTGTCACAAAACACTTGGAATCCATCAAGCACCAAACCTTGAATGGATTTCTACTAAAAGCATATCAGACATAAGTAGTTTCGTCGAAACCTCGAAATGGTTTGAGAGAGAAGGTGAAACGTGATAGCAGATACAGAAGGTTCTACGAATAGTGTATCAAAATGGCACATCAAGTGCTAATGAGGCCAACATCAAGTGCTAATTGAGCCCGATAGACAACAGGGCTGCACTCCTACCTACCTACCTACCATTCGCCAGTTCGATTGGTAACTGATGCTTGAAGAAGTCATCGAATATTGGACTAAACGGATGGACCATCTGAGACGTAGCCGCGGCCAATATTTGAAAGAGATAATTAAATCTTAAAAAAATAAATGCGAAAGAATGTTCCTTCGAATTTTCTATTAAATTTTAAGTTTCTTTGTTTTTTCTTTAAAAAAGTAGGGAACCTCAAAATAGATAAACCTACGTATGTATGAGCGCGAATCTGACCATTCCAACAATCTTTAATGTCTTCATTATGAAATTCCTTCTATGTCTGTCTTACATTTTACACGCAAATCGGAAATCGATTTTACGCGCATGAAACCAAGTAACTCAGCACTCCAACAACACTACCATCCCCTGAAACGGCTCAAACAACTATAGGGTAACTAATCAAGAGTAAATGCGCAATCAACAACAACTTTTGGCCTTTTTTGTTTTCGATAGACCATCTCAACAACCTTGGCACTTACCGCCAGCACACATGCACAGTTTTAAGCCTACGTACTCACACACGTGGGAGCGCTCTTAACGCTAAGTACAACACATACTCGATACAGATTTCGAAACTCATCGCGAGCTCGAGTGGGGGTGGAAAAAAGTTGCTAAGCTCAATCGGAAATGAAGCAATCAAATCATGCCCGCATCGACAGACACACACACCCGAACAAACACACCTTACTTGCAGATGTGTGCATTTGAGAAGGCCTAGTGAATCCACACATGCACAAATGCATGTGTGTGTATGTTTGTATTAAAAGTATGAGTTTGCGAAATTTAGAAATCTCTGCATGACTGCATATGTGTATATTAATGCACACACACACACCCACACACGCGCAGATTATTGAAACTTTATGAAAGTGATTTATACTTGTCCGCTGCGCCGCCTGGCCCCTCCGTGCACCGTTCATCAAGCGTCGAATAACGGCAGAAAGTGGAATGAAAAAAATAAATGATGAGAAGTGGTGAAAAATCGCAAAATTTTTAATGGCGCACTCCAATCGAGACACTCGAGCACAATCAAGAGCTGCCAAACGACTGCTAACGGGAGAGTAAGAGCATGGGCGGACGCGTTGCCGAGCATTAAACCTTTCAGGCACTTGTAGGCAAATGGGTTTTTATGATTTTAGAAATAAATCCCTGCGAATGCAATTAAAATTAGGTTATTCACTGTTTGTTTGTGTTGTTGTTCAACTTGTTGTTCGCAGTTGTTGGGCAATTGTTAGCGAGCTCGAGGCGTTAATTGGAAATTTAATGAGAGTTTACATTACTTTAAAGTGACTTTTGAAAAATTGTTGACAATATGTACCAGCAGATTGATTAGTAGGCAAATAATTTATGCGAGCAATAAATATTTTAAAACAGTACTTGAAAAAACGCAAAATTTACTTCGAGCAGTGTTAGCTATTTGTTGTTGTTGTTGTTGTTTTGTTATGCATTGCTGGTTTACCATTTCATGAGCTCGTTCAAACTCACACCTGGTAAAATTAAATGACAAATTGCTACCGCTTATCATACTCCTGTTTAAAGGTTTTTGCAAACTCCAGATATTTTTCCTTCGATTTTAGCAGGTCAATTGAAAAGTCGCGGCCTAAAATATTAAAACATATTTTTTTGGCAAAATTCGTCTTTCTTCATTCCACATAGTTCCCTTCAAGGGTGGTACACTGTTCAAAAGGATCGTCCATATTTTTGTTACCATTTTTATACTCTTGCAACATGTTGCTTCAGGGTATCACCTAAAACTAATCGAAATTGTGACCACAAATTGACCAAATCCAACCAAAACTGTTCAAGCCCTTAGATACCTATGTAATATGTGGCCCCCAGTATTGTTTTTTGACCGAAAATATAGGTCAATGTATGAAATATAGAATTAAAATTCAGAGAGAATATTTTCTCGACAATGGTATGTCTGTGTGTCCAAATTGGGTGAATCAGGTCAACTTTTCCCTGAGCCCGCTTATACCTATTATAAAGATATTCGACTTCGGGTGACTTTATAATGCATATATCGGCCAATTCTCAATGAAAATTACAGAACGTGTTTTACTCATAGCAGAATACTTTTGTGCCTTAAATAGATTGGGATACATTGGACGAAAACATTACGTATATAACTGAATTTTCAAACATCAGGCTGTATTTGCTCCAAAAGATTGGTGATTGTGTGTGAAATACTTTATGAAACCCAGGAATTGTTTTTATCGATCAACTCTTCAGTCGACGAAAATTTCTTCCCAGCGAGCATTCTTTTGAGATCTGACAACAGGAAATAGTCGGTAGAGGCCAGAATTGGAGAATATGATGGATGTGGAATCAATTCGAAGCCTAATTCATGGATTTTCCCATCGTTTTCATTGACCTGTGACACGGTGAATTTCCTTGGAGAAGCAACACTCTCTCTTTCTTCACACTTGGCCGTTTTCACCGATTTCATCCTTCGAACGGTCCAATATCACTATGCAATAGTCGCTGTTGATGGTTTTTTCCTTTGAATATAGTTGATAAATAGTAAATAAATTGTTGCGTTTTTCCACACTTTGGAGCGGGTTCATCGTGTGCAGTGTACACGCATGACTGTCGACTCATTTGATATATTTAGAGTGTCTGCCATATCGAACAACGCACATTATGGTCGTCCAAAATTATTTTGCGGACTTTTCTGATATTTTCGTTTTTAAAAGCCTCTTTTGAGTATCCCCTGCGTTCAACGTCTTTGGTGATCATTTCACCATGCCTAAACTTAACATACCAATCCTTGATATTCCTGGGACACTGTACGGAAACTCGTCATCAACCTAAGTTTTTCTTTTTCCATTCAAAAGGCAATACTTTATTAACACGCGATATTCCTTTTTATCCATTTTTTACAATAACAAAAGTTGCTTCACTCAAACTAACATAATTTAAAAAAATAGGTCCGACAGCTGTCAAATTTATATATACCCATTTTGAAGTTTAGAGCTAACTAAAAGTATAAATATCGTTTTAATTCTAGTAGCGCCATCTACATATGTTTTAATCAGGGGACTTTTTAATTTGCTTGTTATTTATTTTCTCCAGGTTTAATAGTTCGAAACAGGCTCTGCTTACTATAAAACTGCATATTTACCGATTCAATATATGTTAAATGCAACTCGTCTCATCATTCTAACCATTTATATATGTATAGTCCTATATCTATCTCGGTTAATTTTAGATGATACATACTACAAACGTTAAATAATAAAAAAATCACTGGACATTTACGTTTGATGATGAGACGACTTAATGCCGAATCTTCATTCCCCTTCCCGTTAGAATTAAGAGCCCATACTAGGAGAGTCTAATACAATATAATGCTATAGCAAAGTTTTCACGTGAATTCATTGTACATCATTCAATAATCTCATCTTCATTATTTTTTATTTTCTAACTTCCTCAACATTCCTCAAAATGTTTTGTATTTGGCAGAAATTTCTACATTTGTTTGCTAAATTTTATTGCTCTTTCACATGAAATCTTTCTGCTTAGAATATTGCAAGTCATATCAAGTGGGAATGTGTATATAATTCTACTTCCTGCTTACCCAGCTAATATATCAAATAAAATGAAATTTCTGTGGAGGAAGACAAAGCAAAAACATTTGAAATTGAGAAGAGTTGTTTGTTAAATCGATTTTATTGACCCAAATTCTTTATTCTTTATTAACTTAATGGAATTTAAGTGTTCAAGTCGATCGTTGAAAAAATTAAATTTGAAGTTTTTAATTAAAAATGTAAATAACTGTACTGGAATGGATAAAAGGGTGATCCATTTCGGTGTTGTTGAGACTAAATCTCGCCGAGATCACGAGCTTCAGTTGCAGACATCAAATATTCGATTCTCATGGAGCAATAACGGTCGTCATTGACGGTTACTTTCTCACCGACATCGTTTTTGAAGAAATATGGACCGATGATTCCTCCGGCCCACAAACCACACCACACCGTTGTTTTTTCTGGAGGAAATGGTAGCTCTCGAATCTCTTCAGGTTGCTCTTCGTCTCAAATGTGGCAATTTTTCTTGTTCATATACAAATTGAGCCAAAAATGGGCCTCATCGCTGAAGAAAATTTATCGAATATTCTCCATTAATAAATTCTTTGTCACAAAGTGGGTGATGGAATTGCGAATAAATAGTACGCTCAGTAGGACAATTATATTGTCCTCAATTTTAACGAAGCGTGCGAAACATCTTTTTTCCAGAACATGAATTTTCGTTATAAAGTTGAACGATTTTAAACGTTGCTCTTTCCACCGAGACTGAACGAAAATAACAGACAGCTTGACAGAACTCATGCGTGATCTGTCAAAAATCTGTGAAAAAAGTGTCTACACTTGGATCACCCGTTATAAAATAAGTAAAAATAAACTAAGAGGCCAAAGTGTTTCGACACCTGAAGAGACGACTGATACGTTCAGAACTCATGTTTTGGAGAAAATTCAATTCAAGGGGCAAAAATGTCACAAAAGTTGATACAAACGATTAATATCTCTTTCCGATTATTAATGTCTATTTTTGTTCCCTAATCCCTAAATATAAAAGGGAACCCTCGCATGTCCACAAATTATGGATGATGTGTACTTATATACACCTCACAGCTATACCAGAACAATTATTTAAATTTCTTTGTTAAGGAACCGCTTTAAGGACCTTGCAGTTATTTATTTGGGTCATTTTATCGCAATTTGTCGTTTGCTCGCGATTCTCTAACGGAGTTTATAAAAACTAAGCTGCCACAAGTTTATATTTGGAGCACATGCCGCATAGCGTAAGTAATTTTAAGGCCACATTTGTTATTAGTAGATATTTTGATTCACACATGTATGTATGTTTATATATATAAAGTACCGTTGTAATATAAAAAACACCAACTTTCCGCCTCTAGCTGCTCACATGCCACTTAATAATGTGTGTGCCGCAAAGCAAGTACACAAAAAGGCAACATTACATCCATTTATCGCACAAATATAACTGTACATATGGCTCATGTGTACATACATATATTTAAATTATTATTCCGATTGTTTGTTTCACTTGTTAGGTATGTAAAGGCGCATATGTTGGCGCTGATTTGTATAATACCGTTATAATACTAATAATAATCATTAGCAAAGCCGAAACGGCGCCCACGCCAAAACAAAGCAACGGTACTTTTCCTTTGGTTGTCAGGTATTAGAACAGCACTCATTCACCCGAAACATATGGAAATGCGACTCCGTGTGTGTAAATATGTATGTTTGTATGTGTAAGGGTGTGTTTGTAAGTAGATGAGTGTGTTCGTAGAAAGGGAGGAGAGAGGGAGAGGGTGTGGCATTGTAAAATTTGCATTATATGAAAATAAACACGCTAATAAGTGAAATAAGAACACTTGTGAACACAATGCCGTAAGATTAGAATGCGGCAAATTCTACATACATACATACATAGATTCTTCGAGGTTGGGGTGTTGTAAGGCCAACTTTTTTCATGGGTATTTAATGCAAAGGAATTGCATTGAAATAAAGAAGAAATTTAACTATGCGGTGGTATTTGTCGCTCAGAAGGCAAAGCTAGTGTATGTGTGTATGTGTGCAAAGTCCTTAAAGATTATCTGAACTAAGGCAGCTCAAAGACCTTGATTTGTGAAGCAAAGTAACCTAAACACACTAAAAATTAGGTTAAATTTAGCAAGAAAATAGTAAAGTACATACATATGTACAAGTGCTAAAAATTGTTCTCTATCTGTGCAAATGAGGCATTGGCCCGTTGAATTACAGGCAAACTATCTAATTCATTAACCAAAATAAAAGCCTACATTACGGCGGCACAGCATTACAGTTAGACATAAATTTTCTATAAGTGGTGTTCTGTCGGGTCTGATACGATTTAAGTGAGATCCAAAGGAGATCCTTTCGAGGATCGGCCTCCTAACCTAACCTAGGTGAGCTCTCTGTAAAAATCACCGCATTTTAAAAAGAATACTACTATGAGCAAAAAATAGTAACACTTTGTTCATAATTTTAATTTTCTTAATTTATTCTTCAAAATCTATGTTGTCTATGTAATCCCCCTTGGCCCCAATACCCTTGTGCCAATTTTTTTCAAATCCTCTAAACAGTTGTTAAGGGCAATTTCCGGAAAAGCCTTCAATGCGCGTAGCAATTCTCGTTAATGTCGTCAATTGACTCAAAACTGTTTCCCGGGAACGGTCGTTTGAGTTTGCTAAATAACTAGAAGTCACACGGAGCTAAATCAGGCGAAAACGATATTGGTTTGAAAATTTGGCGAAAGACTCACGAAGAATCAATGCAGTATGCGACGATGCGTAATCGTGGAGCAAAAACCAAGAGTTGTAGGCCCATAATTCCGGCTACGAATAGCTTCGCGCAAACGACACACAAAACTTAAATTGTATTCCTTGTTGACGGTGTGGTCAGCCGGAAAGAATTCAGATTGCATCACATCTCAATAATCTAAGAAATCTGTTAAGCCTGCTTCGATTCGATGTGATTTTTCGGCTTCGGCTCTCCTTTGCCACGGTATTCGGCCGATTGACCATATGTTTCCGGGTCGAAAGCATAGATCCAAGACTCATCGTCTGTAATAAAAAGTTTCATGACATCATCGAAGTCGAAAAGCATTGTTTCACAGACTTAATGCGACACTATTTTTCGAAAAAACTGTTGTGATTTTGGAACCAATCATGCTTTCACTTAGGCTCAAATGATCTTTAAAACTGGTACGAAAAGGTACTGCCGCTATGTCTGAACTTGGTATCCCCGCAAAGCTAATACGGCTGTGTAAGATGACGTTGAGCAACACCAAAAACACCGACTGGATCGTAAAGGATCTCTCTGAGCTATTCGATACAAAGTGCGATTTCAGGAAACGAGACTCACTATCGTGTAACTTATTCAATCTATTGCTTCAGGAAATAATGCAGAGCGATATTGAAAGGGTACAGTTCTGCTTTCTCCGGACTGGATAAGGAAGTGAAGGGTCTAGCTGACGAAGATCTGTTGTGATCAAATAAATAATAAGCATTCGCGGCTTGGCTCGCACTCCTTTTGTTAGTCATAACTTTTATTACATTAAAGGTTTTCGAAAGGTTTTTCCCGCCGGGGAAAGCAGAGACCCGCTGTTGGAGAGGTCAAGGGGAGAAGGGCCTGGCTGCACTTGGTATCGCGAATTAGCGCCAAATAGCGAAAACACTTAGTGGCGATTTAATTCTTTCCTTCTTTTTAAACCTACAAAACAATGCTAACTGGTAAGAGCAGAAAAGGAGGGAAGAAACACATTTTGCCTTGGAAATCATTTGAGATTAGTTAACGCTTCGAATTACAGCGAGCGTACGAAGCAAAGTGCCTCTGTAACGAAAGTTTCGAGACCAATAAATTTTTAGACATAGTATACTCATTCAAACAAAAACTCGTTTATTGTTTTTGTAATCTTTTATTTTTTTTTATTGTTCATTTAATTTTACATGTGTTCAGTATTTCTTTACAAAAGTTTACAAAAGCTCTATTTATTAAAATAACAACTTATATTAATGATTTTTAAGAGAAAGTGATTTTTCAGATTAACCTCTCTGAACAAGTACACATACATAGCTCTTTAGATTTTAGTTCTAACTAAATGTTTTATTTATGTTTATTTCTACGTGTCCGCAACTTATTTGCGTCTTTACCGTTATTATATTAGCATTCATTGCTTGTTTTATATTCCTAACTTAGACCTAGCAGTCATCTAAATATTTATTACTATTTTTATATTGTTTTTCTTTACTTACTTATTACTATGTTTCCTTATTAATTTTACTTATATATATACATACATTCCATCCAAGTAACAACTTTTATTTATGGAAAGTTTATATTTTTGCTTTGACTGCTTAGAAATTATTTATAAATATTTTTATTATTTTATAAATGCATTGAAAAAAATATTCATACAAAAGCATCCTTTACCCAGCTCTTCTCTAAGAAATTTATTATTTTTACTAAAATTTGCAGTTGGAATAGGAATTCGTGTGTCGGAATTCATTTGAAGTATTTCTTTCTCCGCTCTTTCAAACAAATATCTGCCTGCATAACTAAATTAACTTCATTCAACTAGAAATAATTCAATGTAAAATTATTCAAAAATAAATAAAACGGCATCTCAAGTCGAATTTACGAAGTAACTGTATTGTATCGCAAAAGTTTTTATTTTAATCATTGAATTGCTCTATTTGCTTTTGAACTTGTTCATATGGTTTTCGGCAGTTCTATAACAAAAAGTAAGGTTAAATAAATGCGTACATACACAAGCAAATCAATTTGAAATAAAATTTGTTATTTGTACACTTTGTGCGCAATAACAATGCTAACATAACCTAAGATTTCCATAAATAATGCATGGGGGGTATGTACATATTTTTTAAGGTGTTCGTTATTTGCCAATATGATTTTTCTTTGAAAACGCACTGAAGTTTGAGTTCTTGCGCTAATAAAAGAACATTTTCTTTCTTTACAATGTAAACTACAATGTAACCTAAATCAATTTGCTTCTTTCAATATATTGCACTTGGATTTTGCAATAAAATGTTTATCTCCAAAGCATATAATAAATCTTCAACTTTGAAAAAAATGATATTCTAATTCAAAAATGGTCTTCATAATTTCTTTCGTAAAAGTTTCACGCAGTTATGCATCAAATATCATATAGTACACCATGTCGTATGAGCAACACAGAGTGCATAAATGACTTGTATAAATGCTCAGCTCATTTGATGCTTGACTTTAACTGCGAATAACTTTCTAAGGAAGATTCTTATGAAAAAAAAAATGTTGAAGACCTTTTTGTAAGCGTAGACTTTTATATTGGAATATCGCTTTTTTAAAGGTGTTGATGTACTTGCTAAATGCAAAATATAAAAAGAATCAAAAAATCCACTCCTATATACATATTTACATGATGAGAAATATGATTTAGGCAAAGTTTAAGTTGAAAATAAAAATCTTCTTTACGTTTAACTTTTTTTGGTAAAAAGCTTCAGTGAGCGTTTGCACAAAAAAAAACCAATTCGAGATGTAACAGACATGCTAACATATGTACATACATTAGAGCGGGTCGATCTTTCTTCCTATAAAATAAGTAAACATACGATTGCAGCTAATAAAAGGGTAATAAAAATGAAAATCGTGCATACTGGAATTGTTCTACAGATCATTCTGAACAACTTCGCCTTTACAGACTTTAGACTTTAGAGACTATGCGTTTCGAAAAAGTGATTTTTAAGACGAAGTTTAAAAATCTGAATCGAATAATATGTGATATAGTTCTTCGATGTGACCGATTCCGAAAAATGATCAATGGAATATACAAATACATCTACGTATTAAATGTCATTCGAATATCTCAAGACTGACACACAAAATTTTATCATTCCTAAAAAATTTTGTCTTATTAAACCGTTCAAAACCGGTTTTAGAATCTTAGTTTCTTAAACAAAGTTGTTCAGCATGACCCATAGAACATTCCCATAATTTTATTTTACTTTACGCGATTTTTACATTTATTTGACTCTTTGCAAATCGACCCACCTTAACATACATATATAGTACATCATGCTATTTAGCAAAATATCTCAAGCATAGTAAATATCTTAAGCATATATGTATATTACATTATACAGATTTACATTTACGTATATCGTTATATAGCTTGCTCGACCATATATGAAAGTCATAGTTTGGATTAGAGTTATCCTTTTATTTAAAATTACTCTCTAGAGCGCTTGTGTTTTCACTTAACATAAGTATATAATATATGTATATAGTATAAAGAGTTTCAAGACTAAGACCCAAAATAAATGATTTTATTTTTTTGCTTACATTAGGGTTGCATTTTTTTTTACTAATTTAACTTATTTGAATGAATTAATAATTAACAGCAATGGTAATTACAATTCGTAATATTATATAAACATTTTTCTTAATTTTAACATGTAATAATTAAAGCTAAACTAAGTGATGACTGAGTTATTTTTGAGTTTAACCTCACTCATTGGTAGTAAAAATAGTTTCTGGAACTTCTTGACTATATCAACGCTATAAGCTGCTTTATGGTATGCACTTATATATGTGTATATATTTTTTTTTGTTTTTTTTTATAGAAATATATTTTTTAGAGATGCTTGATTCTTACAATAAAATAAAATAGTTATTATTCTATTAAAATAAATTGCTTAAAATAAGAAAATGTTTAAGTAAACAGAATTTTTATTTCATAGCACAATTTGTAAAGTAAAAAAAATAAATTTTTCAACCTTTTTTGTTTCTTTTTTATTGTGGTAAACTGTTCTTGAAAAATTATAAGTTATGTGAGCTTTTCGTAAAATAGATATATATATTTTTTTTTTATTTAAGGAATGAAGTTAATGATAGTGTGTTATGTTATAATTTAAGAAAATGCTTTATTGTTAGTCATTTTTTATTGGCAGTACAAAAAGTCTTCACTTGGAACAATTTTAAAAAATAACGCAAATATCATAAAACTATTTTTAAATCCTATTAAATATAAAAAATAGACACAAAACTGAACTACACATCGTCACCTAAAATGCAAAATAAAGTAAAGTCACTTTTCATAATTTGATAGGCGAAGAAAACCGATGTAATAGAAACCATTCATATTCAAACAAAATTTCAGTTTTGGTTATAAAATGGTTATATATATATACATATATTGGTTATATCTGACAGCGGAAGCTGGAAATTTTATGCTTAATTTCGATTTTTTTGAAGAAACGTTGTTTTGCATTTTATATGACGATATATAACTTGGTAATGAATGCAAGTTTCACAGTGAAGGCTCCCATAAAAGGATATTGATCATCAGTACACTTTTGTCTTGTTATGAGAATGCAACAAAACGGAAAATTAAAATAAAAATTAAAAAATGGACAATAATTCAAAATTAATATACCGTATTATTCATAAAAACAGAAAACCATGTGATTATATTCTATAAAAAAAAATACGAAAATGTCAATTTTTTAACTTTGCCTTCACATATGGGAGCTTTTTTGTTCATCAAGAAAACAATCCAAGAATCAGTGTCCGTTCTTTTCAAAAAGTCCATATGAGGGCGATTATATTCTATAAAAAAACTTGTGTTCCGAAAAATAAAGATCACTTATTAGACATGCCCGCATATTAAAGCGAACATCTACGGGAGCTTTCACTGTATGAAACTTATAAGAAAGCACAAAGCAAAAGGGAAAGTGCAAGTATTAAACATAAAACTCATAATTCAAAAATGACACGTGTTTTGAATATGAAAGAAACTAAAACTATAACCTCCATGAACAAATAAAAAAAGAAACAAAAACAAAAACTGAAGTACGTAAAATAAAAATACGAGTACAATGAGGGCACAGAAACAGCATGGGTAAAACAAAAAATAGAAAAACATAAATTAAATGCGTTGCGCTTATAAATAACGGCGATTTACACGCTGCTGCGGTGACATCAATATCGAATCGCCATAAACTTGTGTATCAATTCCGGACGATAAACCGTTCGAACTGTTGGGGCTCCGCCGTTGACCTGCAATGAAGATGTTCGAATACATTACTGTGTGTATGTGTGTGTGTGTAAGTGTAAGAAGTGCACTACTACATATAAATGTCATATAATATATTTACTTGACTCGTTTGCGAAACAAGTTTGCAATTGAAGTGCATGCACTTACCATAATAGGGTGACAGATTAGGATACATCTGAGTCGTCGGACTGCCCTGCGAAGCTGGTGTGGTTGGTGTGCTCGTATTCCGCGACTTATTCTTCATGGAGGTGGAGAAAACTATTGAAGAAGAGAGAGAAAGTTTGGTTAGTGATGTCTTTTTTCGTTTTGTTTTGTTTTTGTGAAAAAAAAATTAATAAAAGAAAATTAATATACGAGTACATAGTATGAACCCGGTACTTCACACTATTATTGAGCGTTTTTTTTTTAACAAAATTATATATTAAAGTAACAACAAAGCTATTCGGTATATATCCGTTTCTTTTTCGATTCGCCACTCTTTCTTTTCTCTTACCATATATCGCTAACCAACTGACTACTGCTGCATTCAGATTGAAAAAGATAGATTATTGCATCCAACAAAGCGGTATGGAATTTTGAAAAGCTGTCACCAATAGGTAGAAATATATTCCGCTAGAGTTGAGTTTCTGTAAACGCTTTGAGCTGACTTTTCTCTCCAACTGGAACTAGAGAAAAGTCAAAAATCGCTTCCAACTACAGGCGAAGCAAAAGTTAAGGGCGATACATTTCAGCATTTTTTCGCTTCCTCATTCATCTTCCTAGCGGATAAATTACAAGCAACGCTGAATCCATTAACAACCACAAATTCAAAATACTTTCAAAGATGCTACGATGCTACTAAACTCGGTTACCGAGCAAAGAAACTCTGCCTCTCTAGGCTGGTAACAAGATTAATCGAAATATCAGGTGGACTGACAAATGCTGGATCAGATCTTGAAGTATCCGAAGCCGAAACAATGCAGCTATCTTTGAAAATTATCAAAATACAACACGAATTTTAGGAATATGTACGACATTTCAGTAGATCTCAACCAATTTTATCGAATACAGAACAGAAGACCGAAGGGCGAAAATAATTTCGGACTGCACCCTTATCCACTAAATACCCATCTCAGATAACAACTAGATAAAGTTTGGTGCTATTAGTCTCGATTATTTTGCAATACATCGCCGTTATATCCAGATACATTTCAAAAGGGTATTAAAAGATCGTTGTTCTGATTTTTACCAATGTTGTTGTTGTTATTGTAACGGTTAACTGATCCCTGTTAGGGTGGTAAGGTTTAGAAAAGTTGTCATCGAGGTTATCCAACGTAGGTCCAGAAAATGTGTTGTTTCGACGGGGTCGGACCATAGGGTTAGCTGGGCATGCTTGTGGTTAATGGTTAGAGTCATGCAGGGCATCTTTGCATGCTGAACATATATTTGGTACGACGGTGTCGATTCTGGATAAGCAATAATAACCTGCTATAGTATCCAGAACTCGAGTTCGACATCTGCAATGAGTGTTGGTGTGTATGTCTCCACTGTAAATGGCGGTCAGTGCATGTTTGAAGTTAGTTGCATCCTCTGGTCTGGCCTCAATCTGGTCGGCGTATTGTTAGTCGTCGACGTAGTTAGCAGCAGAAACTGCCTGGAGAGGAGTTGTTCGATCGGAGACATCAAGAGTTACCTTAGGGTTTAGTGGAGGAGAGTGTTAAGCTCCGCGCAGGGAGTAAGTGAGAAAGGTCGAAGAGAAATGTCATCGATTCCAATGACATCAGTGTACGAGTTGATAAAAATTTCCTCTGGTAGTTGAGGGAGTTTCGAAATGTAGAAATCAAACAGCAACGGGGAGACAAGTGACCTGACCCTGAGTGAAAGTCGCGAGTAGCAAGGCCTCAAGTGTCTTCACTACTGGAGAAAGGAGAGTATCGGGCGATAAGATGTTAGCAGGTTTTCCAAGTTTCAGTAATGGGACCACTCTTCCGATTATCCACACATCGGATGATTCTGAGCAATCAGCTGGGAAACCAGCTATAATTTAGACTAGTCCGATCTGAACAATTTTTGAAGATTAAATATTTGTCTTGGGTAATAATCCATGAAGATATCTTGTCAAACATAAATATTTTTTTTATACTAGAGCATGTTTTTGATCGTTTAGTTTGTAAGCCAGCTATAAGATATAGTGTATCGAGTTCCGACAAACGAATAGCTTCTTGAAGAGAAGGAGGTGAGCAAAATCGATAAATTAAAAACTGAGGGACTAGTTCGCGTTCACTATATAGATAGAAGGGCATGTCTAAATCGACTCATCAGGGTCTCCAACTTTTCCTTCTGTGAGTGTTACAAATTTCGTGTCAAACTTAATACATGTTACCCTTACAAAAGTTCACAAAGTTAGGAAAAATTATGCTTTTATTTCAGTAACTACAATATATGAGTGCTTTTAAAAATCTGAAAATTTAAATTAACTCCAGAAAACTTCAACGAGCTTTAATTGTTCAGTCTTCTCGGTTTTTTCTTTTTCAAATTTACAATTCATATGGTGACCGACCTCCATAAAAATTAAATTTATTACAACATAAAAACTTTTCAAAATTCTTTTCAATTCAGCGCAGAAGTTTGCCAAAGAGGCAGCCCTTAATGGCAAGCAGTTTAAACATTTTGGCGCTACGAAAATTAAGCGCTCAACCCCCGTCAAACTCATATTTTATTGCCTTATTTATTAGCGATTTTTTCCATGCTCTCAACGGCTTAAAAGTGCCATAAAAAATAATCAGCGTCTATATGTAAATTAATTTGCAGAAATTTTGGTAAATTAATCAGGAAACTTTCTTAACTTCTTCAGCCCCGGATGTGAATGACATGGAGATGGCCATAGAAGCCAAAATCAGAGGAAAAAACTTTTCCCGAGTGTCACACAAATTTATAGCCAACACAGAAAACGGGTGAAATGAAAGAGCAGAGAAAATGAAAATCAAATAAGCAAAAGCTCATTTCTAAAATATGTTTAAGAGCAATTATGAGCATAATTACAAAAAAAAATCAAAACATGCACAACACAAACTTTACTAGGAAATTGAATCAGAAGAATAAAGGATAATGAAATATCAAACATGGACGTATTAAATTCAAGAAGAAATTAAATATTTTGAGGGATCTTCGTTTTAAAACAGGGAGAAACTATATTTTGATTTAAATAATTGAAATAATAATACCACTCATAACGAAAATCTGTAGAACTTATCGAAAAGTCAGTTTAACATCGATGTCAACGATTAGAAGTAACGCAACAGCCATTTTATTAGCAGTAGAGCTGTTCTGCCAAAACCACTAAGAAAGACAAGTATGACTAGGTCTCGCCGGCTTTGTATTTCTTAAGCTTTTATTGACGTCGCCAAGAGTAAAAAATTTAAAAAACAAATGGAAAAGCAATGCTATCCTCTGTTTATCTGGAAGAAAAGACCATTGCCTGTCAAAGACTGTCAACAACAGAAATAGACATGAAATCAGTTAAATTTAAGTCAATCGATTCAGTATTTTTTTTTTTAATTTTTTTGGAAAAGTGGGCGTGGCCCCGCCCCCTACTAAGTTTTTTGTATATATCTCGGAAACTACTATAGCTATGTCAACTAAACTCTATAGAGTCGTTTCCTTCATGCATTTCCAAATACAGTTCAAAAATGGAACAAATCGGAAAATAACCACGCCCACCTCCCGTACAAAGGTTATGTTGAAAATCACTTAAAGTGCGTTAACCGATTAACAAAAAACGTCAGAAACACTAAATTTTACGGAAGAAATGGCAGAAGGAAGCTGCACCCAGGCGTGGCGTCGCCCACTTATGGACCAAAAACCATATCTCAGGAACTATCGCTTTGAGGCTGCAATCAGAAAGAAGCATCACCTCTGGCGCCGACTAATAAGTCTAATGTGGATTAAGTTAGGTTAGATTATGAGGCTCATCCTAACAGGGATCTCACTTGCACAGCTTAGAACGCCGATCCGTTTTATATACAAATCGTCCGTCCTATAGTCATGTCAAGGTTGGACAATGTAGGTGGAAATGTCTGGAAGTAAGTTTCTATCTCACCCTGATCCATACAACTTTAACAATTTGCGTCCGCCAAGATTTTTGGCCTTACCGCATGAGTGTCCAGTAAGAGTAGTTCGGTAGATCTCCTGTATTCTTGCAGTCACACAGGGGCGGGTCATCGACCAGGACCTGCTAATGACTGAAAACACTAAAGCGGTCAGGAGGGCTAAGATTTTTGAAGAGCTTTTTACAGTAACACCACCTTTAAGCTTCCCTTATAACTTCGACCCAACCGTGAAAAAGTTTACTGCGCCTATTCTTCAGCGTCTGTGAGCAGATAAAAGCCGTCACGAGTTGCTTCAGTGATCCAAATATTCAGGAATGCAGTTGAAATTGGAGTGAATTTCGGCGCATCTTCGTTCGAACTCCTTCACAAGCCCAGCATACCTGAGCCTTAGGACGATTACGTAGAGCTAAAACACCTTTTGGTGATAGTCCCTACTTTCTATCTATAGCTCATCCAGCTTTCCTTTCACTCTCTTCAGTGTTTGGCCTCTGGGAAAATTTTCTTTTAAGGAGAATCCCTCTAGGTATTTCACCTTATCAACAGTTTCAAGACTTAGAGTAACTAAAGACTTTTTTAACTTATTTAAGGATTCGTTGTGATCGGTTGAATCGTAAGTTCTTCTCCCATTCCAGTGTGAGCGGAATCAGGGTACCCTCTTTGGCTAGTTCATCGACTTTGTTTTTGCCAGCGATTTCGCTTTGACCAGACACCCACAAAAGGCTGATAATGAAGTAGTTTGATGCCAGTTCTGGTAAGGAGATACTCTTTGACTAGCTTTGAGCGCACAGTTTGGTCAAATGTGAATCTTACGTCGGAAATACAGAAAATAGTGTGTTGTGGATCCAGCAAATGCAGTAGCTACCCATTTCGGATATCAATTTTGATCTAAAAATACAGAGCTATAGTACCGGCTGGTTTATACGAGACCTTTCTTCTAAACATAAATCCAATTGGCGATATTTTGAACCCCGATAAACGCGAGCAAAGCAGTCTAAAATCGATTGTAAAGTAAAAAGATAATCGAAATTGCCTGCTCTAAGGTCAGCAAAGCGGAGACATACTGCTGACGCAAACTATTCACGCGTACATTAAAGCTACGCAAAAAGGGTTGAAGTAATTATGAAAACATTGCAAGCATTTTTGGCAGTTGTCGGAAAGCAGAGAAGCAAAAAAAATTACAAAAACCAAACAGAAAGCAACAAGACCAAAGGCAGCGCAGAGAAATACTTTCCGAATTCTTCTGCCACGCTAACGACGCTGCCACATGCTGGCTGCAAGGCAGGCGACAACGGAAGCGCCTCGTATTGTTGTCATAGCAGCTTCCGTTGCGAGGGTCAGGTCAGGCTCCAGGCCACTACGGGCACAATAGAAGGCGCTTACTAGTGCCAGAATGGAAAAGCATAAAAGGTGAGCAGCAGTTTGACTGCGCGGATGTGTAAGTAAGTGCCTATGCACGTGTATGTGTATGTACGTGCCAGAGCTTATAAGGGTGAGTGTAGCGCGTTTCGGCGTGCCTGTGACCCAGAAAGTATGCGAGAAAAAAGTAATTAGGTTAATTTTTTTATAATTAAGGCAATGAAAGTGCGCGCAAGCCGGCAGAGAGAAGATTAAGTGGCATGAGTGGAGCAGCTAAAACAACAAAAAAGAAAAATAGCGGAAAACTCAGCAGCAACACGGGACATTGGACAGCCAAAGTCAGCGGCGAAAGAATTTCAAAGGAAAAATTTACATAAAACGCAGCACACAACAAAGGGATGTAGCAATTTGGCAACTACAAAAACAATAAATAAGAAATTTCAAACACACACACACACACTGAAAGCCAATTCATTTAGCGCAGAGTTGCTGCTGTGGTTTTATGCGTTGCTTGACAATGTGTTCGACTGCCAGCGCGTGCCTTCAAAGCGGCAAAAGTCAGCGCCAGGCAACTCGCCGAGCAAGCGGGGAGGCGCGCAAACGGTGGCGGCAAGCAATAGGTTTTAGTAGGCAGCTGGGCGTGCACCGCACTTGTTGCCGTTTTACTGCGCCGCGCCGAGCTCAGCTGAACTTAAACACGCTCTAATACGCAGCTATGCGCGCGCTCGGCTGTTCTACAGCAAATAACCGTATATATTTATATTTACTATTTTTTCCTTTTTTTACACTTTTTTTTGCAGTTCAAAAACTTGAATTCAGCGCGCTTACACGAGTTGCACAAATTTAACTTCAGCAACAAACAGTCGAGTGCAAAAGTGCAGCGCCATCAAGTGGAATGTGACAGTAAAATTCCTATTTCAATTTACTCAAGTTACTTTTTAGGTCAATTTTAGCGCAAATTAGGCTTTCAAGGTAGACAAAGCGTGGGCAAAATAAATACGCGCGCACAGATAGCGAGCGCTAGATAGTTTCAAAGTGTGCAAGCAGTAAAAACAACTTTAAAAAAATCAGAAAATTCAAAAACGCAATAGATAAAATAGTTTATTTAAAAACGTTGGCTCTTCGCAGTTGAGCAAATGCGAAAGCGCTGACTTCTTTTTGTCTTTTAGCTGACTGTTTCGTAGGCTTTCCCGCTTTTGAGTGGAATTAGTTTAATTAAATGCAATTTTGAGTAATTTTCAGTATCTATAACGAATAGTTGTAAACAGTTTATTATGCGAGGAGCCAAGGCTAAAGAGATAGAAGTTATTTAGGGCGCGACTAATGGCTGTTGCATTCGCCAAAAGCATGGCTGCCTTCGTATTAAAATAATTCCGTCAGTTAAGCTTCTGGTAAAGAAGGCAGTTAAGGTGTCTAACAAAGCAAGAATTTTTTTCTTATACACAAGTTCGTCCCTGGTGTCCTCATTTTGTGACTGAGGCTGAAGACCTTAGCTTCATAGCTGAAAATTGCTACGATAACACAGGAATGCTTGGAGCAATGGTTCTGGTTCCGCACATTAATTTGACTTATAGAAGATTACATTCTACAACAATAGATTGAAGAAGTCACACGATAGGTAGTCGTCTTGTCTGAAACCTGGTTTGGTACTGAACGTCGCGGAGAGTTGCTTCCCGATCCTGCCGGAGCTTTTGGTGTTGCTCAACGTTGGTTAACACAGCCATATGAGTTTTGCGGGGATACCGAATTCAGACATCGCGGTACAAAGGCAGCTTCATTTCGTGCTGTCAAAAGCAGCTTTGAAATCGACGAAGAGGTGGTCTGTGTCCATTCTCTTTTCACGGGAAGTTTTGGGGCATGGGTTGTTGATTTGCCAGGTCTAAAGCCACACTGATGAGGTCCAATCAATTTGTTTACGGTGTCCTTTAATCTTTCACACAATAGGCAATTGAGAAGCAAAGTCCTCTCTCGACGAACAAAAACCAAACTCTATAAGTCACTCATAATTCCCGTCCTGATGACAACAACTGATGAGTCGACGTTGCGAGTTTTCGAGAGAAAAGTTCTGCGAAAGATTTATGGTCCTTTGCGCGTTGGCCACGGCGAATATCGCATTCGATGGAACGAAGAGCTGTACGAGATATATGACGATATTGACATAGTTCAGCGAATTAAAAGACAGCGGCTACGCTGGCTAGGTCATGTTGTCCGAATGGATGAAAACACTCCAGCTCTGAAAGCATTCGACGCAGTACCCGCCGGGGGAATCAGAGGAAGAGGAAGACCTCCACTCCGTTGGAAGGACCAGGTGGAGAAGGACCTGGCTTGGCTTGGAATCTCCAATTGGCGCCACCTTGCGAAAAGAAGAAACGACTGGCGCGCTGTTGTTAACTCGGCTATAATCGCGTAAGCGGTGTCTAGGCCAATTAAGAAGAAGAATACGCTCGATAGAACTTTATATACGATGTTTAGGAGACTTATTCCACGATATTTGGCGCAAATCGTGGGGTCTCCCTTTTTGTGGATTGGGCAGAGCACACTTAAATTCCAATCGTTGGACATGCTTTCGTCCGAACATATTTTACATGCATGCTCCTTATCAGTTCTTCGCCGGCGTATTTGAATAGCTCGACCGGCAATCCATGGCCCGCCGCCGTTTTGTTGTTCTGCAGACAGGTAATTGCTATTCGAACTTCATCATGGTCGGCAATGGAACGTCCGCTCCATCGTCATCGATTGGGGAATCGAGTTCACCATCTCCTGGTGTTATGCTTTCACTGCCATTCAGTAGGCTAGATATGTGTTTCCTCCAGAGTTTTCGAGCATTATCCCTGTCGGCCAGCATGCTCACGCATTTCGGCCTCTCTTTTTATTTGTCTGCAAATGCGTCTCGCTTCCCTCTTCAACTTGACTTTGACTACTTAATAAGTCAAAATATCAGATACAAAACTACTCCGAGGTACTTAGTATGATCCTTGGTAGTTAACTCTACCCCGTTAAGCCTCGGGGTTTCCACAACTGGGTGTTGTCGCTTCTTGTAATATCCGTCTTACTGGCATTTATCGCTAAGTTAGCATATTAATCATGCTACTAATTATGTCTAGGAACTTGCGAGTCACTAGTATAGCTAATAGTTTGAGTGCCCTTCCTCCAAACTATCCCAAAAGCTCATTTGCTATACCACCTTAAGGAATTTAGGAGGGAAATATATATAATAAGCATTCTAATTGGAACCCGAGTTTTGACTCAGAATGTACTTTAAAATATAGAAAGGCAGGCCTCTGATCCCTGAACAGCAATAAATGAAAAAATCTAAAATAAAATCACACCGTTAGACTTCTCTGGGAATACGTAAAGTCTAAGATCTATGCGAACAATCCCCTTTCGATTTAAGTCTTGGAGTAAAACATCACGCGTGTCTTTCGCCAGTTCCCAGTCGAAATGCTCGAACGAGTCAGCTTCGGCGAACATTTAAAAGGGATAATCTTCATTAAATTTGACGTTTCTGTGTTTTTTTCTTTAAAAAAAGTACCGAACCTCGAAATAGACCACATTTTAGAAGAGATTTTCGAGCCGTGAAAGTTCTGAAAATGCACTCTTTAGCTAATATTAAGACTTTCAGCGATTTAGGTAATATAACAACACCGATACACCAACACACAATTGAGCTTAGGCCAAGTACAAAAAAAACTATCTTTGGACAAAAGTCGAAAAAGAAAATTTAAATAAGCTTTGTTCCACATATAGAGAGACTACCATTCTGCCAAAGTGACACAAAAACTAAAATAAACACTTGTGTCGGAGATCTCTTTAATATAAATCAAATTTGTTATAATTACTTCTTGATAGATTTACCACAGAGCTGGATCAACCAACACAGACAACACTTCATGGTCTGCTCTGCTGGCAATTTCCGCATATCTTAGTTTTAAATGTCCGCCATTGAAATCTTACAACACAATAGCCTGTGACATTTCATTGGGCTGAGGTGAGGGAGTTTCTGCAGCAAATAATACAAAAGCGATCACACAGCTTGATTGCCGATTGGCCCACGCTCCGCAGCGCAGCGCACAACCAAATCCTGGGCCCAGTTTGTCATGACTTCACCTACGGAAATCGGCGCAAATAGATTTTGCAAAATTAGCAGCGACAACCACCAGCCAATTAGAGGAACAGGAGCAGCAACAACAACAGCAGTAACAGTAACAGCAACAAGCAGGAGCAGAAGCACAACACAAGCAAAAGACTAAAGGAATTAGTCGGTAAACTTAAGCCGGTTGACCGAATGTTGAAATGACTGAATCTACTGACAAAGTGGTCAGGAGAGTCAGGAACATACCGACTCAGGCAGTTATCTCTGAAGTTGGTGCACACTAAATTGAGTGTGACACGCAGTGTGGAGACAAAGCCACAACCCAATAATGATGTTGCAAGTAGGAGGAGGTATCATCAAGGCGAGTGTATGAGTGTTTTGCAGGTATCATTGAAACAGCATACTGATAGCAGGTAATCAGTAATAGATGAATGGTAACAACAACAATAACAACTATGATATCCATTCATCTAATTGGCAAACTGCACTGGCAGTTAGGAAGTGAGAGCATGATTATTGCAGTGCCGCAGTTGAATGCCTCCATTAAATATTAAAATGGAAAGCTAACAATGAGCTAAGCACAGCTACACACACACGCACGCATATACAAAACCAGAAATCTACCGAAAGCCAGCCAACAATGGGAACACCACCGAGTTGTTAACCCAATTCTCGAAGAAAGCTGAAATCTTTTTAAAGCGCCGGATGTCGTGGCATTGCAAATATGTACATACATACATACACACATACATAAATAAAATAAATGTATATACATATTCACAGTCACTCACACGCATAGAGGCATACACACACAAGCACACAATCGTTCTGCTGTAAGGTAATTTTGATTGTGAAATACCGCCGCAGCCTCCTTGCCAGCCCCAGCCCTTGCTCCAGCTTCGGAGCCTGTTCGTACCGGCCCAAAATAGTCCAATGTGATGTGTGATGAAGTGTGCAAGTTGCATTGGCCAACAGCTGCAATCGATAACTTAGGCGGTGACAGCGTGTGCAGCGAGGTCAGTTGTATACATAAATTGCAGCGCCTGCAAGTATGCTTCTGCTGACACAATTTGGCATAATTTTCGGGCAATTAGCATGCCGGTGCGATTCTCAAAGTATACACACAAACACACTACGCCGAGCGAGGGAACGGAATATTTAGTACGGAATAGCGAGGAGTGGGGAATCAAAAAAGCCGACGAACAAAGTAAAACAGCTGTGACTATGACCAAGATTGTTCCCAGAGACTTCACAGTTTAATGAGCTTTAATATTTTCTATCCCAAATTAGGCTCTAGATGACGCTAAATTCTAATATATGTCTGACCGACTGCACTAGTGCCCGAAACATGCTTGTTGAACAAGAGAATCAACCACAAACTGGATTAAAGAAACGAAGAAATGAATCCTAAAGCAAATGGACACATGAACTGTAGTATTTTAAACGTGATCGAAGGTTATTGGGTAGTAGATCCAATTGGATTGAGTTGGCGTTGAATAATACCTTCAGTGATATCATTATCAAATCGAGCTGTTAGACTGTCATTTTAAGCTTACTGAAGACAAGGGTTTGATAATACAGATTCTTTTTTTTTTCTGATTTCCTAGTTTGCTTAAGCGGTTTCTACGCCAGTAAAGAAGAAGAACAGTTTCAACATATTTGAATTAAAAACTTACGGACTCCAGGAAATACTATGTGAAGTTCTCCAGGAAAAAAAATAATTTCATACTCGCCTCTCGGCAGGAAGTCTGAACCCTTTAAATATATTTGTAATATGAAATTATTCATAGGAAAGAAAATAACTTAAAACGATAGGCTGAAAGCTGTGCATTCGCTTAGATAATGCTCCAGCATTTCATCATCCTCCGCGTATGACCTGCATTCCGCCGAGTCTATTTTTTTGAAGGTGGGATTTAAGGATAGGTGCCCTCTTAGTCTCTAACATCAATACTTATCTTTGCTGATTTTATCTCTCACATAAGGTGTATTTGAGCTCTTGTGATTATAAAGGCATTTTATATATCCGAGAGGACCTACAGTTCACGGCTCAAATTCATGACTTTGGTGAGTTCTAATTAGCGTGGGTGTCAGACGACGCACCTATTTTTTTATGTTTGCTTATTCAAAGTAGAGCGCTCATTGTT
This sequence comes from Bactrocera neohumeralis, assembly GCF_024586455.1. Lineage (NCBI taxonomy): Eukaryota > Metazoa > Arthropoda > Insecta > Diptera > Tephritidae > Bactrocera > Bactrocera neohumeralis. Next base: position 40,916,473 of record NC_065921.1, read on the forward strand.
CAACTACGCGGACTAAAACCCATTCACTCTATTACGTTCTTTCTGAACCACTATTTGGACCTGATGAAGTTCATAAATACAAAAGGTTTTGTGCAAATTCAGAAACATCGCCAAGAAACTCTTGACCGGAAGCCCTGAATTCGTATAGAATCAATCTTCAAGAGGTTAATGAGACGGGGATCTGTTAGCACTCCTACCGGAATTCCAATGTCATAACATTTGAACTTTATTAGTCGGCACATGCGGCCAAAATTCCATTCGTGCCACATGCTTGTTGAGCAAGTTAGGTATTAACTCCACCAAAACAAAGCTATATCTATTACATGTTTACCAATTAAATATCTATTTCTAGTTGCCCGGGGCATATACATATACTTGTATGTATATTCCCTCCTTATCAAAGTCTAGTCTTAGGATAGTGCCTGCTCTGGCTAGTTCATCAATGTATCCTATAATAGAATGATAGATCCGCTAAGAGTTCAATGCATTATTTCACTTTTTTCAATGGAAGAAACTTTAGTGATTTCAAAGCCGCTTGGCTATGTGTATCTTCTTCTTTATTCTTTATAGCCGCTGTTGTAAACTCGTGAACGTGCCAATCGCTTTTCCTTTTTGCTGCTTGGCTCCAATTAGAGATTCCAAGTGTACCCAGATCCTTCTTCACCTGGTCTTTCCAACGGAGTGGAGGTCTTCCTCTTCCCTGCTTTCCCCGACGGGTACCACGTCGAATACTTTCAAAGCTGGAGTCTTTTCGTCCATTAAAACGACATGTTCTAGCAAGCAATGCTGTCGTATATCTCGTACTCGTTGCCTACCCAACCCTAAGTAGCATTGGCTATCTCTATGCTATATACGTATAAATATACATATTTCTTATTGTAAATTCCTGTGACCTCCGCTTGCATGACACTGCAGTTGTCTAGTAGTCGGAAGACGATTCTAACATGTAATTTTCCTGAAAATACATCACGTTCCACTCTATCATCTAGTTTGGAGCCATTCACTTATAGCTCTGTTCTTGCTCCACTCACCACTATCTCGTTCCTCCCTAGAAGGAACGGCAACATTATGTACCGAATGAATGTTTAATTCAAAAAGATTATAATATTCTGTGGTATTGGGTAGAAACGTGAGCTTGCTAAGTATCCTAGTCTATTCCTCTTGTTACAGACAACTGAGGGAATCCCGGTCTAAGAATAGACTGCACGCCAGTTGCTAACAGAACGAGGGCACTAAATAAATCAAGATCTCTCATTATGTGCTCAAGAGAATTTGGCTTCAATTAAATTACTTAAAGTAATTAAAGTCTGGAGGTTGCAAAATGTTTGTTTTTTCGCTAAAGTATTCACTCATAAAGGACAGATCGACATATATAACACCCTTGGCGACATTCGTGTTGACATTTCCGCTAGGAGAAACGTATCTTGTCTTGAAGACGAAACGAAGCTTTAAAAGAGATATAGATTGCATTATTGAAACTGATTCGAAAGAAAAGAGAAAACATAAAAATGTTACTTTTTTAAGAGCGCCTTTGGTCCTAACACATCCTAAATTTTTATACTCTCGCAACAAAGTTGCTAAGGAGAGTATTATAGTTTTGTTCACATAACGGTTGTTTGTAAGTCCTAAAACTAAAAGAGTCAGATATAGGGTTATATATACCAAAGTGATCCGGGTGACGAGTAGAGTTGAAATCCGGATGTCTGCTGTCCGTCCGTCCGTCCGTCCGCCCGTGCAAGACGTAACTTGAGTAAAAATTGAGATATCATGATGAAACTTGGTACACGTATTCCTTGGCTCCATAAGAAGGTTAAGTTCGAAGATGGGCAAAATCGGCCAACTGCCACGCCCACAAAATGGCGGAAACCGAAAAGCTATAAAGTGTCATAACTAAGCCATAAATAAAGATATTAAAGTGAAATTTGACACAAAGAATCGCATTAGGGAGGGGGGCATATTTGGACGCAATTTTTTTGGAAAAGTGGGCGTGGCCCCGCCCCCTACTAAGTTTTTTGTACATATCTCGGAAACTACTATAGCTATGTCAACCAAACTCTATAGAGTCGTTTCCTTCATGCATTTCCTTATACAGTTCAAAAATGGAAGAAATCGGATAATAACCACGCCCACCTCCCATACAAAGGTTATGTTGAAAATCACTAAAAGTGCGTTAATCGACTAACAAAAAACGTCAGAAACACTAAATTTTACGGAAGAAATGGCAGAAGGAAGCTACACCCAGGCTTTTGTTTTAAAATTGAAAATGGGTGTGGCGTCGCCCACTTATGGACCAAAAACCATATCTCAGGAACTACTAGACCGATTTCAATGAAATTCGGTATAAAATATTTTCTTAACACCCTGACGACATGTACGAAATATGGGTGAAATCGGTTCACAACCACGCCTTCTTCCAATATAACGCTATTTTGAATTCCATCTGATGTCATAATATATACATTAGGAACCAATGATGATAGCGGAATAAAACTTTACACAAATACGGTATTTGAAAAATATGTAAATTACGGATAATGAAATCTCGATTATCACTTTATCATGCGAGAGTATAAAATGTTCGGTGACACCCGAACTTAGCCCTTCCTTACTTGTTAAATTTATATTTTGGGTTGGCGAACTGTGTAAACACACCAGCGACCGAGCCAAAAATATTTTTCCACTTCCGTCAAACTTCGGCGGCCTACTTAGAGACAAGAACTTTGGTAATATAATAAAGCGCCGTGTTATCAAATTCACCGTTTAGTTCTTCAGTTGCATTTTGATTTCCCCTCAAACTCCAACTTTATTTTGTTTACTTTGCACTGTGAAATCAATCTGCACTTATAGCCTTAAAATGTGCTTTTAACACAATCTCATTACTTTGAAAAATTAATTTGCACAAAACACACACTCGCACACAAACACACACACACACTTGCGCGCTTAGATAGCCAAATTTTCGATGCATTAGTGCCAACAACTAGAAAATTAACTTTTAAAGCCACCTCCAGCAGATAGGTAAGTGGTTTCTTGGCAATTTCCAGCGACGACCGTCTAAGTACAACTACAACACACTCCGCTCTTCTGCCAACCAAATTACGGCAAATTCATTAGCACACCTTAATTTCGCAAAACTTTCCACCTGCATTGCTGCCCCCTGTCCGCCTGTGTAACAGTCGCAGGCGAAGGACAAGCAACCGAGTCCTGTCTGTCGCACACACCCTACACTATGTATAACAGCATAAACAAAAGCAACTACTGCTAGGCAAGCAACCGACAATCGTCTTTAGAGGAGCTACCTCACCAACTACAACACCACCAACACTGCTACCACTCATGCTAATGCGCCTTCCAGGTAGTCTAGCATTGAATTGGAAATTAATCATCGAGATAAAGTGACACTTGACGCCATGTGAATATTTACGATGTTGGCCCAGCACCGGCGCTATAAAAACAAACAGCAAAACCAGCAACAAGGAAATTGAAGCTAAACAAAAACTCACAGGCTTCTAGGCAGGCGATAATTACAAACACAACAACAAAAGTAAGGAAGTGCTAAGCACCGGCGGAAGTGTGAAAAACTTTCGCCATTTGTGTGGATTTAAGCCGGGAGCGATATTCTGAAAAATTTGCCGAGTTTCCATAAAAATTGTTGGTGTTCTTTCTAGGGAGTAAGTGCAAGATGTGACTCAATGCTTTCGCAGATCAAATAAAAGTGAAAAGTGAACTCCCCTAAGTATATTTAACTATTTATGACCGAGGTAAATCGTTTAAAGACAACTAGAGAGATGGAATATGATGAACAATTTCCATCATATTAATCCTAAATTCGCATTCAACTAAGTTCTCGTTGCAATTTATATGAAGATTATATATTATAGATTATATTTTTATAGCCTTAATGATGGAGGCTTCTGCAGTACTAGATTCAATTCAACAAAAGGGGGTCTCTCATCTGAGGCTGTTTTCTTCCATTCATTGGAGGTGTTTTTTACGGGGCGGGTCCCAAACCCTGCGCACAACCCTGGGGAAGGATGTTTCGCCTTCTCAATTCAGCTCCCTTCAAACGGATGTTTTTTGGCTTATCAGAGTTGATTCAATATTTACTAGGTTTGGTCTCAATATTTTCATTGATCTTAAATAAGATTTCAAAAGGACTCAAGCGGTACAATCTCACTTTTTCTGAAAAGTAGGCGTGGTTGTTGTCCAATTTTGACACTTTTAAATCGCGTTGAGAGGATACCAAGGAGATATAGTCTAAAAAATGTATACCCACTCAGTAAATTTGTTTTGTTAAATATGAACTTGTATGCCACAGTAGTGGTGTCACTGCCATTTTTCACATTTTAATTAGCCTTAATGCGAACCTGATATATAATATCTTAATTTGAGACTTGGACTCTTCCTAGCAATCGGGTTTACATAACTGAACGCATCCAAAATATAAATTTTGAACCCATGTGCCTTCAACATTATTTGGAAATGTTTTGTAACTAAATTTACATATAGAACATTCGGGCATAGGTCGGTGGGTAATGGCGGCTGGCGAACACCGACTACACCACTTTTCAACTGGGAAGGAAGGTTCAAAGTAAACATAGAAAAAGATGCCTGGCGTGACTCTAAACATCTATATGGATGGCTCGAAAATGAACGATGGAGTTGGTTGGCGAATATACTGTCCAGAGTTAGGCATAACCCCGTTAGGCTAAGAACCAAAAACGAGATCTGCATTGGGACACCCATACATTGTCTATATGACCATCTGGACGGAAGCATCCGAAAAAAATCAAAACCCGATGAAACGAGCTACCTGGGTGCAAAACTCCAAAATCATGTGCAAACCGGTAGATCGGAAGTACAAAAAATTCTTATCAGCACTCCATAGAAGAGACTAGAGGAGCAAGGTCGGAATACTAACTGGTCACTGTCTGATGGCAACACTTGCAAAAGGTTCAGGTATTCTGGTATGAGTCTAGCATTGTTACGCTTCATACCCATAACATTAACGAAAATAAGTTGAGCCGATCCACAAGAGATGTTGAGTTCTATCTTCTTCGATGTAATCATCATTAACAGAGATGTATGGACGACTCGCATGAGACAAGTTCTTTATGAGCTCACGACCTTCACTGAATGATTTGTACCACTCATACACTTACAAGTATATCCATGACAAAATATGTTCTCCAAAATACTTTTGCAAAATTTGCAACGATTCCGTGGCCGTGATCCTTTTAGGGTCTTACAGCCGTTAAAACAAGAAGAAACTACTTTATCCTATATAATATGTTGCGTAAGTGTAAAAAAGAGTGAACAATCCTTTACTGTTGTTGTAGCGTAGCGGCATCAGTTACAGTAACAGTTCATATTTAGTCGACAGCTTTATTATGCCGTCCTTGAAGCCCTTGCTGCCCACTGTTTAAATAAATAAATATTCAGTTGCATAAGTAGTAAGGAATTATAGTGCACCACGAAAGGCGAAGGATAGTCATATACTATAATTATCAAACAAACTATAATACAATCCACACAACAGCGACAAAATCTAACGTTTGCATAGTTTGTCAAGTCGTTTATCCAGCGTCGCTGTCGCTCGTGCTTTATCGTTAACAATTTGTACGCAGCAACAACAACAACAGCAGATGAATTAGTTGTGTTCGTCGTCGTTGAGCCCGGGGCACGCCACGTGTCCAATAAATACAATAAATTACACCGGACAGGTAATGCAGTTAACACCACCCAGCGACGCCGCCTTCGTAGGTCGTAGTTCTTAGCGTCTTCTTAATGAAGCGACAGCGGATGCAATTTTCGTTAGAGGTCATTAATTAAATAATGTAACAATTTGTATGTGATTTTTGTGATCTCTTCTCTTTTCAAATTCAGAAGCGATAATAAATAGTTTGGAAGATAACTATTAGCGCGAGTCTATATTATTGTGACTAATGAGGGAGCTGGAGCGCTTACGTAATAATGCTGATAGTTATACGGCAGCACTTTGAGAAGGCAGTATGATGAAGAATGCAATTAAAACATTCACTTTGTCGCTGTCAAGCTGAAGTTTTGGCGATTATGGGAATTTATGAATGCAGTCCTCGAAAGTACTAAAATACAACTTATCATAGAGGAGGGTGCTCCAGGTTCGAGAATTTCGCAAGTCTGTGTGACTAAAGGAACTTTTCACGTCGGAAACATTTTGAAACACACATATTTTTAAAGAGCAGAGAAGATTTTGGAGGTTTCATACAAGTGTTGAAAATACCTGATTAAATAGTTAATTTCTCAGTAGGCTGCGAACGAGGCTAGGATGCCCGAAAAGAATAGGAAAACCAAATTTGCACGACAAAGAAGCACTCTTCATTCATGGACAACAAATATATTTTAACAATGAAACTCGATTTCTTTTGCATGACCACCACGGGCACGCTTGCAGAAGTCCAGACACTGAACCCAAATTTCGACGGTTTTCAAGCATAAATCGGCCGATAATGCTGCAATTTCACGTTCGATATTCGTACGATGTTCATCAATCATCGCTGGCTTGTTGACATAGACCATAGACTTGATGTAAATAACACTGTGGAACATTTTTGGGATTATTGTCTGGGGGGTGAGAAATTCCAAGTCAGGGTGATGGACTTGGTCAGTACAGTAAAACCCTCAAAGGGTTTGGCGTTCGTGTGTGTCAGTTTTTTCTATAACCTAGTACCATCACCCTGACTTGGAATTTCTCACCCCACAGATTAGCTGTTGTACGGTGTAAGCGGTGTCAAATCGCACGACCGAGGCGGCCAATTGAGTGGACCTTTTCGTGAGAAAACACGTTCACCAAAATTCGTTTTCAATAAATCGATTGTGCCGCCGTCCTGCTGGAACCACATATTGTCCAAGTCCAAGTCGCTGTCATTCAGCGGTGACGATTCCCATTCAGAGTAACGGTCTTGATTATCACGGAAGAAGTACGGCTCAATGACCCCCCCGGCCAATAAACCGCACCAAACTATAGTTTCTTCAAGATGCAATGCTGACTCATGTGGATTGCTACCTTACCAATAACACAAATTTTGCTTTTCTGCGAAGCCATTCAGACAGAAATGAGCCTCATTACCGGATAATTTTCAAGTTGTTGCTCAACCTAATTCACAAACATACGACGATTCCGGTGGTCAAGCGGCTCTTGCATAAATTTGATCCTGTAAGGATGTATGCCAAGATCTTTTCGCAAAATTAGCCACAACGATGTCACAGAGATGTCCAGCACTTGAGAACGACATGTAAGAGACTGATTTGGGTCTCCCTCAATTGATGCGCTAGCGGCAGCAATATTCTCAACACTACGGGCACTTCTTTGTCTCACTGGCAGGGGAACTTTTGTACTGTGCATGTGTATTCAAATTTTTCCACTAAACACTCAATTATTGATCTGAAAAACGATTATGACAACCATAATTAGGACGTAGTGCTCTTAAAGTTGAGGCCACTGGCTCCGACAAATTTTAATTTTTAGTAAATTTTCATAATTTTAATCTTTAAAACTAAAGAGAAATATCAAAAGAGCGGGAAAAATATGGCGTCCTTTGCTGTCCCCATCGATTTGCTTTTGTAGCGTCCCTATGATAAAACCTTGTAACAGTAGATTAAATGGGGATCAGCCCACTAGACAATCGATATATATTTATTTAGATAGGTGATATACCTATTGTTCAAGGAACTTTACCATAATTGTTATATGAGAATTTTTTATATATTGTCAAAAGTATTTAGACTGATTTGTAGATTTGGGACCTAATATAATGTTTCGTAAATCAATTGCAAGCAACTGTTATCTAACCACTGTTAGGTGGAAGGTAGGTATTGTCATCACATGCACATAGCACAGAGGTACATAGTTCGATTATGTGGGGACTCTTAACAAGCAGAACACATGAATATTGTGAATGTCAGCGTTAAGGGGGGAGCCTGCTTTAGAGGCTTAAAAAATTCGATTTTTTTAGGAGTTTTTTGGGAGGGAAAGAAATAATTGATTAAAGCGAAATTTCTACGGTTTATAGTTATATGTTTGAACATCATTCATAAATTTTGGATAGGAAAATTTTGGATACGAAATCTTTGATATTCTGCCTTTGGGAAGAAATTGCCCGATGCATCTCGCATGTGCATTTGTCGGACGGCGGGCAGGATACTAGCCGCAATTTCTGTCGGAAATAAAAAATTCAAAGAGATTTATATTTTTTAATTATTTATCTTCTAGTTAAACTAAAAAAATCCCAAACAAAAATTTACAATTTTACAAGTTTTTTATAAATTGAAAAAAAAGTGGTTTTTGACCAAAAAAAATTTTACTGTTGTTTAAAAATATGCTCAAACTTGACTTTTCTAATTTTTTAAATAGAAGATAATTTAATGCCAAAGATAATAAACTTTGCCCCAATTTCATACGACGTTTAGTTTTCTTTTTATCCTTCCCGCCAATTAATCGTAAAAATTAAAAACCGAGAAATCGCGCGTCAAAGTTTTTGCTTTTTGCCCAAGCGCTTATACATATGTATATGTATCTGTTAGACGCTCGGTCCCTATTTCCCTTCCAGCTTCGAAAATATTTCGAATTCCCATCTATAACTTTGGGGACATATTCTTAGATTATTTTTAAAGAGATTTAAGCAAAAACAAAAAAATCGATTTTTTTTAAGCTTCTAAAGCAGGTTCAAGTCTTTTTAAGTATACGGAAATATTTTTCAGCTTAGGTAAACGTAAGAAATTTATATTTCGAGCTATTTTATTTTTGTTTGAAACCTAATAATAAGCATTGAAAACCGACTAATAAGCATTAAGGTAAATAAATACTTGTAATTTCTCCATCTTGGAGTAAGAATACAATTTTTCAATTTTTAATTCCGATTTTGGAACTAAATTTTTAATCCAAGATGTTGGCATTAATTCGGTTTTTGGGATAACAATTTTTTTCAATCGTGTTTTTCGGATTACAATTTTTTTCAACCACGCATTTGGGACTAAAAATTTAAAAATTATTTTTAATACAAATTTTGGGATTACAAAAAAAAACAAAAACCATTTTAAATCTCTTTTCGTCATATGGGACAAAATAATGCAATTCGATATTATTATTATTTCAAAAGTATAAGTTAAAAGAATTCCAGCGCACTTGAAAAGCCGCATGCCACTAATTAATATTTCGCAAATAATATGCGGCATTGAAGCGCCAAAAACACAATATTCTTCAATATAAATTTTTAAGCTTGCCAAACTTTGCGGACAAAGTCACCGCGTTGGACGAAGCCTTTTTCTAAAACATGTGCACTAATTGATTTAAAATAAATCTAAACACATCAGAACACCAACAACAAAAACGAGACTAAGTAACTAAACAAATCTGCCAAAAATTGTTTACGGTAGGTAGCAAAAATCTGCTCGGATTGGAGCGGCGCCAAGCACAAGTGCAGCCAGCTAACCAAAGAGGCAGCCACAAGGGGAAACCACCATTGAAAATTATTAATTAAACTTACCGTCAGCGTTGATTTCCGTTGTGCTCTGCTGTGGACTCAGGAATACATACACTGCAACGAGAAAGAGAGAGAGAGACGGTGAGGAAAGTGAGTATGTGTGTAAGAATAGGAAATGCAATTAATCAACCCAGAAAATAACAAGGATATAGAAAGCAAACATCTGCTGGCAATTTTCAGTGGCTGTGTGTTCGTGTTTGTATTGAAAATTCAAAAACAAAAAAATTGAAAAAATGAAAAGAACTATAGAGCCAATTCTGCGAAGTGTTAGCGCGAGCTTTATGGCGTTGGACGCTTGCGGGAAAGCACACACAGACCAGGTGGCTAACAAGTAGAGAAACAAACCAATTGGAATGAAATTAAAAACACAAAACAAACAAAAAACGACATTAAAACAAAACAAGACAAAACGTTAACTTCGGCTGCGCCGAAACTCTAATACCCTTGACAGGTGCATTTTTTATAGCATAAAAGGGTACAAAAAGATTTTTTCCTGATTTTGATCGGTCAGTTTATATGGCAGCTATATGTTATAGTGGTCCGATCTGAACAGTATGTTCGGATATTGTAGCGATACCTCAATATATTAATGACGAAACTTTATCAAATAAAAAAGTTTTCCATAGATGGACTTGAGTTGGAGCGATCACTTCGTAGGGCAACTATTGCTATACATAGATGTCCGATATCGGCTATTGCGACAAATGAGCAGCTTCTTAGTAACAAAGGGACGGGTGCAAAATTTTAGATCAATATGTCGAAGTATGAGGGCCTAGTTCGCATCTATTCATACGGGCGGACAGATAGACAGACATGGCTCTAGCTTGTGAAGCTGATAATTTATATATTTGTATTTTTATTATGTAGGGTTTCCGACGACACCCTGTTCAGGTTGTTAAAAGGAACACAAATGGTGTTGAAAATCGAAAACTCATCAAGCGTAACAAAATTTGTACAAAAAAGCGCTGTTGAACCCAAACAACAAGCTGTTTGTTGTCAAAGTGGAGTATATGTATGTGTTGCGGGGTTGATTCCACGGAGATAAGTACAGTGGTCCTGATGTAATTTATTAATCGCTCGAAAATGGACGATGGAGGTGGTGCGGGAATTTACTGTCCAGAGTTAGGCATAAGGCAACCTTTTAAGTTGCCGGACCACTGCAGCATATTTCAAGCTGAGGTCCTTGTTATTGCGAAAATCGCGGAGCTGGCCTCTAATGCACCTGCAGGAAAGCAGCAATCAAGGCAGTAACCTCGATTCGCATATCGGCTAGAAATGTCTTGAGAAGAAGAACCCAAAACTGTGATCAAAATTGGGAAACCTATGCATTGTCTATATGAGGATCTGAAGGGAAGCTTGGTAAAGAAAATCTAAACCCAATAGAACAAGCTGTCTGGGTGCAAAACTGCAAAAGTCATATGCAACATGGTAGATCGGAAGTACACAAAATTCCTATTAGCACTAGATAGAAGAGACTGTAGGAACATGATCGGAGTACTAACTGGTCACTGTCTGGTAACAACACATTCCCGCAGAATGAGTATGATAGAAAAAACTGTAGGAAATGTCTAGAGCGAAGCTCCAAGGAAACAATAGGTCTCTTGTACACTTGTCTCGCATTTGGGATTACTGGGGTCCCCACGGTAGGATGCACTGGAGTAGGTAACGATAGTGAGGCCACAGAGTCTGTTAAATTACGCGTCAAGCCCAGACTTCCTAAAAGATTACTACTTCTCATGGACCTACTTAATAACTGAACTCTTTCTGATACCGCAAAAGACCAAAAATAGTCTATGCGTGGCTCATAGACTAATATAACTAAATCTGGTTTTATTTGAAAATGTTTCATGCTTTGACCATTCCGAACTTTGGTTCGTTTGGGGAACATAGCAGGGGCACAAGAATTAGCGTTCCCCAAAGGTTTGTCACTAAACAGTTTACGACTTCTGTCGAGATAGACTAAAAGCATGACAAAATGTCAGTAAATAACTGAAGATTCTACTATCCGAAAACTAACATAAAACTTAACCTAACGTTCAGATTAGTCCGTAATTCCAATTAACTCAATTACAGCAAAATTCATAAGAAACATTCAATTTCTCTCAAATAACTAGAAGCTGGATGAACGCTTTATCAGCTTTGAAGAACTATTGAGCTCTCATGCTATGATATCATCAGAGTTTTGTAGTAGACTCCAGATATCCAAAAATTAAAAATAATATCTAAAATTATTTAAAAGGGCTATTATTCAAGAGGAACAGTACTTATCACACAACTGTGGGGTCGTTTATTTTTAAAATATTGGGGTATTGAAATCAGTGGGTTATAAGCTTACAGACGATATTAATTATATAAAGGCAATGACAAACATTCAACTTGAAAGTTTAAAAAGCTCCACATTAAACCATCCAGCAAAAGAAAAAGTCGCCCCTACACATTCGAGACAAAAGATCAACACTGACGGCATTTGACTGGAAATGCCCAGGCGATTGAGGTAGACAACAAATGTTTGTTGTTACAACTGGATTTAGTGGAGCGACGTAGAAATCCCGGCTGCTGCAGCCACAGGTGTACACCAAAAGCGTAAACGGAGCACATAAGAGACCCAACCATTGTGTTGGCGCTGCCGGTGCGTTTCCATGTTCTGTGTATTGTTTTGTGCCTGTTCGTTGGGCGTCAACATGGCAAAGTTGTTTATCAGTTTTAGGAAATATTTTTGGACCGAGTACACATGGCGGGCGTGTGGGCCTAACGGTATGGCTGCCGGTATATGTGTTTGTAATGCCATGAATTTAGTTCACTCAAATGCTGTGTTGTGTACATTACTCACACACGCACACATACATATGTACGCATATGTGTAGGGACGCTAATATTTAAAATGCGAAAACAGCGAGGAGTTTTAGAAAACATAGAATCTCGTTATGTACTTGAGCACTACAAGCGCCAAGTTAATTGGTTACGCAGCCAAAGCCGGAGTGTTTAGGTAAAAAAGACAACTACAACAACAACTGCAGCGATAAAGCGGTCTCGTGGCAGGCAGTAAATGCACAGTTGACTATCTCTTGCCCACCAACTAAAAGTTACGCCCACCACGCGGCCCTTGCCGGTTGCTCTTCATACTCTATCCCTTCCACTCCACTTCCAACTATCCACAGCCACTGGCGCACAGCTCTAATACTCGGTCGAGTAAGTTGCAATTTTTGCGCGGCTTAAAGTGTCGACAGCCAGCAGGCTGTTGCATGCCACTAAGTCTGCGACCACTACTGATAATAACAGTAAAGCTTTGGACTGTCAAAATGCTTATCGACAGTTGGTGCAATTTACCTGCGACGCGCATTTCTGATGGCGATAAGTGTTTTGATGGCGGTCGCATTCAAAGGCAAAACAAAAATAACAAACAACGAAACAGAAATTACACGTTCGAAACCGGTTAGAGGTAAGCATATGCCGCACACTGAATGTCACGTGATAAGCTGCAACAACAGAAAAACTTAATCCTGCAACTTCGGTGAACAAATATGACAAACCCTGATGAAGGTCCGTTGAGATAAATCGAGCTGGAGGCAAAAACAATAAAACGGTTTTGAAAACATCGAAAGAATTTTGAGTCTTAAACTATTTAGTGACAAGTCTGTGGAGAACGCTACTCCTGGTGCTGTCTGCTATGTTAATCAAATCAACTAAATTTCGGAAAAATCAAAGCACGAAGGATTTACATATAAAAACTTATTGACAGGTGATCCAAGTAGAGGTACTTTTTGTCAATAAGTTTTTTTTGTCATGTTATTTTTGTTCAGTATTGTTTGACATTTCATCAATGTGTTTCGCGAGCTTTGCTCAAGTTAGAGTCAACATAATCGGCCTACTGAGCATACTATTCGCAGCATCATCACACATCTTGAGACCCAGTATTCATTATTGGATAATATTCGACCGAATAAACCACGTAATGAGGAAAATATAGCAGCCCTAGCTAAGGTGTGCACGAAAACCGTGGAGAGTCGATTCGGCGCCGGACTCGGACGGACTTATGGACTTAGCATTTTACGTCGAGATATTAAATTGAAAGCGTACAAAACACAGCCTGTGTAAGAACTGCAGCCTCTCGACCTTCCCAACTGACATCGCTCCGCTCTATGAAAAGTTCCAAGAAGATCCGACGTTTCCGAGCCAAATTTTGTTTAGCGATGAGGCCCATTTCTAGCTCAATTTAGATGTAAACAAGCAAAATTGTCGCATCGGAGACGAAGAGCAACCTGAAAAGATTAAAGTGCTGCCATTTCATCTAGAAAAAACAACGGTTTGGTGTTTGGCTTGTGGGCCAATGGAATCATCAATTGATATTTCTTCAAAAATGATGTCGGTGAGAAAGTAAACATTAATGGCGACGCCGTGATAACCGACTATTTGATGCCTGAAATTGAAACTCGTGATCTCGGCGAACAAGATCATGTGATATCACATCGTCAGAATTTTTCGTGTGGGAATATGTAAAGTCTAAAGTCTATGCGGACAATTCCGCTTCAATTCAGGTCTTTCGGCGGTTACCAGTCGAAATGCTCGAAAGAGTTTTCGAAAATTGGACTCGACGGATGGACTATCTGAGTCGTAGCCACGCCCAACATTTTAAAGAGATAATCTACATCAAATAAATGCAACAGAATGTTCTTTCGAATGATAATAAACATTTCCCATTAAATTTGAAGTTTCTGAGTTTTTTCTTTAAAAAAAAAGTAGGGAACCTCGGAATGGATGCCCCTTTATATCTTATTTGGGGGTGATTTTAATATAATATTCGCTATACTATATTCATTATAATCCATTCACGATATCGTCGAATAATGAATGTTGGATTCTTCAAAGCCCATTTTTGCCTAGCTTTCTCTAATAGCCAAAACAAGAAATATAGCTTCTAGTCCTCGCAGTCAGCATCTTTCCTTTAGAATGCTCGGAAACCAAACTGTAAATATTTACCATATATACAATAAGCTTAAGGGCGAGGTAATTTCACAGTATTAGGCTAGGGTCAAATAGAAGAAATAGAGGGAATAAATAATATAATATGTGTTCCGATTGCCTGCACCCAACATTAGATATTGTCGCAATCACTTAATGATATATATTTGAAAATTATCATGCCATAAGTAAATAATTATAATATTATACATACATATATGTAAGAACATTTTCAAAACGCATCGGCTGCAAGCAAGAGCTATGTATAAGACAATTGACTTACATAAAACACCTTAAAATATCTGTAATCACAAGGATATATCTATGCACACCCTGCCCTCGGCATTATACCATCCAATCTATACCCGTGTATATCTTTGCAAACTAATTTATTGCTAAAGTGCCAATTTCTAAAACTTTTCACTTGCTGCCGCACCAAAAACGCCGCAGAACAACGTTCAATGGAAAATGTAAAATAATTTAGCTACAAGTAGGTGGAAGAAAAACTGAAACTTAAACCGAAAGTTCTCAAAGAAAACTCTGAACTTTTGCTACTAAAACGAAAAAGGCGTATAAACGCTAAGTAAGTGGCTAAGTATGTATGTATCTAACTGAGTATAGTGCTCGGCGAACCGGGCATTAGTGAAACTTACACCAAACAGTGAATCCCAGCGCGACCAGCGCTGTGACGATGAGCCCAATATTCGACACAACCTTCACGAAAAACGATGATGAATTGCTAAACGGTTGTGCGGAGCAAGTTTGCAGCAACGTGTTGGCGCCCAGTATGGGGATCTGGAAGAGAAGAGAGTAAAAGTATTGATTATACAGGCATTGACAGGGCAAAAGTACAGCAAGTGGGGATACAATTAAAATATACATGAGAAAAGCGGAAATAAGAAATTTGTAGAATAAAAAGTAAAGTTGTAGTTTTATCGGGGTTTAAGCAGAAAATAGTGGAAAACGATTTTCATAGTCAAATTATTTTAGCTTTGATGATTGTACTACGTGTATAGTATAAGTAAGTGATATTTTGCTAAAAAGACTAATATAATATATCAATACCAGTGCAATTTAAAGAAGGGATTAGTTTTACTTTCTCATTTACTTTTGTACTTATTGATAGTTTTATAGAAGATATTTGAGACAAGACAGAGGTTGAAAAATGAGACCGACGGTTTTTATACTCTAAATAGGGTAAAGGTTTGCCACAAAATTTGTAACACCAGGAAGGAAAGGTCGGAGACTCAATAAAATATATATATAAATTATCGGCGTGACAAGCTGAGTTGATTAAGCAATGTCCGAATGTCAGTCTGTCTGTTTGTCTATATATGAACAAACTAATCCCTCAGATTTTGAGGTATCGCACTTAATTTTTGCACTTTTCATTTTCTTTTTAAAAAGCTGCTCATTTGACCGGGATCATAATAGCATATAGCTACCATACAGACTGAACGCTCAGAATCAAATTCTGTACGGAAAAATTTTTTATTTCACAAAATATCTTCACAAAGTTCGACATGAATTATTGCCCCAGAAATGTTACACTATCCGAATATTTTTTTTAGATCGGATCACTATAGCACATAGCTGCCATGCAGATCTTTTCTGCTCTTTCCTCTGTCGTGACAAGGAGTGCCAACTCGGCGGTATTCGTCAAAATTATTGAGCGATTGCTCAACAATTGCAACAGCATATGCAACGATTTCATCTCTTACCTAGCATACTCGTGGTTAAGAAGGTTCGAGGGAACGTTCTAACCAAATGTCAGTGAAACACCCTGCTTATTGTCCAAAAGTCTAGATTTTCTGACAAAAATCTCTCTATTCACGATCACGATCTTCCGACTTTTCGATGTAATTTTTGTAGTACGATTGATGTTATACTTCAAAAGAGCTCCCAGTATCGGCGATTTCTTTTGGAGACTTTTATAATGAGGTTTTAGAACAGGAAAACTCGCAGAAGAGACAATTTCAAGTTCGTTTTCATTGATTTCTCAGAGTGTGGACTCATTGCTCACGTTATTTTTTCAAGATGTCTTTAGAATGTCAGAACGATTGTGGCATAACTGGAGTACTAAGGACTATATCAACAATAGCACTAATTGCCATTCAGCACAAAGCAGTCGTGGATATTGAAGGCAGAAGTGCGCTCTAAGACTCTGTGAAGCTGAGCATATGAAGAGGTCCGAACAAGGGCACTATGAAACTCTCTCCTCCTTCAATTGCATTCCGGTAAACTTGTATCCCTGCTACTCGTGACGGCTTTTTCTCTGCTCACATACCGAAGAGGAATATGTGAATGAAGAAGAGTCACTTGAGAAGAGGCGCAGTGAGCTTTTTCATGGATGGTCGAAATTAGGATGGAAATTGGGAAGAAGAGTTTTCTATAACTTAGCTTTGGGCTACCGCACTACTGTAGTGCTTTTCGGGCAGAAGTGGCTGCTGTTAAGATTGCTGTAGACTTACTGCTAAGAAGTGTAACCTTTTTCAGGGAATTGAGCATTCACATTCTCTGTGTGCTCAAAGTTAGCCAAGGAATGTCTGTTCTCATTAGAATCTGCATCAAGCTACTTCATCATCAGACTCGTTTGGCTGTCTTGGTCATAGCAAAATCGCTAGAAACTGTAAATCCGATGAACTAGCAAGAGGGGACATTCGCTCACATTCAAGTGCTTTCTCGCACTAGACCGGTTGACGACCAGAACATAAACAAGAAAAAACGTTAACTTCGGCTGCACCGAAGCTAATATACCCTTCACGGGTGCATTTCCTTTAGTAACTATGTGTTCAGTTTGTATGGAAGCTATATGCTATAGTTAACCGATCTGAACAATTTCTTCGGAGATTACATTGTTGCCTTAGAAAATAATCTATACCAAATTTGGTGAAGATACATTGTCAAATGTGAAAGTTTTCCATACAAGAACCTGATTCCGATCATTTAGTTTGTATGGCAGCTATATGCTATAGTTAATTGATCTAAACAATTTCTTCGGAGATTACATTGTTGCCTTAGAAAGTAATCTATACCAAATTTGGTGAAGATACATTGTCAAATGTGAAAGTTTTCCATACAAGAACTTGATTCCGATCGTTCAGTTTGTATGGTAGCTATATGCTATAGTTAACCGATCTGAACAATTTCTTCGGAGATTACATTGTTGCCTTAGAAAATAATCTATACCAAATTTGGTGAAGATACATTGTTAAATGTGAAAGTTTTCCATACAAGAACTTGATTCCGATCGTTCAGTTTGTATGGTAGCTATATGCTATAGTTAACCGATCTGAACAATTTCTTCGGAGATTACATTGTTGCCTTAGAAAATAATCTATACCAAATTTGGTGAAGATACATTGTCAAATGTGAAAGTTTTCCATACAAGAACCTGATTCCGATCGTTCAGTTTATATGACAGCTATATGTTATAGTGGTCCGATATCGGCCGTTCCGACAAATGGGCAGCTTCTTGTTTGCAAAATTTCAAAAGGATATCTTAATATACCCTGTTCAGTGTATAAAAATTGATTGCCCTTAGCAAAGTTCATCAATCGTAATCATAAAGAGTTCTTACTGAACATTGTCCAGTAGAGATTTATGCGGACGCAAGTTGTATGCAGAAGAGTAAGATGAAAATATCCTCAATTGTCGAAGACTTTGAGGTTGAAACATCTCTGCTGTTCCAAGGTGTACTAATGAGTTGAGGAGTTTGTATTTGGAGGACAAAACTTAGCTGAACAAGACATTAGAAGTATTTTGAAGTTTAGGCAAATACCTCAACGCTTACAAAATGTGTTGAAATTTACATGTAAGGAAACAAGTACTTCGCTGGACGGTCTCTAAAACTGTTAATCAACTGTTATTTAGCGATTCAAGTAAATAACCCAACTAATTACGCCACTTTTGTAAAAGCCAACGCTGTGATTCACATACAAAACTTTCACCTTGAAATAATTTTTAAGCAAATAGAATTGTACACATTTAACGGGCACCTCGACCCGAGGCCAGTTGACCAACCCACCGCTCAAGGTAATTAAAGAGACAAATGATCGCTAATCAATGCGATGCCCCTTAAGCAACAAAAAGATCCGCTAAATATAACAAAAACGCATTAATTCCAACAAAATTAACCTCAAATTAACAAAACAATGTGGTGGAAAAAGTAAGCGTCCGCGGATTAAATTAATCTCGGCAAATGAGTGGAGAACAATCGAAGCAACCAAAGGCTCTGGGCGAAATATCGCTTGCTGAAGACAATAAAAATTAAATTTGAATAACTTGAGGTTGAATAAGAAATGGCCAAAAGGAGATAATAAAAATAAATTGTTTACAAACAAATTGGGACAATTTATGAGTGTGGACATGGACATCAAACTGCCCAAAGAGAGAGAGAAATACTCGAAAAATTTACTTGTAATTGACTTTCGAAGGGCAGCCGCTTGAAATATAAACTGCTGCCAATCAAATCAGAGCCGCAATTAAAGAAAGCTTTATTGAAATCTAATTTATTTATTTTTATTTTTATCTCTTCCCTATCCTCTTGTTGTTTGTCTGCTTGTGCTTGATTATTTGGGCTGAAGAAAAATTAGGAAAGCCAGACAGCTTAATAGCTGTGAGACAAAAGTGAGTAATGAGGAAGGGGGAGGTCACAAGTGTGAAACAGACAGAGTTAATCGCATTAGAGGGCATTTGAATCAATGAGAATATGGAAAATGAAAGCAAAAAGTTTGAAAAATATAAAAATGCAAGCATAATGAAAGCGCGACAGAAGTAAGCAACTTAAAGCAAACAAAAAAAAAAAAACAAAACACTGGGAGGCTTAAAGCAAACCTAACAGGTGGGGACTTTCAATGCGTATGTTTTTACTAAAACATGAGTGATTTGTGAAAAATAAAAAAGTATTATACCCTAAACAGGGTATACCCTAAACAGGGTATACCCTAAACAGGGTATACCCTAAACAGGGTATACCTTTAGAAAGCTAGTATTCTTCAAGCATAACCATAAATTTTTATTTCATATATGATGAGAAATTCGAATGGCACATGATGAAAGGTCGTGACAAGAAAGCATTGTAGAAACTGACATCGAACTTATGCTTTCGAAAGAAAGAAAAAAGAAGATAAGCTCACTTTTCGGAAGTCACATAGGCTTTTGTACCGTGGTTTAGCTCAACTGGTTACAGTAATACAACACACCAAGCGTAATGTGTATATTTTGCCGTACTCGGATCTAGAATCCCGTTCCAAAGGGGTCTTCCAATTCAAATACACCAGAGTAGAACTGATAAAGAACATGCATCAGCTTCTTTGTAGAATATGGTAGGTCAAAAGCATGCCCGACGATTGGAGTTTAAGTGTGCTCTGCCCAATCCACAAAAAGGGATATCCCACAATCTGCGCCAACTACCGTGAGATAAGCCTCTTCAACATCGCATAAACGATTCTACCGAGCGTACTGTGTGAAAAACACCACCATCAACAAACTGATTGTGGCTTTATGCATGGAAAAGCAACAACTGACTAGATATTCACCATGCACTGTTTGACAACACGAAAAGAAACCATCTTTATGCCGTTTTGTCTGAATTTGGTGTCCCCGCTTGAATAAATTGACGTTGAGCAATACCAAAAGCTACGTAAGGATCGGGAATGACCTTTCCGAGCCGTTCGATAGCAAACGAACGAGAGCAAGACGAAATACTATATATCCTTTCATCAAACAGTAGACGTATACGCGACTTGGCTACGTCACTGTTTACAGTCATAACTTTGAAGTCGTGGATAATTTTGTCTGTTGGAATCAGCATCAACAACAAGGTCAGCCTCAAAACTCAACGCAGAATATCTTATGCCTACAAGTGCTACTTCCGACTGAATAGGCAATTGAGAAGTAAAGGCCTCTTTCGATAAACAAAGACCAAATTCTACAAGTTACTCATCATCCTCGTCCTGTTATATGGCGCCGAGGCATAGACAATGACAAGATCTAATGCGCAGTGGCAACGGCGAGCGATGAGTTGGAGATATACTACGACATGGATATAGTTCAGTGAATTAAGAGACAAGGCTACAATGGCTAGGTCATGCCGAAATGGACGAAAACACTAAAGCTCTAAAAGTATTCGACCCAGTACACGCTGGGGGAAGCAGAGGAAGGTGGAAAAGGACCAGGCTACTGGCGCGCTTCGATCTTAATATATTAGGTAGGAGCAGTTCGAAAGATGAAGTTCAGCTAAACTTTAAAATTTCGAAATTTCTTACATAAAATTGCAACCGATCTGTCGTAATAGGTTTTCTCACTCTCCAATCAGCGTCAACCCAATCCTCGGATACTTTTAAAATATTTAGTGTATTTGAAATAAAGTCTAAAACGTTTTTTCTGCCAGTATTTACTCCCACACTGCTCAAAATCAATTCAGAAACATAAACAGCTCGAGTGAACCACTCATTCGCTCACTTACTTACTCACCGTGCCACACTGACCACAGACACTCCAACGCTGAAGTGAGCAGCTTAAAGAGCACGCCTCGTGAGCTCAGTGAGTACTTGCAATAATTCTTCATTATAATCTAATTTCAAGCTTCCATTTACATTACCTCTACCGCGCAAATGTGAAGGCACCGAATTAAATTAGCCGCAATATTTAAGAACGGACAGCCATCAGCCTTCATGGTGTGGCCAGCGCAACAGGGTGTTATGTAAATTGGACAGGTATTGTTTTGCGAGCATTGTGTGAAATACAAAAGGGGTGTGGTCGGGCAAGGATTCAGTTTGATTGTTGCAATGCGAGCTACTTATTTACTTTGCGATACTTGTTTAAGCACAACAAGACAACACAGCACGCAATTTAGCTATTTAGTATGGAAACGCTTCGTACATAAAGTAGGTATTGCTTTAAGCCGATATTGTTCTTCCACGACAGCGAATTTGTTAGGATTCTTCCGGTTACGCTTCCGTTGAATGATGATTACTTTTTCAATTTTGCACAATTTACATTGCTGTTGAATTGTGTGAATTTTTCATTAGTAGCACCTTGGCGGTGAGACCACGGCACAGTGAGTTAAAGCGGCGAAACTACACGCAATAATGAACAGGATTGTTAAAACCTCGCATTAGCTTTAATACCGAATGGTCGGACTTGCAATAAACTCGAGGTTTGAAAACAACTGATGAAGACCCCTTAGAAATAAGGAAGGTTTTTCGAAAACTTCAAATTTTTCCAACGAAAACTATTTGTCGCCGAGTTGGTAACCAGACTGGGCCTTATAAAAGTGTCTTATATGAATATTTGGATTCTATATCCGACGTAATCAAACACCAACACAGCCTCAATTATAAAATGCTCGGCTTGGGATCCATGTAACCATGAACTTAGCAGCTAAAACTGGTTTCTATAGTCCAGATTTGATATTAAGTACTAAGCAGCCATGTAAGGCCAATTATATATTTTCCACATAAGCAGTCTTTGAGACAGGAAGTGAGTGATCGAAAAACTAAGATATGGAAATGTCAGATGAGCCATTCAGGATATGCATACTGATCTGATATGCGTGGTTGAACCACATTCATAATTGGATTGTCAAAGACAAGACACCGAACAGATCCAAACTCCAGACGCTGGAGTTTCTATATTGACACAGCAGGGGTTCTACTTCATTTTGGTCACGTCGAGGACAGACATTTTGAGATCCGAAGTGTGTGAGCTTAAATCTCTCACAAGTGAGAGAGTCAAGGAAGTGTTGAGATGATTGTGATCTTTCATGCAACTTCGACATTTGAATTTTTAATCTTGCACAATGGGCGGTTAAAATCGGAAACGGATATGGGAACCCTGCTTGTGTGATTGGCTTATTAGACGATATAGCTCCGACCGAAAGAACTGCTGGTACTTACCAAGTGCTTAATATACTCAAATGAAGCTCAGACAACTAATAGTAAACAAGTCAGCGGGGCTTAGACTTTTCCCATTCTCCCACCATTTCCCATAAATACTTTTCCTTAAAAACTCATCAGCTTTGCCATTCACATTGGTTCCACTGTGGCTAGTTAGTCAATTTAGTTTTTATGATGGAGTAAATACGGTATACGGCTTCAGTATGAGCAGTATTATTATTACGCAAAGTGGAAAATGTCATCGGGAAAAAACTGCTGCTTTAAAAATAACTCGCTAGCTGACAGTGAGCTTAAAGCTAGTCAAAGGCTGCTTGACCTCACTAGGTTATTAAGCTACTTCCACGTTACCACAGCGAAATCATCGGGAACCGTAAAGACGATGAGCTCGCTACAAAGGGCACTCTTACCCAAATTCCATTAGGGTGGGAACACCTCGGGCCCTGGATCTATGGACCTTGCGCGAGTTCAGTAAGCGTTGGTCAACGACCCGCATTGGTGGAGTTGCGAAAGCCTTCTGAGCGTAAAAGATCCAATAAAATGGCTGATAGGTGTCTTAGCTGGCACTTACACGGTGAGGCTAAAGATTTTACAGGACGCAACTTGTCAAAATTGCAGGAAAGAATATGAGATGGCAACATCTAGATACTTTCGCCTTCACTGTCTAGCTTTTGCCAGATTATGATTGAAGCAGCTTGGTTGCCAGACTTTCTACGAACCCCGCGAATTGACAGGAGTAAATATTAGCTGGCTCAATAAATTTGTGGCTGGCTCTAGGCGCTTTGTAAATATGCGACGGATGAGCAGCCCAAGTAGCCCAAACTCTTCAAAAACACTAAAAAAATCGTTCGAAAAATTATATATATTTGTACGTATTGGGAATTGGAAGAGTAATGGTTGCTTGAGAGTACAGAAATAGCTTAATATTGGTCATAGTCCGGCTTATTTATGAAAATCCATAACGTTGAATCCGAGAGGATAAGCCCTTGAACATTTTGTATACTTAACTAGTGGAATTAGTGTTACATTAACGCATACTTTTGATTTCCTCTTCTCTAACTCTAACAGCCAAACAGAAATGGGGAATGAACATCGTAAAACTAAGCTATCTTACTAACAGAGGGTTATGGAAGTTGCATATTATACGCACAGACCTTTTCACCAAAGGAAACGCAATCACCACTTCAAGCACTTATTCAATGGCTGCTGCACACTGTTGCGCTTGGAAGCCTGAGGTATGTAACTGTTGATTTTCCTGCTCAATGTCAATAGCAAATGCGCCGAGATGCAAATAGCGGATAAGTAGTGTACCGTAATACAAGCGTTCGAATGAAAACCCGAGATCATGAGGCATGAAGCATGGCATATGTATAACGGTATGTTACTGTAATTGGAGCACGAGCGGAAAATGCTTCAGCACAGGTAGCAATGCATTCCACTTGCAAACTTCCCAGCGAAAGCATCTTTGGCGCAAAGAAGCAGCTCAACACAACAACAACCACCGCCAAGCAATTCAGCTAAAAGTATTTATGCCATTTTTCGTTGATAAGCCAAGCGGGCGAAGGAAGCTCCAGTCACAGTTGCGCGCAGTGTCTGCTAATCCTCATGTTCCACGAATTCCTGCCGAAATTGGCAAAACCATCAGACAATCGCGGCGAGTTCCGGCGAACCAACGACTAAGGCTGAAGCTGGAAGCTGGTGCTTAGCGCGGAGCCGTATGCATGCCGCTTATCGCTGCCGAACGTTTGTATTAATTTGACTTTTCACTTCGTCCTAAATTCACGAGGGGAAAGCGTGGCAACGAGCTCAGTATGTCGTGCTAACGGCAATGCTGTCAATGCCGCGCAACCAGGCGCCATTCCAAACTCACGCTCCCGGTGCCGCTGATGTATAGCTCCACTTTTTTCAATTTGCAACAATTTCCGTTATTTTCCGCTATTTGCACGTACCCGAACAACTAGTAAATGTAAGCAGTGGGAAGAAGTAGAAGTAAGAACGTAGCACAACTGCAGCTCCACTGACACGCACATAGCTTGCAACGAAATGTGGCAACATGATTTCATGCGAGTCTTTTTTTCTGGATTTTTGTTAGCTTTTTTTTATGTACGACCGTGTAGATTCGGTTGTTTGGCGGGTAAGTGTTATTGTACCCCTAATTTTTTGCGGATTCCGCTATCAATATTTCGATAGCTAGAAGCCAGCGTTGCCAACCATTCGAAGCTCGCTCTCTCCCCTCACAAGTTAACAACAGCAGAAGCTCACACATGCTTCCCTACTTGTATTTGTATGTTACACACCCACCCAAGCTTATACCGTTAAGTAGTCGTGTGGAGGGAAAACAAGCAAAATGGCGGTAAGTGGCATAATTGAAGCGTCGCAGCGATTGCAGCGATAGTAAAGCAATAAACGATGCACTGTTTTTGGCTTAAATGTGTTTGTTGTTGCATTTGTGATTGGGTGATTTGTGCTCGTTCGCTGCTTGTTCGCCAAAGCATTGCTGTCGCAGTTAATGTTGGCATTGCTGTCAGTACATTACAACAACAGCAAGTACTTATGTACTTACATACGAACATTCTTAAAAACACTTAGTAGCCCCGAAAGCGAAAACTTCGGAAAACCAGAAATATTATAGCAAGAATATTAGCTTTTAAATATTTTAAAAATTTTTAAAGAAATTCAGTAAATTTTTACATTTTTTGGGTTTTTTTAACTATACTATTGTTGTATTTTTGTAGCGGTAAACTAAGGCTTGCCTAGGAGAGTTCATGGAAATCATGTAACTATAGTTCGGACCTATGGAACAAGGGTTTAATTAATTAAACAAATATCATTCTATTCAGTCGGAAAATTAAGTATCATCAGCAAAATTACAGAAAAATTCAAAACAATTTTAATTTGAGATAAAGAAACATCTTTATAAAAAGAAAACGTTAACGTGGGTTGCACCGAAACTGTAATGCCCCTCACAAAAAAAAAGATTCCGTACAAGAACTTGATATTGATTGTTCAGTTTGTATGGCAGCTGTACGGTACAGAGGTCCGATCTGAAAGAATTTTTCGGGGATTGTAGAGTTTTCTTGGACAAAAATTTCGTTAAGGCATCTCAACAAATAAACAGTTTTACATACAAGGACTTGATTTTGAACGTTCAGTTTTGCCATACAAACTAAATTGACTCAGTTCATTATATACTATATAGTATATATATGTATATATATATACATTATACATTATAGTGTCTCCGAAGTTTCCTTTTGGGTATCACAAACATCGTTCTAAGCTTAATAACAGATCAATTGAAAAGTCTCCGGCTTGATACATAGATCACGCTACTAGAAATAAATCCACATAGCTTTTAGACGACGCGTATATTAATTTGAACAACATTATATGGACTCAGCACCAGAGATATCCTCCGTTTAAAAGTGGTATGCTAAGTTTAGGCGTGGCGAAATGAGCACCGAAGGCGGTGAACACAGTTGACGCCCGAAAGAGATGATTACCGACTAAAACATCAAAAAGATCCACAAAATAATTTGGGATGACCGTAAATTGATGTTTTGCGATACGGCAGACACTCTAAAGCTCACTTTTGACCAAAAGCAACGGCGAGTTGATTGTTCGTAGAAGTGTTTAGATATGTTCAAGCGCAATTAATTCGAGTTTTTGCGTCAATTTGACAGTGGATGAAACGTGGCTGTATCATTTCACTTCGAAGTCCAATTCGCAATCATCAAAGTGGAATGCACACGATGACCCCCTCCAAAGCGTGGAAAAACGCTTGTAAATATTTCTCTCGAAAACTCGTAACGCCGACTCAACTGATGTTGTCCATGTCTTTGCACCATATAGTGTTTCTTTGATGGCAGGAGTTATTTCATTTTGTCCTGGTTCACTACCAGACCCATTTGCTCCACTTCCTTATCCAGTCTAGAGAAAGCTGAACTAACGGCGGGGGTGTTGAGACCTATGATATCAATATCATCGGCGCACGCCAACAGCTGTACACTCTAAAGAAGATTCTATCTTCCCTATTCCTCGTTTGGTATAGAATGGCTCGGGGAGGTCCTTCCCAATTCTGATGAAGCTTTTGGTATTACTCAACGTCACTTTACACAGCCGCATTAGTTTATCAGGGATACCAATTTCAGACATTGCGGCTCAAAAGCAGCTGCTTATATATAAATTGTTGATGAGGCTCATTCCACGATAGTTAGTGCAGTTTCTGGAATTTCCCTTTTTGTGGATTGGGCAAAGCACACTTAAATTCCAATCGTTCGGCGTGCTTTCATCCGACCATATTCTACAAATAAGCTCATACATGCTCCTTATCAATTCTTCGTTCCCATGTTTGAATAGCTCGGCTCGGCAATCCATCGGCCTCCGCCACTTTGTTATTCTTCAGACGGAACTTCTTCATGGTTGGACTAAAAATTAAAACTTTCCAAAATCTTAGAAATCGTTCTAATTATTTTCCATTTCTTTGCACCAAGATTAACAACACTAGTAGAAGCTTATGTTGGAATGATTGGTTCAAAAGAAACAAAAAAAGACAAAAAGGAGTTTACAAAGCTCATTTTTCATAATTACATCGACTGAAACTAGCAGCTACTAAATAAGCAAACATTTCTACAGAATTGCTAATTTTTGAACTTCTCCATTGACTTTTTTAAAGACCGACAATTTAATTTTAACTTAGCAGCCAATAAAAAAAAATTGGTTACAATAAATATTTAATAATTTTTGAACAAAATTCCGAAATTCGTTTTTTACTGTTCACTGGGTAATGTCACAAAAGCCAAAATAAGAAAGAAAGAAAGAAGGGTAGAAGGAATAGAAAAAAGATAAACATTTATGCACTCAAAATCGTTTCGAAATTTCAAGTTCCATTTGCAGTTGCTGGCATTATAGTTGTATTGATATGAAAACACAAACACACACACACATACAAATTCCCTTCAATTCGCGTCGCGCTCGCAGCGACTGCAGTGTTTTTATAAAATAAACGAAGCGACAACTTAATGGCATTGCATACTCGGAGGATATACGTCTACTTGCTGTTGTCGTGCGCGCAAGGATTGCATATATGCAAGTGTGTGTGTGTGTGTGTGTGCATGTAATTGTATATACTTTGTTCGCTTGTCAAGCCTTTGTTTTTCCGCTTCCGTTCGCGATTATTTTGCTTGAATTTTTTATTTGCTCGATTTCTTAGCAAGACACAACGATGCATGTACTTTCGTGTGGGTGAGTGTGAATATATACATATTCATATTCGGGTGGCTGTTATTTACAAAGTTGATATTTTTTTTACTAACGGCCGGTGAAGCTTCCGTTTTTGTCTTAAACAAAGGATTCAACCCCTAAATGTACTGATTTCATATAGTACACCATGTCGTATGAGCAATGCAGAATGTTAATCACTTGTATGAATGCCCTGCTCAGTCGATGTAGCTGCGTATAACTTTTAATATAATATTTATATGATAAAAAATCATTAAAAATCTTAGAGAGAAAAGTTGACAGACAGACGGACGCCATGCTGATCTCTTATACATATCGATATATATTTCATAGGTTTCCTTCTAGGTGTTACATACTTCCTGATATATGCTGTGCAGGGAATAAAATCAAATCAAAATTGTGGACACCCTAATATACTTATATGTACATATGTATATGAATACATATAAAGCGCCTGATTGTGTGCCGTATTTCGTGATACTCGCGCTGCTGTCAAATTGTTAGTTATATTTATGTATGTTATTTGTTGCTGCATTTAACATTCTTGCTTTTGTTGTTTTTGCTTGCTACTCACATTTTTATAACGGCAACATAATAAACGAGCGCACAACAATTGCTGCAGCAATATTTTCACAAGTGATGAAAGGCTATGCCAACACACATAGTGCAACTGCAACAACTACAAAAACACTGACAACTACAAAAACAACAGCAGCAACAACAACATGCCGTCGTGCAACAGCAACACAGTAATATAATGCGAAGTGATTTCATTTCTATTGCAAGTACATATTTATTTTGTATTTCTCTTCATTACTTATGATCAATAAATCATGCTGGTAAATCGACTGTCCAACACTTGACATGAATTCCTTGCAACATATTTGTATTTTGGAATTGCTGGCAAATCGCAAGTAATGGGTGAGTGCGCCACACACACACACACAAACACCAGCGCATATCTAATGCATGTGTGTTGTTATTGTTTTTCTTTTTGTCGAGTAAAATAATACCAACCACATGAGAAAGCGCGGCGCAGCGCGTGAAATGCGGAAATTGCTCAACATCCTTATCATTATGGTATGTGCAATCTCGAATGATCAAATACTGATGTGCGAGTAATTCAATGGAATTGCAGCGATTGATAAATTTGATACTTGAGCCAAAGCAGTAAGTAAAACAACAACAACTGGATACTGAAGAGTGATAACTCATTGCTAAAGTATTATTTTCTGATTTGTTTTATAGTTTTCTGAAGAAAATCCAAACATGCAGTACACTACTACTTGGGTCGATTGGGTGCCAGGCCGCCTTCTTTTAGTTTCAGCAATAATTATATGGTCTTAACTATCTTAATTATATAGTACAATAGTATCGCCAGGCCAAAGTTATCGATATTGAATCGCCAAAAGCTTCGCGAGCTTTGTTGAGATTCACCGAATGTCCAAAACTGAGACCTAATAACACCTGTGTGTCTGTGGCGAAAATCACAGTTTTTTGCTTGCGGCGACAAGGATTTTATTTGGGTGAAATTCCCTTCAAAACGAGAACAAGTTATCGAAGGAAACGATGCGAATTTATGTCAAAAAACGAATCACTCTAACCATCCAATAAACATCCTTCAATTTGTGGATTGCGATTCTTTCAAATTCAGAGCTATTTTAACCCTCATCGAGACCCTATTTTTTTTTGTAACGCTATTGCCACGCCAAGCGTGAACAAGGCAGTCAATTTGATTTCAACCAAATCGAGAGGTAAGAAATTTCAAAAATGTATCTATATTGTACATATATGAGCGTAAATACAACACGTATTTCCATACAAATGTATGTAAACACCACTTGGCCTAGCCAAGCACCATTGGTCTCGACCAGGGTTAAGCTGAGACCAAAATACTCACTTCATTAAGTAATTGCACTTAACGTCTGAGACATTGAAATTCATCACACAGAAAGAAATAACTAAACTCGTTACATGGGGTTTCAGGGAAGATGTGGGCTAATTACATTTATTTTTGACAGCAACGAAGTTTACACTAAATCAAACATTCTCGCTTAATATTAGGAAGTTAACTCTATATACTGGCCGGTGTTTACCTAGATGCTCACATTCATAATATGGCGGATTGGAGGATATATACAGTAATATATTCACATTTGGCATCTTCTAATAAATCAATCAGCCTTATCCACAAATTTGTGTTTTTCTTGTCGCAAATAGGAAAAATCTCCCATGTTCGAAAATGTTCCCTATAATTTTTCACACGAATCCATGAAATTTTTTCATAAAATATTTTGGAACAATTATCAATAACATGTAAGCATACTTTACTAACTATTTTCATGATTTTAAAAACATTTTTTATGAACTAAGGCCTTTTAATAAAATACAGTTGACATTTCTGGTCAATAGTAAGGCTGAAAAACATGATATAAAAAACGAGTTTCAAAAAACAACAACAAGGAAGTGTATAAAATATTAGGAATCAAAATACATAATTTTTTAAATAGCAAGGGCCACCTGCGGAATCGAGTTCAGAATGAAAAGGTAACTCCTACTTTCAAATGTCTATCCAAAGTGGGGCAGTGGATTTTTTAAAAACATTATTCCAATAATTATTAATGCAGCTAATACCGATCAAATCAAAAATATATGTACGATATATAATTAAAAACAAAAACACGCGTTGGCAGTCGCATAATTTGCTTTATAAGTTGACAATGTTTTTTTTTCAATGTTACTTAATCAAAACAAAACCATATGCGACAGCTTGCCGAAGCTCACAATAATTTAATCGAAATTCGAACATTTCACTCGAAATTGGTGATACGAATCTTTCGGTCGCGTTAGAATAAAAATTTATGGGAATGATTTGTTCACGCGAAGTTTACGATAAAGCGGAATATTTCACACAATAATCTTGACGAAGAAATCGGAGTAATGTCACTGGTTTTAACTGACGATTTAAATGGTATCGATTTTTATATATCATCGTCTTCGTCATTTTACTCCTCCTCTACATAGTCTTATCCAAGAATTTAGGAATTTAATGGGCCTTTAGGGGCTCAAATTAATTTATACTGGAAAAAAATGCTCAATTGCTGGTATATACAATAAATTATATAAAAAAAACAAAAAAAAAAAAAAAAAAAAAAAAAAAAAAAAAAAAAAAAAAAAAAAAAAAAAAAAAAAAACAAAAAAACAAAAAAAAAAAAAAAAAAAAAAAAAAAAAAAAAAAAAAAACAAAAAAAAATAAAAAAAAAAAAAAAAAAAAAAAAAAAAAAAAAAAAAAAAAAAAAAAAAAAAAAAAAAAAAAAACAAAAAAAAAAAAAAAAAAAAAAAAAAAAAAAAAAAAAAAAAACAAAAAAAAAAAAAAAAAAAAAAAAAAAAAAAAAAACAATACAGGGCCGTCGGATATACTTTTGCAAACTGAATTCGAGATGGAGATTTATTTCTTTATACAATTTCGGCATCTCAATTATAGTCTTAATGTACGAAATTAATTTGGCAGGGCGAAAAGGATAATATTATATATCATTCTCTCTTTTATATAAAGTTTGTCTGTCTCTTTAAATTTAATCTTTATTTAGAGATATTTGTTCTGCCAAAAATCACAAAAACTCTTACTGATCTAACTAGAATATTAGAAGATTTTTTAATTTAAATTTCGAGTGAAAACTCATTCGTCGATATATTTTTGTTTCTATTCTATTTCTGTTGGTACCACTGTCAGTCACATCTGTGTCAAATGTCACATCAAAATCATCATTGGTGTTAAGTGTACGCTTGTCTTTCTGAAGTACATAAAGTGCATTCGAAATGTTCAGAATGTGGGAAGAGGCCTTCGGTGATAATTATTTGTTGCCAGAAAGTGTTTTTGGTACAATTATTCAAAGAAGGTTGAGAACACGTTGACGACGAACCACGTTGCGGACGGCCATCGACATCAACTGATGATCAACACGTCAATAAAATAAAGGACTTGGTGCTTGACATCCTTTTGCAAAATAAATTAAGAATTTTGTTACTGCTCATAAAGATTTGTGGAATTGGAAGTTGCGATAAACAGTTACTAAAGTGTGCGACAAAACTAAAGCACAGAATCTGCCTTGTCGGTATTTAACCGAATAAAATCATAAAGTAGGCATTACGTGATGTTTTATTGATTTGTATTATTAGTTCATGTATTCTTCTTTTAAAATTAGTAAAAATTAAACAAATTAACTTACTAAAATATTATATAAAATTAAATATATGAAGAACTCCAAAAATCTGGTGCGACAAAACAAAAGCACATAACTAAGAATTTACATTAATTGCACATTAATTGTTTGTCAAACGGTTTTTAATGATCAAAAATGTTGGATATGTGTAGTTATTACCTAATTAGAAAAATATTAATGCATATTCAGTTGCAGTTCGTCATTCAGTACGGTTGGTTGTATGTTAAAGAGAAAGATATTTCAATGGCTCGAAATAAGTATTCTGTTCATTTTAGAAAAAAATTTGTTAAGGATTTTAAGAAAAGAGAATCGGTTATGACTATTGCAAAAAAGTTTGGAATAAATCATCCTAATGTTTCCCGAACATTTAGCCAATTTCGCAAATCAAGCTCTTTGGTTACAGCGCATAGAGGTAGACGGCCGTGGAGAGCAACCGAACGAGAGGATAAGGGAGTCATTCGGGCAATAAAAAATTACCCTTTTATATCGGCAATATCTATTGTAAGACAATTACGGTTAAATATATTACAGAGATCCATACAACGTCGAGCTGTCGATGGGGAATTTTCATGCTACCTGTAGCAAGTTATTGCAAAAAAGCCGTATTATTTATTTAAAGAACAGACTGGCGTGATTGGAATTTGTGAGGATGCACATAAATTGAGCGATTACCAAATGGCAAACTGTACTTTTTTCTGGCGAATCGAAGTTTAATATCAAAGATTGAGATGGGCTGAAGCTGGTAGGCAGACCGAAGGGACAACGCCTAAATCAACGTTATAAAACAAGCGCGGTGAAACATGGTGGAGACAATGTACTAGTGTGGGGTTGTTTTCCAGGGAATGCAATAGGATAAATTCATCATATAAACAGTATAATGGACAAATATAAGCATAAAAATATTTCTCAGAATATTAATGCTGCCACATGTTGCAGAAGAAATGGCTTTAAAATGGAGTTATCAACATGACAACGACCAGAAACACACTGCTATTTGTGTAAAACAGTGGTTTGTTGATAACAGGAATGAGGTTTTGAAGCGACTCGCACAATCACCTGATCTCAATCCCATAGAGAACCAATGGTAAATTGTAGATCGAAAAATCAGACTTGAGAATTGTAAAAATAAGGCCGTTTTATACATTCAAGTGAAGGTAGCATGGAAAAGCATTTCCTGGGACACATCAAATAAATTAATTGAGTCCATGCCTAGCCGATGTGCAACTGTATTGAAAAATAAGGGATACAGAACCAAATATTGAAAGACATAAATTTTTCAATCATAAAACCATTTCGTGCTTTTGTTTTGTCGCACCAAATTTTTGGAGTTTTTCATATATGGTATTTTATATATTTTTTTAATAAGTTAATTTGTTTAATTTTTACTAATTTTAAAAAAAGAATACATGAACTAATAATACAAATCAATAAAACACACGTAATGCTCATAATATATACTTTCATATTAAAATATAAACATGCACCCACAACTTTTGTACGGTTGCACACACACACCAACACACATGTGTGTGGCGTGTGTTCATCGCTGCATATTCCCCAAATTCTGTTGCCTTCAAACGTTGCTGCGTGGCTGCCTCGCCTGCCATTCGTCGAGTTGTTATATTAAGTTGTAGAATTTTGTTGCTGTTGCAACATGCTTAGAATTTTGTGGCTATGCTTGCGGTTGGTTGGCCGCTACTGCTGATGTTGTTGTTATTGTTGTTGCTATTCACATGATCCTCGTAAAATTTCCAACCATATTTTCAATTTGTTATTGTGGTGTGAGTGCGTTTTGGCGATGTGGCAAGCACCAAACGAGGACATACTATATCTGTGCAGCAAACAGCACGGGCAGCAGCAGCAGCAACAATCAGCAGTGCAACAATAACAGTTGCATAGCAATGCTGCAGCTTGCTCGTTTACTTGCTTGCTTGTTGTCGTTGCTACAGATGAGCAGCAATAAATTATATTGGACCAAAAATTTAATATGTACGCGTATGTGGGCTATATGTGGGCGGGGGGCAGCAACGCTGCGGTTGCAACACACACAAACACGCACGCACACATATATATTCACAGGGATGTATTTAATAATTCTGGAAATGTAATGCAATGTACTAATGTGTACATTAAAAAATTATATTTACAGAAAAGCAAATGGCGGGTTTAAATGTGGCAAGTTGTACAGGGTGGCACAAAAGCAAGTTTTTTAAGTTTTTAAAAAATAAATTTAGCCAAATTAAACAGTTTTGTGCCAAATACCTTATTTTACTTAACGGTAGAGTGGTCATTTGCTGATATGGCACAAATTTCATTATCCGAATAAGTATATTAACAAAATTCGGTTACGCGGATAACCGGATATACGGATTTTTTCCACATTTTGCATTTATGCGAATAACATTAATATTGCAATATCAAATATATAAAATTATGGTCACGCTGATATCCGAAAACATTTAAAAATTAAATAACCGCTTATCCAAAGTTTTTCAGATATTTTACGCATAAGATGAATATTCCACTATTCATATACATACATAGGATTACATGGTCATTAGGATATGCATGGGATATGTATATTAAATTTGGATAAGCGGATATTATAATATCCGCATGCAAAACTCTGTTTATTTATTATGATACCCGAATACGTTTAGAAATTGGATAACTATATAACCAGTTTTTTATTAAACATTTAATTTATGCGGTATACCCGTTATATAAGCAAAGTCCCGTTATAAGTATATTTGGTTAACAAGATATTCGGATTTTTTCCACATTTCCAATTTATCCAGATAACACGAATGGTGGCCATATCTAAATATACATACATATGTATAAACAAACTCTGTCTACTCGAATAATGGAATGTGTATAATTTGATAACATGAATATTACAACATCCGAATATACGAGTATAAACGAACTCTGGTTATTCAGATATCCGTATACATATAAAATTTGGATAACCTGATTGATATTCAGAGTTTTTTGCGGATATTTAATTTATACGGATAAGACGCGAGGTTCTTCAACATATCGCTGATTTGCGCCCACGCCCCGACGGAAGAGAAGGACGATTTGACCAAAGATGCCTTCTATGAGCGCTTGGAGCGCGCTTATGAGAGCTGCCCCCGCCACGATGTCAAAATCGTGCTTGGCGACTTTAACGCCAAGGTGGGCAAAGAAGGTATCTTTGGCACTACGGTCGGTAAATTCAGCCTCCATGACGAAACTTCCCCAAATGAGTTGAGGCTGATTGACTTCGCCGGGGCCCGAAATATGGTTATCTGTAGTACTAGATTCCAGCATAAAAAGATTCATCAAGCTACCTGGCTGTCTCCGGATCGAAAAACTACCAACCAGATCGATCATGTTGTGATAGACGGAAGACACGTCTCCAGTGTTTTAGATGTGGGTGCGCTCCGCGGTCCTAACAAAGAATCGGACCACTATCTTGTTGCAGCCAAGATTCGCACCCGCCTCTGTGCAGCAAAAAACGCACGCCAACAAACACAAGGAAGGTTCGACGTCGAGAAGCTGCAATCACAACAGACAGCCGAACGATTTTCTACTCGGCTTGCACTCCTGCTCTCTAAGAGCACTCGTCAACAACTCGGTATAAGGGAACTGTGGGACGGCATTTCAAATTCCTTACGTACAGCTGCAACCGAAGCCATTGGTTTTCGGAAAGTGCAAAAGAAAAGCTGGTACGACGAGGAGTGCCGTGTCGCAGCGGAGAGAAAACAGGCTGCCTACCTCGCAACGTTACGATCGACCACAACACGTGTGGTACCGCGAGTTGAAGAGGGCAGCGAGACGCATTTGCAGACAGAAAAAGAAAGAGGCTGAAATGCGTGAGTACGAAGAGCTTGATGAGCTTGATGAGCTGGCCGACAGGGGTAATGCTCGAAAATTCTACGAAAAAATGCGGCGGCTTACAGAATGTTTCAAGACCGGAGCATACTCTTGTAGAACCCCCAAAGGTGATCTAGTGACCGATGCCCAGAGCATAACTAAATTATGGAGGGAACACTTCTCCAGCCTGCTGAATGGCAGTGAACGCACAACGCCAGGAGAAGGCGAACCCGATTCCCCAATCGATGACGATGGAGCAGACGTTCCATTGCCCGACCATGAAGAAGTTCGAATAGCAATTGCCCGCCTGAAGAACAACAAAGCGGCAGGGGCCGACGGATTGCCGGCCGAGCTATTCAAACACGGCGGCGAAGAACTGATAAGGATCATGCATCAGCTTCTTTGTAAAATATGGTCGGACGAAAGCATGCCCAACGATTGGAATTTAAGTGTGCTCTGGCCAATCCATAAAAAAGGAGACTCCACAATCTGCGCCAACTACCGTGGGATTAGCGTCCTCAACATCGCATATAAGGTTCTATCGAGCGTATTGTGTGAAAGATTAAAGCCCACCGTCAACGAACTGATTGGACCTTATCAGTGTAGCTTCAGACCTGGAAAATCAACAACCGACCAGATATTCACCATGCACCAAATCTTGGAAAAGACCCGTGAAAGAAGAATCGACACACACCACCTCTTCGTCGATTTTAAAGCTGCTTTCGACAGCACGAAAAGGAGCTGTCTTTATGTCGCGATGTCTGAATTTGGTATCTCCGCAAAACTAATACGGCTGTGTAAACTGACGTTGAGTAACACCAAAAGCTCCGTCAGGATCGGGAAGGACCTCTCCGACTCCCTATCGTGCGACTTCTTCAACCTGCTTCTGGAGAAAATAGTTCGAACTGCAGAACTAAATAGAGAAGGTACCATCTTCTATAAGAGTGTACAGCTGCTGGCGTATGCCGACGATATTGATATCATCGGCCTCAACACCCGCGCCGTTAGTTCTGCTTTCTCCAGGCTGGACAAGGAAGCACAGAAAATGGATCTGGCAGTGAACGAGGGCAAAACGAAATATCTCCTGTCATCAAACAAACAGTCGTCGCACTCGCGACTTGGCTCTCACGTCACTGTTGACAGTCATATCTTTGAAGTTGTAGATAATTTCGTCTATTTAGGAACCAGCATTAACACCACCAACAATGTCAGCCTGGAAATCCAACGCAGGATTGCTCTTGCCAACAGGCGCTACTTCGGACTGAGTAGGCAATTGAAAAGTAAAGTCCTCTCTCGACGAACAAAAGCTAAACTCTTTAAGTCGCTCATAATTCCCGTCCTGCTGTATGGTGCAGAGGCTTGGGCGATGACAACAACCGATGAGTCGACGTTACGAGTTTTCGAGAGAAAGATTCTGCGAAAGATTTATGGTCCTTTGCGCGTTGGCCACGGCGAATATCGCATTCGATGGTATGATGAGCTGTACAAGATATACGACGACATCGACATAGTTCAGCGAATTAAAAGACAGCGGCTACGCTGGCTAGGTCATGTTGTCCGGATGGATGAAAACACTCCAGCTCTGAAAGTATTCGACGCAGTACCCGCCGGGGAAGCAGAGGAAGAGGAAGACCACCACTCCGTTAGAAGGACCAAGTGGAGAAGGACCTGACTTCGCTTGGAATATCCAATTGGCGCCACGTAGCGAAAAGAAGAAACGACTGGCGCGCTATTGTTATCTCGGCTATAATCGCGTAAGCGGTGTCT
Source organism: Bactrocera neohumeralis (assembly GCF_024586455.1). Classification (NCBI taxonomy): domain Eukaryota; kingdom Metazoa; phylum Arthropoda; class Insecta; order Diptera; family Tephritidae; genus Bactrocera; species Bactrocera neohumeralis. The sequence continues at coordinate 40,953,943 of NC_065921.1, forward strand.
ACGCCAATTAAGAAGAAGAAGACGTATTTAACAATAGCCGGATATACAAATAAAAAAAATCTTTTACAATTATATTTAGTTTATCGGATATCCGGATTATTTTCCACATTTTTAATTTATCCAGATTACACGAATATATTTGAATCCATAAACAATATTCAAATCAATAATTAAATCCATAATTAAAATCAGTTATTTAATACTCAAGTTCATATACATATATGACATTTTGAGTAATTAGATACCCAAAATTTATCCAGATATTTAATTATAGTATACAGATTAATATTTCCATATCCAAATAAATAAGTGAAATATGTTTACTATAATAACCGAATACATATGAAAACTAAGTAACCTGGTATTCAGTTTTTTAATGTATTCGGATATTGTGAAGAATAATCCAATCTGTATCTATAAACAAAATTCCGATGCTAGGATATGCGAAAATATATAATTTATTAATTAAAACGCTTGAGTAATCTTATCCAAACTCAATAAGCAGAATCAAAATAACTAATACACAATTAAATGAATATTAACCAAATTTTTTTAAACCTGTTATCCGGATAAATATACAAGCGAACATTAATCGTATTTTCATATTATCCGGATTTTATCCATGTCAACAACTGAATATTAACCAGATTTTTTTAAAACCTGTTATCCAGATAAATATACAAGGCAATATTAATCGTATTTTTATATTATCCGGATTTTATATATGTCAGCAAATGAATATTAATCCAATTTTGTTTTAAACCTGTTATCCGGATAAATATACAAGCGAATACTAATCTTATTTTCATATTATCCGGATTTTATCCATGTCAGCAAATGAATATTAAGCCGATTTTTTTAAAACCTATTATCCGGGGAAATATACAAGGGAATATTAATCTTATTTTTATATTTTCCTGATTTTATCCATGTCAGCAAATGAATAATAAGCCAATTTTTTTAAAACCTATTATCCAGTGAAATATACAATGGAATATTAACCCAACTTTGTTTTACACCTGTTATCCGGATAAATATACAAACGAATACTAATCGTATTTTCATATTATCCGAATTTCATCCCTGTTAACACAAAATCTAAATGGATAACCGAATGTTCAAATATTTCTAAAGATTATTTTGCGATTTTCGTATTTTACCCAGACGAACTGTGAGACACTTATAGAGCCCCTCAAGGAGATTGCATATGGAGGCTACTAAAAGATTGTTCGTCTTGCAAATTTGCTCTCATTCGATATCCAACATGTAAAGTCAGTTTAGACTTACTTTATAATCACCACATTTTGTTGTCCTTAATATTAGGAACACAAGTTTTAAAGAGAATGAGAGTTATTAAAATTTAAGCAAACAAATCTGGAAAGGCAATGGATTTTCTGGAATTGAAAAAGCAATGGAGATTTACATATCCAAATGACATACATATACATATGTATATATACTTATTATATCTGCAAACTTTTTCACGCGACTCTGTTAACTACTGCAATAACAGTCATCGCTGAGTAATTACTACAATGAATGTCAATTAAGGCCACGTAAAGTTATTGAGTGATGATAATATGGGGCATACACAGCCACCGAACAAACTTCGAAAACATTTTCACAGATTTATTGAAAATGTGGCATATATGAAATACTATGTAGTATGTGTATGTATTCAATATAAGACGTGAAAATTTCAAAATTAAACTGTTTACGCTGAATACATATAAATGATTAACAAGATATGCAAACATTTATAGAACAAGTTTTGTAGCGAAATATTTCGAGTAACCAAAAATGAGAGAACTGTGTAACATTTCAGAACATTGGTTGACATACTTACAATGCTACTAAGGCATATACCTGTGTAGAGATTCATTAACTAGCCTCTCGAAAGCTTGCGAGAGAAAGGAATTTCTTTTTGGGGCAAACAAACTCTGCATAAACATATGTTTTCAATTCCAGCCCTACCAATCCAATACTGATCTAATTAGAAATGTTTAATGCCTGGTTACAGCCCAACTTTAAGCCTCAGTAACGATATTTATAATCAAAAACATTTACAATTCGAACATGGATGGTTCAAATAATACCTGAAACTTTAAATTATTATATTTAGTTAACAAGGAGTACTTTGAAATAACTTCACTTCGGATTTGAGTCTGAAGAGTTTAATTGAATTGGTGGCAAAGAAGAAATCTTCGTCATTCACCGTACAATAATACAGACAAATGTGGTCGAGAGAATTATTATCTCTCAGACTTCCTAATGAATGATAAAATATTTCAGCTAATAGCTTTTCTTGCAACATCTAGACATATGGGTTCTGCACAAATTTCGGACTTCGGTGTTACCACAAGGTGAAGAAAATATGACACTACTTCAAACCAATAAGACATACTTCAGTCAAACCGGTCCGCTATATAATTGTCGGCCGAAAGAGTTAAGCCAGTATTTTTTATGATTCCCTTGGAATTATTTTCAGTGACTAAAACGATCAATAAACAATATTACTTGCTGAAATTGGGTCGATTGGACGCCGAATTTAAAGTTAAGGAAAAAGTTTTTCATTAAATCTCTTGGGAAATCTGTGCTCAAGCTGAACAACTATATAGCTCTACTATTTTCAAAAGAAGAACAAAAATTTCACAATTCAATTTACGTTCTTTAAAAAGAAAAATTATCCCCTCGAGCTATGTCAAACATATCGAAGTTATTCTATGTTAGATAAAAAAAATAAACTGGTAGGAGTACTTATTAAGAGCAGGGCTTCGAAAATCTTCGATCTGCAAATCCTGCAAAGACTCATTGCCCTCAAATTGGAGTTTCGACACCGCATGAACTATTGGCTCTACACAAGTGTAATCCTCCCCATACAAACAAACGTTGCGGCGGTACGGTGGGGGACATTATCGAAAAAGTGCCGTATTAAGCCACTGAAACAGGTGCAAGAGGCCTGCTTGCTGAAAACTACGTCAACCAAAGCTCTGGAAGCTATCCCCGACATCCAGCCAATATTCCCTGTCAAAAAAGTATCGGAAATTCTTTATTTCCCCCTCTCATCTCCCGCTTATATAGAAGACAGGTAAATTTTTTTTCCAAGGTTGGTAAAACTGTTCTTAATTATGATGCGAAAAATTAGCGCGATCTGTCAACCAGTGTGTTTACAGCAGCTGTTTATGTCAGTCGACCTGAGTAGTGTTTGTCGAATTTTGAAGGCGATAAAATAAATTTGGATGACGATATTTTGTTTTATTTATAAATTCTCGATACTTTCTTGACAGGCTGATATACAAGCAAGTGAAGTCAATGCTTTTGGTCAGCCAGCTTATGATTTTAGGTCATCAGAGCCAAATTCGGGCATGGTAGCATAAGCGACATTGTTAATGAATTCGAGCTAAATAGGCAAATGCGAAACTAAATGACTACAATTGGGTCTTTCTGGACGATATTGTGAACATAACAGTAGCGCTTGGCACCTTCTGCTCTACCCAGCAAGTACATAAACCTTCTATTGGCTAGCAAAGTGCCAAGTAAGGTTAAACGTAGTGTCTATACTATGTATCATTGCGTATTATTCAAGCTGGTAATAACTAGACTCTCAGTAGGTAACTCGTTAATATGATCTGGGTAACCTGTCATATAGAAATAGAAGGAAACCTAAAGGCAAACGAGCTGGCCCGCTCGTAGACAGCTGACAATACAATTCCTCTAACTTGCCCCAGAACATTCAGTTCTTTCAAGGTTTGTTTGCAGCAATGTACTCCTCTAGGACACCTCAGATCTCGGAAAGAGAATATTGTAGGGGTCAGCACAGGGCAGCTACTCTCAAGATCTCAGCTTCAGAAAATGGTAAAAGTGGATTCAATGGAATGAAAAGGAAACGCGGAGGATGACGAGAAGCTGGAACATTATTTATGTGAACGAAAACATGCTGCAAGGTCTGGATCTTTCAACCTTTAAAAGTTGATATTTTAAGAACACCGTTCAAAGATAAAATTTTAAGGGGTGCTTAAAGGAATAGTTATGGGAGATGCTTAGGACCAATTGTACAAAGAAGAAGTACTAAAATTGTTAAATTATCTCTAAAAATTGTAAATTTTTACAAAAATTCTTAGTTTTTTACTTTTAATTAAATATTTAAAGATTTAGAAAAACTACCTCAAACATGGAACAATTGAGTTAATTAAATGGAAGTGTCTGATATTCAATTTGCCTTGCAAATATGCCCTGCATTTACCGGCCGCACGCCGCAGCAGCAGCAAAACCAGACCGAAAAGGGAATGCATATTTCCATTTAAACGCCAACAATGGCCAAATAGAAATACAAAACCCAAATAAACAGCAACAGAATCTTTGCAGAACAATTCTCTGTGGCAAGGCTGAGTTGGAGCCGGGCGTCGCTCTCGGCCATATTTTCACACTTGCAAAACACAAAGTACTCGTAACACAAATTACTTAGGCACTTTAGACGCAGACTCTCTCTATTTGTGTGTTGCAAGTATAGATATTGCAAGTATGTGTATGTAAGCAAGTATGTATGTATGTATGTGCAAGAGCTTAGGCAGCTGGTCGCCTGTTGGTGGAGTCATAGAGTAAGCAACCATTTTTCATATCGGTAATCACGTGTGAATTACTCGGACGTTTACTCGTTTCCGGCGCCACACACACATACACACACAGCAGCTCACGTGCTTGTAATTGCGACTGGCAAATATATGCATATGCATGTATTATTCAAATTACATATGCATGCTCGTATGTGTGTGCAGTGTACATGAGCCTTAAGTAAGGACTTCCGGCAAAGGCACTCTTTGCTTTGTCATCATCGGCAACAATAACAACAACAGCGCCACCGGCAGCGGTAACGACGACCATCTGGCTCGTTGTGCAGCTAAACGGGCGACACACACATACACACATGCATGTACATATATATATAACAACACACATACATGCATATGGATTTGCCACACGTGCATGATATCTCGCTTGGCCAACACTTTGTGGTGATAATTCATTATTTACTACTGTCGGCTTACCTCAATGTCTTGTTGCGTTGTTGGTGAATGGACACGGATAAATAATTGCTCATCCGTTGGCAGTTCGTGCAGTATCTTCACCTTGTACTGCAAGGAGCCGTGCGCCTTTACTTCTTGTATGACTTGCAAATATTTTGCATCCGACGCTTTCACCTGCAAATTTAAATGGGAAATTAAATACGAGTATTCTTAATAAACAGTTGCATAATAAATATATATATGTATGAGTGTATATACATATGTATGTGTTGGTATGTTTGGACATTCTTGCAAATCAATTGATTGTTTGTTGTTACAAATTGTTATGTTTATGTGAGGGCTTATGCATTGATAGTGTTTATGAATATGTGCATTTTAAATATACAGGGTGCGTCATCTTTTGTATTCCAAATTAAAATTTATTAAATTTTAAGTAACGAAAAATATATTCTTTCAAGGCATCTTGAAGCAACCTGAGTTGAAGTCTTGGAATATCACCAACACACGCTGTACCACGAAATTACTTTAGGTCGTATGAATGGTGAGTATACTAAGTGAGGAAATTATGGCACATGGTAGAGGTGAGTATGAAAGATAAATATACAGTACTAAAAGGGAAATTATAAAATATAATCATAGTCTCAACTACAGAAATATGCCAAAGGGGAACTGACAGAATGCAGATCATGTAAGGAGGAGAATGGCGACGATTGAGACGTGATATCTCATAATACACCAAACAACAAGGGAATGGGCAGCTAGGTTGGATAATAAAACAAAGTTAACTTCGGTTGCACCGAAACCTTACACAAATACAAAAGATTGTATATAAAAATTGTATTTTTATTAATCTGTTTGTACTGCAGCTATATGATATAGTGTCCCGATCTCAATAATTTCTTCGGAGATTGTACCGTTGCTTTGGACAACAATACATGTCAAATTTCGTCAAGATATCTCGTCAAATAAAAAAGTTTCACATACAAGGACTTGATTCCGATGGTTCATTTTGTAAGGGAGCTATATGCGTCTCTGACAAAAGTCAAAATCTTTTTGAGATATTATTATTCCATAACACTAGTGAAATGTCAAAGTTATTAAATCTCTCCCCACTGTCATAGAAGTTAACACCCCCTGTATGCATTTTGAAGAGCACACGTCGAAAGAGAATTGTTGATTATGGGCGAAGGAAAGCAGGAAAGTCGAATGTGTGCAAATTGATTGAGGTCAGTTGACATGAAGTTAATGAGAAAATTAGAAATACTTATAGTAAAGTCAAATGTACATTTTTGTAGACAACAACAACGTAGTTTGTTGCATTTTGGCAACCAGTAAAGTGTGAAACATTTAACATAATAGAAAGTACGTCGGAGTTCCAAATGAAGTATAAAGGGTGATCCATTTCGAGGTTCCTACTTTTTTCACTCGAAAGAACATTCTTTGGCATTTAGTTTTTGAAGATTATCTCTTTCAAATGTTGACCGCGGCTTCGGCTCAGATGTTCCATGCGTTGAGTCCAATTTTCTATGACTCGTTCGAGCATTTTACTGGTAACTGGCGAATGACAAGTGTCATATTTTGCTCCAATGCCTGAATCGAATCAGGATTGGCAGTATAGACTTTAAACTTTACATATCCCCACGGGAAAAAGTCTAACAATCTTGGTGGCCAATTGACTGACCCAAAACGTCAAATTATCCGCTGACCAAAGTGTTCTCTCAATAAATCTATTGAGTGATGCGATGTGTGGGATGTGGTGCCGTCTGGTTCAAACCAAATGTCGCCGAGATCACAAGCTTCGATTTCAGGCATCAAATAGTCGGTTATTACGGCGCGATAATGGTCGCCATTGACGGTTATGTTCTCATTGACATCATTTTTGAAGAAATATGGGCCGATGATTCCATCCCCTACAAACCACATCAAACCGTTGTTTTTTCTGGATGAAAAGGCAGCTCTTGAATCTCTTCAGCTTGCTCTTAGTCCCAAATGCGGCAATTAAGTTTGTTTACCTACCCATTGAGCCAGAAAAGGACCACATCGCTGACAAAATTTTGCTCGAGTTAAGCTTGTATGTTTTCAATTTAAGATCTCGATGTAAAATGCGCCAAGTCGTTCCATACGTCATACCAAGTTGCCACGGTGTTCGTGTAAACTCTGAGCTATGGCTGCTATATTTTCTTCACGGCAAGCTGGACGTGGTCTATTCGGTCGAATATTATCCAATAATGAATGCTGGGTCTCGAGATGGGTGATGGTGTGGCGAATAGTACGTTCAGTAGGCCGATTATGTTGACCATAAATTGACGAAACGAAAAACATTCTTTACAAAACGGAAATTTTTGTAGTAAAATCGATCGATTTGTAAACGATGTTCAGGCATTGCTCCATAATCAGTCGCCAAACAATAATGAACAAAAATAACATCACAGCTTGACACCACTCACGCGAGATCTGTCAAAAAAAGCTATTGAAAAAAGTACATCTACTTGGATCACCCGTTATATTATGGCAACATGTCTAGTGGCTGATCATTATTACCGTGCGAAAATCGTATCTGATCAAAAAATATTATATCCTTACTATATAAATAATACTTTCAAATCCTGGGACTTGCTGAAGAAGGGAACGTTTAGGAGCAGAGTTATAAGGTCAAATAAATATTATATTTGAGGTCGACTTTATTGTAAAAGAGGGCAAGAAAATGTACCTAGAGATTCCTTGGCTGCTATAAATTTGTCTATCTACGAACAGGCTAAATTCCACCAAGAATCTAAGCCTGGAGATCAGAATAACTCTTGCTTGCAGGGTCTACTTTGGGATCGATAGACAATTGGGAATCAGATCCCTACTAGGATCTATAAGTTTATGAATAAGCCCGTCCTATTGTATTGCTCAAAAACATAGACGATGACGAACCGGTTGATTTGCTCAAGATTTATGAGCCATATTATATAATTATAAATATGATCAATCGAAAATTATAAAAATTTATTTGCTATAGTTGCATTAAGCCTTGGATTTATACAGAATTGAGAACTCACTAACATTTATTTGAGTTTTCGCTCCATTATTAGCACAATACTGGTGTGTGTGTATGTGTTTGTGGTTTCTAAGGTCGGTAATGTCTTAGCTATTTTAATTAACACAGCAGTCAGCGAATAACAAATATTTATACAATACATATGCACTTACAAACATGCATATATATACATAAGTACTTATTTACAGATAGATATATAGCAAAGCGAATTTGCACACAGTGATTATATATTTACTTTACTTGCCATATAGGTCGTTATACTTGTATTTATGCAATGTGTATATAATGTACAAATATGCTCACATTTACTTCGTTGATTTAAGTACATACGCGTCCATATTAATTATTAGTTTAGTATTTAAATTTATTGCTAGCGATGTGTGTCACGGAAGTGTGTCATTTCAGCCCCATGAACATTTAGGCTTGAATCAAATTAGAGGTCACGAAGGAAAGGAAAGGAAAAGAAGGAAGCTCGTTTTTACTGTCAACAGAACGTCACAGCGTAAACAAAACTTTTCCAATTTAATGATCTTGAGAATTCCCAACTTTAACCCAGACGTATTTAAATATAAGAAAAACTGCTAGGAGATGGCTTTTGCAGCTGTATTTCAACATGAATCTCGAAATAAGAAAACTATTATTCTCAAAATTAACTCAAATGTGTTTAACCATGGGTTAGATGAAGAAATGTAAATTGACAATTCTTTTTAACAATAATATACAACCATAGGACTATCCACAACGAAAAGACAATTTGAAATAATGTTCTGAATATGAGAGAACTATAGTTCTCAACATTAATATCGATTAACCAAAGGTTAGAGAAGCAATTCAGGAAGACATTGTTTTTCAACAGTACTTTGACTAGGTTAGGTTCGTTTAGATGGCTGATCTAGAGAGAAAAACTTCCGTGTTCGAAGTTATGAGTTAGCAAAACGCTTGGTAGCCAATACAAATTTGCACAAGCGCTTAATTTCCATTTCCGCCAGTTCGGTGGGATGTCTGAAGGTATGCGCTCCCAAATGTTTAAGTCTTGACTTCCCAAACGCGGGACAGTCAAGAAGGATGTATTGAGTTGTTTCTACCTCATCTTCTTCCACACAACAACTGCAGATGGCGTCCGGTAAGTCTAACAGCATCGACGCCTATAGGGCAATGACCTTTTAAAACTCCCACAACTAGAGAGAGGCTAGCCTTACTGAGGGCAGATCACAAGATCTCTTGGAATCTTGGTCCAAAAGGCTTTTATCTGAGTGGATGGTCGCTTCTCTGGAGGAGGCTGCACTCCAGAGCTCCTGGTAGTAACCAACCTTCCCCCCAAGCTTTGCCCATCCGTAAAGAAGCTCACTGCCCTCTGTCATTTAACGGCTTCTTCTCACAACCAACATGGCGACTACAATACCCAGTTTTCTTTTAGGAACCCAGATTATTCGAGTCTGTGAGCCCATATGCTGATGAGCGCCGTCCGTTGAGTGCTTTCAAGTTTCTTTCAAAATGTGGTCTTTTCCTCCCTCCACCACATAAATACTCCATACAACAAAATGGACTTAACTATGGTGTCTTAGTGCAAGAGGAACACTTTCGGTTAGAAAACCCTTTTTGGCGAATGGTTCGTCTAAAGCAGTATAAGGAAATCGATGCCATTTTTGCGCTCTTCGATATTCGGCTTGCATGAAAGCTTCCTACACACAATGAGCTCTAGATATTTCACTGCATCCGCCGGATGGCACCTTTAAGAAAACATCAGAAAATTTAATTTTTCAATTTGAGAGAATTATAATTTTCAACCCAATCTAATATTACAACCTAAAACTTAGAGGACTCTCGCCAACAGGCACTCTCTTTACGAACAAAGACCAAATTCTACAAGACACTTATTATTAATGACATCACTGATGAGTTGGCACTGGTAGTGTTCGAGAGCAAGGCTTTGCGGAAGATTTATGGCCCTTCGCGCATTGGCAACGGCAACGGGAACGGCAGTCGATGCAACGATAAGCTGTACGAAATATACGGCACACATTGACATAGTTCTGTAAATCAAGTGACAGCGGCTGTGCTGGCTAAGTCATGTTGTTCGAATGGATGAAAACACTCCAGCTTTGAAGGTTTTCAATTCTGTAGCCGCGAGTGGAAGCAGAGGAAGAAGACCTACTCCGTTGGAGAGATCAGATGTAGGAGGACTGGATAAACTTGGTATCTCGAATTGGCGCCAAATAGCGAAGAGAAGAAACTACTAGCGCGCTGTTGTTAACTTGGCCATAACAGCGTAAGCGGGGGAAGAGGAACAAAACTCAGAGAAAAATATGAAAATGACATTTTTTTCACAGTGTTCAACTTAACAATCATAGAATGCTCCCTCAACATCTAACTAGAAGATATTTCATATCGTGGCAAAACTCAAATGTAATTGTTAAAGTTAGAAGAAATTGCCAAAAATATTTTGTGTCTAAACAGTAATTCAACTGGACGAACATAATATTCTCCACATCAAAGAAAAGATATATATATATATTTACCATTAGGTTGATCACCTTGAAGGAACTATAATTCTCAATTGCCAAAAGTGATTAACCAAAGTTTAGAGATAATCCAGGAAGACATTGCTTGCAACATTACTTCAACTGAACACTCACAGGATTATTATCAATAAGAATAACATTTAGAATAACTAATAATTAAATATGACGAAACTATATTTCACAACTTAAACTCAAATATATATAACAAAAGGTTAGAGAACAAATATAACGAATTTTTTCAAATGTATTTCAAAAAAAGAATAATGTAATTTTTTAGTATGTACAAGCAACAATTTTTTATATGCAAGTATAATGTAGTGCAATGTCTTAAATTGAGAAATCTATAATCCTTAACATTAACTGAATTTGGATAGAGTGTAGAATCACGAAATATATAGAGAGAAATTTGAGAAAGGCTTGCGGAAGACCCCCTTCTCTAAAGCAGAAGAGTTGTTAAGGCATAACATTTGATGTCAAATTGAACACCGTAGAGTTCCTCAAGCTTTTAGGAATAGATATCTCCTCAATGCTTATTGGGTTGTCATTATCGAGAATTTTTGTTTGAAAATGTATCGCATCTATATAAATTTATGTAAGAATGTGTGTGTATGACGTTCATTTGTGATTTACAATAATTTGCTAGATCTGTTTGTGGCAATATTTACAAAAGTTCACACACTTTTGGACAAATAATTAAATTATAGCCACAATATAGTGAAGCTCAGCAAATATGTGCTACTTTATTGCAAATTTAATACTTTGTTGCCCACTACTTATACTTAGCATCTACATAGTGGCTGAATGCGTGTATAAAGTTGCAAATTGAAAATAAATTAAACACAGATGTGAATGTGGGTGTGTGTGTTAGTGAGTGTGGCTGGTGTTAAAATCCTCAAATTATAAATAGACAATATGCGATTTGTCTTGATTAGAAATAAATTAAATACGAATTTATTTCATAGAAATGGAAAATGCCACAACAGTGCATTTGTTGTTGTGAAAAGCTTTCTTCGGCGTAAAATTAATCAAAAATATGGTTTCCTCTTCGAGATAAGAACACAATGTCTATTTAGGCGTTGTAATAAATTGTTATAGGAATTCGAAAATTTATTCTATACAATTGCCGACATGTCAGACAAATCTTTTAGTCGCAATACATATTGAACTCAACAAAAATCAATTTTATGATTTATGCAATTATGGGAATGTATAATATGAAGCCATTGTACCTGCTGACAACATGAAACAAAAGATTTATGGATTTATGAAAATAGATATTGAAGAAAAAGGTGAAACAATGCACTGTAAGACCACCACTGCCAATTCTACTCTTGTTCCTCAGTGAAGAGTGCAAAATGATTTCGCTGGAACACCTTATATCCCTGCGTCCACCACTATATAGAACTCGTCTAAGCGCTTCGAATGTCAAAAGACTAGACGAAGCATCAAACTTAGTTACCAAGTTACTCTTAAAGTTCAAAACAAACGTTGACGTTCTGTAAGATGAATTCTTCACCTCAAATTAAACTGAACCTCCATCTGGCATTACTAGGAACCAATATGTCTATGTAAGTCGTGATAGCCGGCCAGTATCACCTAACCTAACCTAGTTATTTCCATTCACAGAGAAATAGATTACTGACTATAAAAGTATAGTGACAGGTCAAATGAAAAGACCTCGGCCTACCACAGTAAAACGCTTTTTCTGGAAAAATTCGTTTTTTTATTTCACATAATTGCCTTTTCGATACAATTTTTGTAGTACGATTAGCCCTATACTTCAAAATAGGCCTCAGTTTCGGTGATCACCTCTTCATTCGAAAAAATTTTCTTCCCAGCGGGCCTTCTTTTCAGATCTGAAAGCAGGATATAGTCGCTGGGGGCAAGATCTGGAGAATATGGTAGATGCGGAAGCAATTCGGAGCTAGCCCAGTGTGTATAGCCAAATTTTTATACATATCTGTGCGGTCTGGTATTGAGATTCGAGGAGCTTACTTTTATAATGAGAGCATGCCATTGTGCCAAAAATCGGTTAAACCGGGTCAATATTTTCCTTAGCACCCATATAAAACCTTATATAAATATTTTTGAACTTCCGGTTGTCTTTATAAGACCTCTATCGGTCAACATGTAAGATATCTCAATAAAATTCCGAAGAAATCTCTTTCTAATAACAGTGCAACCTCTAGTTTTATATAAAGTTTTGCAAAACCTGAAAGTGTTTCCCCGGCTTTTCCTTACTTGTATGTATAAATAAGGGAAAATAGTATAATTTGTTTTGGCTGACCTTTTCTTGCAGAATGTGAAATGGATTGTAAAATATTTTCAGAGAGCATGTGAAGACATCTTAATTTTCTTATGTTTTCTTTTTATCTTTTACATTTATAAAAGAACATTTTTGTACTATGTAGCTTAAGAAAGCGAAGGGAGAAATGGGGGTTCGATGGGAGCCGGGAAACTTCATAAGACTGGGTTTCATCCAGAAGACTCCCACGTTACGGCCAAGGACTTAAGGCCCATCAGCCTCTCCTCCTTCTTACTAAAAACTCAGGAGAGACTAATGGACTGGTACATAAAGAGGCGCATTCCGAGGGACCACTTCTCAGGAGCTTATTGTAAAGGCAAGTCAGTGGATACTGCCCTGCATATTATCGTATTGAGGGAAATATGGAGGTGACATAGCACTTATGGTCAAAGGAAAGATACTGAGTATCGTTTGACGAGACACGATCGCGTCGCCATCAACCCAAATAAACCCGAGATGTTTGCATTTACTAGAAGATACAAGATCCCGGTGGCACTCCTTCCGTAAATGGGAGACATTCGTCTGCAACCGACGGATACAGTGAAATATCTAGGGCTCTACCTGGATTGGAATTTTTCATGGAAGCCAAATATCGAAGAGAGAGCAAAAAAGGCATCTACATATACTGCTGTGGAGAAGCAATTGGCAAAAGGTGGGGTCTCTCACCGAAAGTGTTCCTCCTGCTCAATGACACCATAGGGCTCAATGATGGGGTCACCATAGGGAAGGTTAGAAAAGACCACACTTCAAGAAACTCCATGTGTCACTTGGTTCACTTCAACCATGGCACTTAACGCCATCTTCCACACAGTGGTTGTAGAAATTGTCGAGAGGTGTATGATTACGAAAGAGAATCTGGGTTCCTAAAAGAACACGTGTCTGAACACTCAGAAATCCTCACGCACTTTGACCTCATACCAATCATTTGGATCATGGAATCGCCGAACCGAACTCTGAAGGATCCTTCCCTGTCCATATACCGGCGATGGAGTTGTGGGTGGGAAGAAGTCGCAAAAGCCTTTTGGCCCAAGATCGATCGCAAGAGATATAGTGATCTTTTTGCCCTCAGTAAGGCTCTCCAAGTTGTGGGGGTTTTAACAGGCTATTGGTGTCCACGCTGTAAGCCTGGGAAGATGTGTGGAAGAAGATGAGGTGGAAACAACTCAAACCTTCAGGCATCCCACCAAGCTGGCAGGAACATAAATTAAACGCCTGTGCAAATTTGTATTGGCCACTAGTCGGTTTGCTAATTTATAAGTTTGAACACACAAGTTTTTTCTATGGCTTGACAAAGGACTACATATGGCAGTTTAGCCAAAGGGAGTTCGAGAGTATCATGAAACTAGTATAAAGAACTAATCAAATTTAAGTGTGCAAATATTATTTCCGCTTAAAGATAAATTTAAAATTAAAATGTAAATTTATTCCGAAAATTTAGGGCTGCAAATGAATTTAGTTTTAGTTGATTTTTGAAATCATATCCGCTGCATATAAAGTAGCGAACAACAGATAATTTTTTCGGGAGTTGCAACAATTTCAAACTAATTTAGTTGTACTACACAACAACAAGAGCAAAAAATTAAAATTTACTGTTTTTAAGCACAACAAAAGCAACAAAAGCGAACAAATAACGCGAATTATAACTAGAAAATTCATTAGCATAAAATGAATCAAAGTGATGAGGAAACAATAGGTACCGTTACACTTTACCCCGCAAATACTATGTATGTGAATATGTAAATAGTGTGGAAAAATGTGCAAACCTAAAACCGAATGCGTGGCAATTTACGAAATGGAAATAGTTTATGCATTTATCTATATATGTAAATTAGCCAAGCGACGACTGCTGAGCGAAATAAAATTTCTATTAAAGTTTATAATTTCAGTTATGAAAACTATTTTCCAATGCGGGCAAGCTGGTGGGGAGCGAAATGTATGGGTTTTAGCGCTGTCAGGGGTTGCAGCGAAGCTCTAGAGGGCATTAGCCAAAGCGCCAGAAATATTTACCGCTAATTTCGGCGAATTCAGTCGTTATGAAAAAACGATACAGAATAAATGGAATTTAATGCTCGAAGTGTGTGTGTGTGTGTGTGCGTGGCTTTATTGTTGGCAGATTAGCGAAGCAATTAAATAGCAGTTTTTGTAAACATATTTGTGGCTGCAAGCATTTTGAGAATTTCATACTTGTTTATGATGCGCGAATTATTTGAAAAGTTTAAAGGCGAACTCATTTAGTGCGAAAGCTTTTTTAATTAATTTTTTCATTTTCAAACATATTTGGAACATATAATACAATTTTGTTGCAAGCTACTGTTATTATTTTACAGTAAATTTTCGACAAACATTTTACGACTTTCGATGTTATAAATACTGAGTGCGTTTTTCAGACGCCGACAATGCAACAAATGGAATTTCCTAGACTCTCGAAGGCGACTTCAAACCAAGCTGGCGAATTTTATAATTTACAATTATGGAACAACATTTAAATTTTTAATTCCGATTTTGCAATTAAAAATTAAAATAAAACTGGTTCCACCAAAACTATTGCATGACACCCTTTACATACACATAGATTCCTGGCACGAATTGCGATCGCTCATTGCAGCTAAATGCTAACAGGTCTGACACATAGATGGCGTTAAATCCAAATGATTTTTAGTTAGCCTTAACCTTCAAAAAGCGTGAGTATAAATTTGACAGCTGTCGAAACATTTTTTCTAAATTGTATAATTTTGAGTGAAGCAACTTTTTTTATTGTGAAAAAAATGGATAAACAGGAATTCAAAACGGCCGTATTTGAAGAAAAAGAAAGACAATGTACCTATACCGTGTCACAAATCAGTGATCTCTCTTCAGATCTGACGACTATTTCCTGTGCTCAGATCTCAAAAACAAAGCTCGCTTCATTCTCATCGAATGAAGAGGTGATCGCCGAAACTGAGGCCTATTTTGAAGCAAAGTACAAATCGTACCTCAAAAATGGTAACGAAAAGTTGAAGGGTCGCTATAATCAGTATATCATCCTTGAAAGGAACTACATATCGTCACCTGAAATGCAAAATAACGTAACAACATTTTCGGAAATTTACAGTGCCAACAATGAAACACGCAATAAAATGGAACATGAGTGAAACAAAATTTTAATATTGGTTAAAACTGGTTTATATCTGATCGCAGAACGTGAAAATGTTGAACATATGTAATATTATGTATGTAATTTGAAGTAGTGAAGCATAATCAATAAGACACTCAATTTCGAATTTTCTGATGATACGTTATTTTGCATTTCAGGTGACGATATGTTGAATAGAGTATTGCCGAAAAAATGTGTTTTACTATTGTAGGCTGATGACCATTTGAAGAATGCTATAGAAATCTGTTGCATTAGGACAACGCCAGGCCACATACTTCAAATCGTTAGAAGCTAAGACAACTTAATTAAGGTATTTTAATGCATGCCTTTTTATAATGTTGGTCTGTTTTCATTGAATGATTTTGCTACAGCGAAATTTGGCAAGAATAGTTGTGAAAATGAACTGACCCAGTTTTTCGGCAATAGGGACAATGGTTTCTACGAGAGTGACATTATGAAATTATCTTCGAAATGCCAACAAGTTCTTCAACCAAACGGTGCAAATTTGTTTGAATCGGATCGTTCTAACTATACTAAATAAAGCCTTCAATGCAAAAAAATGGATTTATTTTTATCATACCTTATATAATGCATCATTATTTCGCCGGATTACTTCGGTGTATTGAGTCTCAAAAACATATAAAAATAACTCTGTCCATTCGTAAATAGTATAGCTATTCATTGCTCATACAGTAAAATACAGTGCACTCTGTATAGTGAAACTAAGATTAACTTTGCAGGCATTTTCAATCTGGTAACTTCAATGCTTTATATAATGTGATTCTCAATATTCCAGCCTTGACTTTTTATATATTTGTTTAACTGTGTTCATATATAAGTGCATTATAAAAAAATATGTTGATCGTATGTGTATATACGTATATGCAAAATACTTTCATTCTCGAACATATGAAAAAATTCTATCAGTTTGACAGATAAAAAAAAATGCCACTGATATACATTTAATGAGAGCTATACATAATAAAATAACGAAGCAAATTCCATTATTAAGGTTGCATTACATTAATTTAATCGTTAATTAAAATATGCACGTTAAGTGCTTTTAATGCGCCACATACACGCAAACCAACCATAGATATCAACATAGATGCCAAAGCGTGTGTCATATGACACGCGCAACTTGTTGCAGAAGGGTATTTTAGATTTGTATTTCTAACTTCGATTGCACCGAAGCTATAAAACCCTTTACAAATACCAAAGATTCCTTAGAAGAACTTGATTTTATTCTATCAGTTTGTATGGCAGCAAGTATGCTTTAGTGACTCGATCTGAACATTTTTTTCAGAGATTCCACCGTTGCTTTGGACAATTGCATATGCCAAATTTCATGAAAATATCTCATCAAAACGACGTCAGCAAAACTTCAGACCTTTCACCTCTACTCCGACTAGATTCAAAAATAATGTTCGAACCTCCACAAATACTGGTCGTTGTTATGACATAAAAATCAACGCGCTTAAACTATTACCAGACTCGGCTAAAAATATTTTGTTCCCACTATTTATACATAAAGGAAAGAAACGCTCGGCCATTTTTCCAAGAATGGTATCAGCTTATAAAGATATAATACTCATATATTTCCTCATTTTCAAAGAAGCCTTTTCATTAGTCTGTTTGTATAACGAAAATATGGCAAAACGAGTCTAGGGTTCCAATATTCCGATTGCGCACGAAGTCAGCACACCTTATTTATTATATTAATTTTTTATTTTAATTATTATCATTACCATTATTTCGTCGAGAGAAATACGTTTGCTGGTCATGGACGCATTGATGCAGCAATTGATGACAACCGCAACAGATATGCGGCACGCGGAAAAAAATAATGAATACCGTGAACGAACACACATACACACACACGTCCACATATCACCACAGGCGGGTGAAAATTAAAGCAAAAATTATTTGCTCGCGTTTTCAATTTGAAGCGCTTTAATTTTTTCCATGACATAAAAACACTCGATTTCGCAAGCGCACTCGTACCGTGTTTTACGACCATAACTAACGGTGGTTATATACTAAATTATGTTCTGGTATAAAGAGTTACGACA
Source organism: Bactrocera neohumeralis (assembly GCF_024586455.1). Taxonomy (NCBI): domain Eukaryota; kingdom Metazoa; phylum Arthropoda; class Insecta; order Diptera; family Tephritidae; genus Bactrocera; species Bactrocera neohumeralis. The sequence goes on from NC_065921.1 coordinate 40,972,042, forward strand.
ACGTCACAATAGTTGCACGAAATCTTGGTCGAAAACTTATAAAAAAAAACCATAAGAAACGTTAACTGCGGCCGTTCGGTACGTTTGAATGGCAAGTCTTTTGAAGACTACCTCAAAAACTAAAGGGATATTTCACGTACTATATGTTCAAAAAGAAATGACGGATAGCTCGTCACGCTGATTATTTATATGTATATAAATATATATATATTTTATAGGGTCTCTGACGTTTCCTTTTTGGAGAAGGATTACAGAAAGATGTCGGTTCCAACCGCTCACATTTTACTTCGAGGGAAAAGGAGAGATACTTAAATCACCCAATAAATGAGAGACAGTTCCAGCTATCAAAGCGGGATCTTAAAGAGGTATATAAACAGTGATCCATTTCAAGGTTCCCTACTTCTTTAAAGAAAAAAGCAGAAACTTCAAATTTAATAGGGAATGTTTATTATCATTGGAAAGAACATAATTTGGCATTTATTTTATGAAGATTATCTCTTTTAATGTCTCAGATGCTCCATCCGTTGAGTCAAATTTTCGATGACTTGTTCGAGCATTTCGACTGGTAATTGGCGAATGACGTCGAGATGTTGAAACCAAGTGTGGCCGAGATCACGAGCATCAATTTCAGGCATCAAATAGTCGGTTATTATGGCGCGATAACGGTCGCCATTGACAATTACGTTCTCACCGGCATCATTTAGAAAAAATATTGGCCAATGATTCCACCAACCCACAAACCACAACAAACCGTTGTTTTTCTAGATGAAATGTGAGCCCTTGAATCTCTTGAGGTTGCTTTTCGTTCCAAATGCGGCAATTTTGCTTGTTTACATGTACATTTAGCCAGAAATGGGCCTCAGCGCTCAAAAACGTCGGATCTACTACACCGAGCGGCCTCAGTTCTTGCACAAGCACTATTGTGTATACTTTCAGTTTAAGATCTCCACGTAAAATGCGCCAAGTCATTTCAAATGTCAGTCCGAGTTTGCGAATGGCGCCGAATCGACTCTACACGGTCTTCGTGTACACTCTCAGCTACGGCTGCTTTTCCAGTAGATCGGAAACAGTTAAAACCTACAGAGGTTAGTTAGTGTCTAATATACTTGCATTTTGTAATTTTTCTTAGTTCTGCTTTCTCGCCCATTATTTTCAAGACAGTTAAAACAAGAACTTTTTACAGCAAACTTTGGAACTTTGAAATATACGTTGAAGGTCAATAAGTAAAAAAGAAGAGCACACTGCGGCTTCTAAAATCAGATTTAGAGCTCTATGAAAATGTGAAAACCTTCAGGTAACTGGAAAGGAATAGCAGTATTTTGGTTAACCAAACTTTGTAAATCCCGAGGGTAACTTACTTAGAAGGCCAGTAGGTTGTGGTAACCCCCTAGAAGAATGAAAATTTGCACGTTTCAAATTGAAAATTCTAGGAACTTATCAGAAAAATTCGAAAAATCATTATAAAATACCAACTCAACTCTCGAAGTTATTTATTTTTCTCTTTGAATAATCCACATTGCGCCCATAGCAATCTTTTCAAGCACACTGTATATGTAAGTATGTAAATAAGGACGCTAATTATTTACAAAAGACCAATTATAGCCAGTATTATTCGCGCTTTAAGCACATATTTTTTTATTAATTTTTGCAAGTATGTATACAACTCACTTTTTGCCGTATTAAAATTAGTTTTTGTGGAGTTTTCTTTTCACACACACCGAAAGTTATTAATTCCTGTCACACAAAGCGCGTTTGCGCAAATAAACTTAATGACTATATTTATGCCATAAATTAAATATTTGCAATGAGGCAGGAATAAAGCGTCAACAAATGCATAAACACTCGTAAGTTCACACATACAAACGCATATGCCATACAACTGTGATTACTCGTGCATTACTATATACAGAGATATACATATGTACTTAATAAGTACCTGATGGTCGGTTGGCAATTTCAATTAGATTTAAAATTGATATGTTCAATTGCACCGTTAGCACGGTTAACACACACAATTGAGCAGAAGTCTCTCGCTTTCAATGGCAATGGAACAAATCAATTCTTTTATATATATTTACTAAATAAATGATGAAAAAAATATGTGTTGAAAAACGTCATTAAATGTTTATGTTAAAAAATAGGCCACGGATCGATGATGACTTTCAAATATAGCGATAGTCTAGTGAAATCGTAAAGGAAAAGCTTCTACCACAAAACTAGTTCTAAAAAGCTCCTTTCCCGAATTCTTTAAAAAATTGTAAATAAATCGATATCTTTGGAAAAAAGCAAACCATAGGAAGTTAGGTCCACTTTTTCGGCATCGTGGGACTTCAAAATATATAGATTTCTGGGGCTGGGCAAGTACTATTGGTTAAAATCCGATCTCATTAGATTTCACAGTGTTTTCACTTTTTCTCAGCAAGTTTGGTTGACATGGCTCTAGTGGTTTGTAAGATATCTACATTAACCCTACTAGAAGGCGGGGTTACGGCCACTTGGAAAAACTTAAATCAAATATGCCTCCCCACAACGATTTTCTGTACATACTTAGATATTTTAATTTTTTATCTTAATCCTCTCGGAAGGTGCCGACTGATAATAGATGTCTCAGTATCAGATAGATGGCAGGGACGGGCTCCTAACAAGGTTGAATCAAGCTGCCCTCGTGCCGAAGATCAACTGGACTGAGAACCCTCAAATAAGTCCCGAACGAAGTTAGCGCCCTCCGTAATAGGACAGTTTTACTTGCGTAGCGGGTGCCAAACACATCCTCTACACTCGTGGGTCGAGAATATGAACTAATAAAACAAGGGGATGTACGCTAAATGACCTGCGGCCTTTACGACCTTTCAACTCATGGACTCGATTTTAGCTTTGGTACTGAATTATGAGTAGGATTAACTCTGTAAATATTCGGTGGAACCCTGGGCTGGTGGTTATGTTATGACGGGCTAATGACGCACCGCCCCCATCTCGTTAAAACCCTGGCAGGCCTCAGAGTACGTTTTCTTCTCGTCTTTAAGTTGGCGTGAGATGGGTACGCATAGACTCATAAGAGCATGCATTAACCCTTGCCTTGGCCTCGTTACTGAAACAACCTTGAGACCATTAAATGCGACTACTTTTTAGAGGGACGGAAAGCGGCCTTGGGTGGAGATCCTATTTACATGGACAAGAAGAAACAAGATAAAATAAACGTTGACTTAAAGATGACGAAGGGAGGAGTGAGACCGATGTCCAGATCTGTCGGAACGTTACGGTGATAAGCATGTTGGGCAGGTATCACAGCAAAATACTAATACACTCCAGTGGGTCAAGAGGAGACAGAGCGAGAGGAAAAATGACGTTAGGGAAAGGCCGGACGCAACTGCAGCTAAATCAGCGATTAAGCGGAAAGGATCGCATGTGGGAGAAGCCTCCCTTGGCTTGCACGCTAAAAACGCTGGCTCAATAGCGCTGGGCGTGTTCGATCCCAGCAAAGAGGATGGTGCCATCTCCCACGAGGAATGGAAGAGAGTAACTGCTCCTATCTCCTCATATCTCCTTAAAGATAGTCAGATTGTTAGAGGAAACTCTGGGCCACCACCAAAGTGTGAAAGTGCCGGATAGCACCATGAGCTTCAGATGCTCGTTAGATGTGGACAAAGCGAACCTTCATCTTCTAAAGGTTAGGATACTCCCGACGAATGCCAAAGCTGAAAGCCAACAGCCGAAGAGGGTCAAAGGATCATGAAGAGCGACCCGGGTATTTCAGACGTACTAAGTAATGCTTTTTTAACCTGTGGACTTGTTCCACAAAATCGTATTCTTTTGTTTCGCCGATTAAAAAATAAAATTCTAAACTAATAACACTTAATAAACCAATCTCTATTACTTTCTAAATCATAAAAATCGAGCGAACGAAATTGCCAAATTAGTGCAAATCACGAATTTTAAGGTTATGTTTTATTTTAGCTTTTAAAATTTATATCATGGAAGTGACGTGTGTTTGACGATTACTTCACAATGAATAGCCAATGTGGGGCCACACAAACAGCTTATGACATTTTAGCACCCACAAAACAGTTCGGAAAATAAATCCATCAACTTGAAGTAATATCTTTTAAATGCATTTACACATTTACTCAACTATGAATAAATTGTTTAATGCACAAATTGAATGATTGCGCCAAAAGCAACAAAACCGAAGTAAAAAAGAGGAATATGCTTAGTAAATATGCTTTTAGAAATACTTGATTTTTTACAATTTACAATTTACTACTTTGTTTTTATTATTTATAATAAAATTGAAAGCCATTCACTCAACCATTACAAGCTGACGTCGATGTTTAGCCAAATGCCCGCCCAGCCGCCTGTCGATATGCCACATGAAGCCATACAAGAGAGTAGAGTACACACACACGAATACCAGAGAGAGCTGCACACCCGCGCACTCACGCATATGTGAGCGCCAAGAATTGCAGTGACATAGCAATACACTGCACTTACTTTGCACGTCAATCAGGATTAATGTACTAAAAAGCCATTATTGGATTATGTCACATTCTAAAAACAAATATAATAAAAATTGCATACAACTTTGCAGCAATACAAATGCAACTGGAAGCTGCAGGGAGTGAGTGCCTGACACACACTCCCGCACACATACAGATTTTCGCATGAATGTGTTTAGAAGTGAATTTTTGCAGGCAAAATACACATATGAACATACCATGTAAATATGTATGTGTGGCGGTGTGTTGCCCTTGTACACATGTGTTCGTGTGTGTTTGAGTGTAAGTGCGGCAGCAGTTAAAATCATAAAACGTATACGCTCACTCACACAACACACACATAAACCAATTCACAAAACCACACACCACACACCTACACGTACATATACGAGGGCGGTGTGATAAGAACTTTGTCTCTTTGACGGCTACTGGGACGGCCGATTTTATGAAAATACCAAAAGAGATGTATTAGGTTAGATGGCTGATCAAAGATCGCTCTTGGACGATTCCCAGCCTTACTGCGTGGACGCCAATAGGGCAATGGCCCGTTAAAAGCCCCAAAACTAAGGAGAGGCTAGCTTTACTGAGGGCAGAGGGATCACTAGATCCCTTGCGATCAATCTTGGGCCATCATTCTATCGATAGCGGTTCTATGGTGTCTTTTATTGTTATCTCATCAGCTTTACAGTTTCGTTTTCATACCAGTCTTATCACAGAGACACTCGATGTTATTGATAGCGAGGTTAGGCACTCTTTGGGCCGCCCGAAACGCACTGTTAAGGAGTTCAAAGCTAGTATCGCCGCTCTGCTATCTGAGTGGATGGTCACTTCTCTGAAGGAGGCCTGGAAGACACTGCAATAGTCAGGAAGTCTGAAACTGGAGTTGATAGAGAGTTCCTAACACTCCCTCCACCAACCTCCCCCTAAGCTTGGACCGATCCGTGAAGAAAGTCACTGGCCCTCTCTTGCAACAATTTCTTACCACCCACAACTCCCTCGCCGGTATATGGGTAGAGAAGGAGCCGCCAGAGTTCGGTTTGGCGACTCCATGACGCAAGTGATCCGGTAAGAAGTTAAAGTGAGTGAGGATTTCCGTGTTTTGAGACCCATGTTAATTTAGGAACCCAGACTCTCTGAGTCTGATGGCAACTTTCGCAGCCATACAACTTCCGGCGATGTTCAGTCGATAATTCGATTCTTGAGTTTGGAAGAGAAATCCAGCAGTAAAATCGCAAACTTCTAAGATGATGTAAGTAGTAACTCCTCTTCTTCGAAAGGTGTTTCAATCTATTTCAGCGCAATTCCAAGAAGTTTAACTTTGACCATGATAATGCCACGGCTCGCACGTCTTCCGCCGCCACGGTTAAAATGATGGAATTAGACAACTGCCCTGAAAAAAAAACACTACATCCGAACCATCACGCTTACAGAGCTGATAAGTCCAAATACACTGATCTGTATAATCTGGTTCCCGTCATTGATGATGCTTTTGTATACGGAAAATGTGTATAATGTGCCTTACTTAACATCGAAGGTTACCCGAGCGCTTGTAAAGAGGAAAGTTAATCCACACATTATAAGGTGTTTGGATGTGGTTGTCATAACGAGGAAAGGCATGCTCTTTGGCAGTACTGTCACCTTTGCTGTGGAGCCAGCTGTCAAGACAACGCGGATCACATTGTCATCATAGAGTCTACCATTGACACCCTTTCTTAGAGACGACATGAGACCACGAGCATTTTCTTTGAAAAGTGGTTCAAAGTGTGACTGGGCAGATCTCCGGAACGTACATTTTGGACGAATTAAAGTAGTAGATGATTGAGCTAAATTGAGAATATGTTTTTTTTTTTTTTTTTGTAGGTAAAATGATGATTGAGCTTCCCTCGTATGCAAACTATGCGTGTATACCAACGTCAGACGTCATCATTGATATCGAACGACAACTAATACAAGCGAAGCCGAGCAACCAATACACCCTGCACTGACTGCCGCCATTTTTACGATTACATCCGGCCATCAAAGGAAGAATATTGACGTTAATACATTTGGAATCGAGCATATTCGCCCGCACATGTTTCGCCTTTGTTGTTGTTGTTGGTGCTGTTGCATAAGCATTTGGCAAAGTGCAAATTCATGCCACTAAAGTGCATGCCACGCTTGCTACTGCCCCAAAGTTGTGCTGCTATGCGCTTCTATGCTGTGCTGTGTGGGAAGGAATGTCTGAGAGCAGGAATGCATGCAGGCATGTGTTTGGTGTGGCCATCGAACTCAATAAAAGTGCACAATATTAAATGTTAAGCGTTAGAAATAATTTGCGCATTAAATAATGACGATGATGGTGATGAGAACTGCAGCGTCTTCGGAGGAAAAAATATGAGGAACAGAAAAGCTACAATTACTTGAAAGTGAAATTAGAAGAGCAGCAATAATGCAGAGCGGAGTATCACTTATTTTACATTTCGATTTTAGCAGCACCTTTCCGCCCACAAAACGACTGTTGCGAAGCATATCACAAGGCGCTTAAAAGCCACTATCACATATGAATGGACTGACTTGAATTGCGGACTTTAAAATATGCCAGCACATTAAATGTTCCAAGTCGTACGTGCTGAACCGCACAAGTGCAGATGCCGCATGACGTTTAAGGCCGCGGTAGGTATTAACGAAAGTTCGGCTTTTCAGAATTCACAAAATCTTAAGCGATTTAACGTTATTATAGAGAAGTATCGTTAAATATTCAAGATACCTGGCGATTTTAGATGTCCGATACGCCTTCAACAACCCTACATGGTTGGATATGATCGACGCTCACGAAAAAAAAACTAAAAATCTCCGATTTTGGTGCGGAGCTATCTTAGTAACAGAAAACTGCTCTACTAAACTTTAAAGAGATCACGACAGATAGCGGTCACGTCAGGAGCAGCACAAGAATCCATTCTAGGTCCAGACTTGTGGAACATCAGCTACAGCGCTATACTTAACTTCGAAATGCCAGACGAATCGTACTTAGCGTAGCCAAATGCGAACGACATTGCTGCAGTAATCACAGCACGAGACACAGAGAACCAGCTTGCTACGAAAAAAACAGAGCTACTTCTGCTAACAAATAAGCACATAGCCCTCGAAATAAGTATACAAACGTCTTTAGATATTCTCAGGTCACAAAAAGCAGTAAACTACATAGACGCAAGACTGGCCCCAGACTAACCAGCACGCGGCAGGTGTCATTAGTTTGTAAAATATATCATTTTGATTAAAGGAACTATTGTTGTTGTGAAGAAAGTGTATAAAAAGGAATTTCGCGTGTTGTCAAAAATTGGACAAAATGGATAACGAGTTTCAGGAAAATTAACCATCTAGAATTGGTATGCTAAGTTCAGACATGGTGAAATGAACAGTGGACGCCCTAAAGAGGTGCACCGACAAAAACATCAATAAACTCCACAAAATGATTTTGGATGCCGTAAAGTGGAGTTGTAAGTTTTTACGTCAATATGTGACAATAGATGAAACGTGGCTCCATCATTTCACTCCGAAGGCCAATCGGCAGTCATCGTCTACACACGATGAGCCCACTCCAAAGGGTGAAATGAAAGATTAAGGTGACTTTTACAAAGCCGTTGGGCCGTTGAAAGGACGAAATAGCCGATAAATGGTCACATTTGAAGAAAATGGGAGTGCTATTTCAACAAACCATGGCACCGTGTCACAAGCCAATGTAAACGATGGCAATAATCCATGAATTGGGATTCGAATTGCTTCCGCATCCACCGTATTCAAATCTGGACCCAGTGACTATTTCCTGTTTTCAGATCTCAAAGAATGCTCGCTGGGAAGAAATTTCCGTCGAATGAAGAGGTGAGGTCTTTAGGAATTATGTTGAAAAAAAAAAAAAACAAATCGAATTTTGATAAAAAAAAATGTGTTTTGCTATGGTTAGCCAGGCTTTTTCATTTGACCTCTTAATGTCACAAGAACACATACAATTTCATCGATTTTGAAATTGATCACAAAGAGTATGCCGCGATTGTGCTACCAATTGGTTCAAGGGTTTCTACATTACCGACAAACCAAAATTGTCCAAGTCTGCACCCTAGAAGTTCCCACGATTGTTAGCTCTATGTAATCGGAACGGATCTCAAGTTTTACCCAGTCAGGGACTGTCGACCCGGGAAAAGGGCAAGTGAAACGTCCATCACTAACACAAATCAACTATTAATGAACCTAAATACTTAAAACATTTGTCGATATGTCGTATCGAACATAAGCTGTGACACTGAACCGATTGTCACTGAAACTTCTGTTTAAATCTTTGTAGCTCTTTCCTCATTCATAGGATAACTGCCACTGCATTTAACCCCTTTATGTTCGCCTCAAATACTATCATAAGCCGAGTACTAAAGTACTCTGGAAATAAAAGTTTGAGATTGTGATTCCAGTTTTTAAGGAAAAGTTTCAAGAAACTCAAAATGTGTCGAAAATAGGAGCTGTTAAAAAACCCGTTCTACAAACGAATTTTCCTATAAACGATACACAATGAAATTTCCGAAAGGGCTGACAGACGGATTTGGTTGAGATGGAATGCCTTAAGGACACAGGGTCGCTAAAATCGCATGCAAAATCCCAAAGAAAAGCGGGCATGTGAGTAGGTTTCAAAAGGACTGCAGGACGGTCTAATGAGAGGTCACAACTTACTGGCATCAAATGCGAACGTGACAGCCGGTATGACTTAGCCGAAACTGGATTGGAAACCTTTTATATAATATTTTATCTATCTTTAAACTTTCTAGTTCGTTTTTTGTTTTTGAAAACATAAAATTGAAATCCTCTTCAAAACTATCAAAATCCAATAAGTTCGATATAAGAAATCGATCACAGTACAGATTTATGAACTATTTAGATACACTAAAAGCCTACAGCCGGTTTAGATAGAGGTATCTATATATCTATCTTAGAGCAGGCTGTACTTAAAAGGGTTTTAGTAGTCTACGAAGAGGGACCTATGTAAGCAGAATAAGTTATGCTCAACTTGAGCTTAGTATTTCCTGAGTCATCTTACGAATAATCTGTTGTGGAAGCGATATATTTTAAACACAATTCCAAGCGTAAGAAATTTGAGCTTTCGTGAACGACATTTACACAATGAATTTCGATAGAGTTAATATAAATAATTATTGAAAATTATTTCTGTTCCTTCCTAGTGAGTATTCAGGACAATTATACAGTTAGCGGCCCACACATTTTTTTTCGTACAGACAGTTGAGAAAGCGAACTTTTTCCAGTTCCCTCGTATACACACATTGTATTTGAGCATGTCTATTTAGCCATTGATATGAGAAACCCGTCAAAGCTTAAGCACTGCAACGAGTGCAACTCAATTGTCTCTCCATTGGGAGACATTGAAGATACTCAGATTGCAGGCAACCACTTATTGAATTCTTTTACAGCAAACACTCCATACTACGGCTATTGTAATAGTTTGACGTTTTTTGTTGTAAATACTTGTAGGTATTTGAGTATGCGGCCCGAGCCTTCTTCCGGGCGCCACACTCACACTCACTCTCACTCAAGCATAGACAAGTGGAACTAGAGGGACAGTAGTTCTAACCGGCAGCACTATATTGTCTAGTTTTCGACCTACTTAAAGTTGCCCGTCCGTCAGCGGCGTTCAGTCTTCAGTGTCTAGCGGCGAGCGAGCGAATACACGCTCAGCACAAGTGGGTAATGGACATGGGACAATATGCGGAGCAGTAGTTGGCAATGAGTGCGACATGAAGTGTAGTCTCTTGAAAATTGAATCGAATCAAGGAATTGTTTTGTGTAAAGAATCACATTATTATGGGCAATTGAAACTGCAACTTGATATGTAAGCACACACCCATACACACACAAACTGTGAGTGGTTGGGAAAATTGCTAACCGAGCAGCTTTACTCACCGCTCCACTTCTCTGCTCTTGTTGGCTTTCGGTTAAGCAATTCGAAAACTTTTCAGTTGACTTTTCTACTTAAGATAGCAATTTTTCGGACGAATTTGAAATTTCGAGTATGCGAGCAGCACTTGACTGCGAGCCAAGGCGAAGGAAAAGTGCTTTGGTTAGTGTATTTTTCTTAGTTATGCAGCGAGTACATTAAAGAAATGCCCTTGAATGGTCGATTAGCAGCTGCCGCAAAATTTGTGGAAAATTTTAAAAGTCACTCTACAAAAGAAAAGAATTTTATGAGAATTTTCGCAGAAAATGTTGAAATAATATAATTTTAATTGACACATAGATATGTAAAGCGATCCTGCCACCCCGTATGAGAGAATTGGTGGCACGAGTTTTCGACGAACAGCAGTACATCACTCTTCAACAAAGTTCGGAACATAGAACTTCTAGGATCCGTGAAAATCTATCAATAACGCTTTGTAGATGACTCTCATGAACAAATGATTTTAGTCGGCCAAGGACATTGAGTCCTACCTGGGCCCGTAAAAATGTTTGTGCTGAAAGGTTCCCTCCAAATTTCATCTCGGGTAGGTGCAATGTATGCAATGGACCTACTGAGGCCTTAAGACTCATAGGGATTGGACCACACGTTACGTGCCCCCTGCTGCCAACGCAAAACTACGGCACTACGGCTATGCAAATTCCACATAGCTACTCTTTACGGTCCCAAGGAGCTCAACTACGCAGCAAGGCGCCAAGTCTGATTAGTACCCTTCAACTTGCATTCCGGATCAATCCCCGTGCACTCCACAATTCCCGGTTTCTTGCTTAGTCAGTTATATCATTTTGAGTAAAGCAATTTAATTAATCTGTAAAAAGGAATTTCGCAAGGTTATAACGCCTGTATTTTGAGATACGCATGAAATAATTTTTATTGACTACTTTGAAAAAGGAAGAACCATCAACATCGACACGAAATCGCTGAAAAAACGGCCGCATTTGAAGAAAAAGCAAGCACAAAATTTCGCCAAGACAATGCACCGTGTCACAAGTCAGTGAAAACGATGGTAAAAATCCATGAATTAAGCTTCGACTTGCTTCTACATCCACCGCCTTCTCTAGATCTGGCCTCCAGCGACCATTACCTACCCTCAGATCTCAAAAGAATGCTCGCTGGGAGGAAATTTTCATCGAATGCAGAAGTGATCGCCGAAACTGAGGCCTATTTTGAAGCGAAGAACAAATCGTGCTATAACTAGTAAGTTCGGGTGCAATCGAACATTTTATACTCTTGCAACTTGTAAGAATCAAAGCCACGGAAATACTTTAAGGTGTAAAACCAATCATATAGAGTAAAGTCAGCTGAATGTTCGAAAATCCTGACATTAGTTATATAGGGGCTAGACTGACTTTTCGCTCAAATTTATCTATTTTAGGCACAAAGGTAGACTGTTATGAGTAAAACACGCTGTCTTATTTTCATTGGGGTAATTCACATACATATTTTGCGATATATGCGGTACAAAGTCACCCGGAAGTTCGAAAATCTTTATAATAAATTAATGGGGGCTAAGTGATGTAGTGGCCCGATTCCAACTATTTTTGACATTCATACATACGATTATAAGAGAAGGACTATCTCTTAATTTTAGTTATATGTTTACAAGGTGATTTCCAAAGTAAACAGGACTTTTTAAATCTAGCGCCACCAGGGGGCGACTGGTGCGTTAAAATCTGCTATCTTTATCGATTGTCCATTGAGAATTTCATGACATTTCATCGATTAGAAGTGAAGTTATTGCGTTTTAAGTGTTGTATGTTTGTGTTGTCGGTGCGAAAATGAGCTTCGAACAAAGAGAAAATTTTGTTTTAAAATTGGTGAAACTTTTACCGAAACGTTTCAATTGATGAATCAAGTTTATGGCGATGATTGCCTATCCCGTAGCAGAGTGCACGAGTGGTTTCAACGTTTCAATCAGAATCGAGCAACATTCGAAGGACGATTATTTGACCAAAAATCACATTTCAACCATTAACCACTCCCCGTATTCACCTTATATGGCACCGTGCGACTTCTTCCTTTTCGGAAAAATGCATTTGCCCATGAAAGGAAAGCGTTATGCGTAGAGGTCATTCAAAAGCCTTGCACCGGCCAACTAGCTAAAACACTCGTTCGACATGCTTTTGGACCGTGCAAAAAGCTGTATTGAAGCAGAGGGAGACTATTTTGAATAAAATAAATTGATTTTGCCGAAAAAACCATTTGTTCTGTTTTTTTTTAAGTCCTGTTTACTTTGGAACGCATCTTGTATATCACACATTGACCGACACATTCGATCAAAAGTCTCCATGGGTACAGCGGTCCAAATATTCGGTACCTAGAAGCTTGAAGAGTTATTATTGAATTTGAACAATTTTTGTTCATAAAGTGGCATACGGTAAAGGCATTATTCGTGCAAAGTTTAATCCCGTTATATTAATTTCTTCTTGATTTGTGTACTGGAAACCGAACTAATATAATGGAATCTAAAATTGTGCTTTATGAAAAGTAGGCATGGTTGTTGTCCGATTTCGTTCATTTTCACAATATGACATACGAATGTGAGAAGAATGACACCTACTAAATTTTGTCAAAATCGGTGGGTCGGTTCCCGAAATACGAGATTTCGCCAAAAAGTGGACGTTGAAATGCCCATCCTCCAATTTTCACACCGGCTCCCATAAAGCTTCCTCACACCATCTCGGAGGTAAATTTTAATGTTTCTGGCTTATTTAGTTCTTGATTTATTGCGCTTAACAGTACCGTTATATGGGGAGTGAGCGTAGTTATCTTCCGATTTGATCCATTTTAATACTGTCGGTAGGAGTTCTTATAATATAATTTAGCAAATTTGGTTGTTGTATCTTAAGCGGTTTATAAGTTATGTATTATACATTAAACTTGTTAGAGGACAAGGCCACCCCTACTTTTTCAAAAAAATTTTCACACGGGCGCCCTACTACGATCCACTGTATCAAATTACAGCTTAAAACTTAATTGAGTGCTTTGTTATGGCACTTTATATGGCGATTTGTGGGCGTGGCAGTGCTCCGATTAAGCCCATCTATCAACTTGAATTTTTTTTTTGTACTAGGGAACCCGCATACTAAGTTTCATCGAGATATCGTTTTTACTCAAGTTACAGCTTGCACGGACGAACGGGCGGACGGACGGACAGATAGACAGTTACCCGGATTTCAACTTCTCTCTTCACCATGATCATTTATATATATGTAACCTTATATCTATCTCGTTTAGTTTTAGGTGAAACGTACAACCGTTGGGTGAACAAAACTATAATACTCTGTAGCAACTGGTTGCAAGAGTATAAAAACGGTGAATTTTAGAGCTACGAAAAACAGAAGGAACCAAAGCTGAAGAGAGTAGCGAATTATCTCTCGTATTATTTTCAATTGTAATTTAACTTTGTTATTGTATTCACATGTAAATTTAAAAAAATGTATATATCCAACGCGGAAACCCTGTAAATGAAAACATATAACGTCCAGTGCTCAAGCATCATCGAACCTCATTAAAAATGAAGAAGCATAAATGGCTGAATGTTATGCAAACCATTTCCGCACACACACAAACCTACACACACACGCATACAACCAACGGAAGTGAACGAGCGCAGCAGTATGCTTGGGCAGGGCAATGGTGGAGAGAAAACAAGAAAGAAAAAAAATTATTCAATAACCAAACATTTCCTTCGGTGGGCATGCATCCGCCAACGATTGAATATATGTACATATGTATGTATGTGTGTTTATGTGGCACGAGAAATTCTTTTATGTACTGCAAGTGCACGTACCTGGAGCACAACCAGGCGGACAAACGTTTTCATTTCCGTCGCCAGCGTCAAACCAACGGCATCAACACCCTTCTTCCTCCCTTGTCCAGCGATAGCAACATTAACGGCATCTGCATTAGCGGCATCATCGACATGCCCCGCCCATCAGTATTGCCGATACTCGGCATCATCATTAAAAGTAAGTGTGTGTAAAGAGCGTACAATGTTACCGTTAGGTATAAGTATGTGTGTGCCATACAATTGCACGAAAGGAAGTGAAATTGCATTATGCTGCAATTGCATTAATGGCGAATTGTACTCGGAAAATTACTTTATAATGCAAGAGAAATAACTGCAAAAGCAGCTGAGATGGCGCATGACATCACCATTATACACTGTTATACATACAAACAAGCATATGCGCTTGTATATGAATAACGGGCAATTTGTCGACACTTGAGTTGCACACAAAGGGAAAGCAAGGCAATAATTTGCTCTGAAAATAGAAATAAGTGACACGACAAAAGCGTGGACTTGGTAATCAGAAGCCACTTTCATAACGGGACATTCAGATTAAAAAGTTGAACTGTATGTTTCCTTGTATTGCAATGCAAGTAATATGAGAAAAGTGTTAGAATTGATTATTACACAAGAGAGTCAAGAGTTAAAGAGTCAAAATTCTTATACAAAAAGTCCATACTGATATAGTATTATATATGTATATATGTACGTTTGCCCTGCAAATGTCATTAATTTCAACAGGAATTATTATAAAATTTTTGCAGTTTTTCACCAAGGCAAGTGCCTTATACAAGGCTCACCCGCAGATGGCGCTGGCATTGAATTATGTACTTTCACTGAAACCGGGGGTTAGGTTTCGTGGAAAGTCGAAAGAGTTATTGACAAGAATTTTTTCTGGAAAACAAATATATATAGTTGTATAGTTATTAACTTACTTTTTTCGTCGTGATCTGAAATGTGAAATGATCTAGAACTTTCGCCTACAGACCCTTTTAACATAACCTCTAAATTTATGTGAATAATTCACATAACCAAGCTGTGGTTGTGTGAATTTTTTGTTTCTTATTTTATATTTCGTTTCTGATGGGTTTCATGCTGATATGTTTCCTATGTTTTCAAAAAATAACCGTGGTCTATTTCGAAAAATTGATTCGTGAGCATTTTGAGTGCTGCGAATTTTGGAAATTCGAAAATATAATATCTTTATATATAAAAATCGCGTGTCACGTTGTTTGTGCGCGATGGACGCCTAAACTACTGAACCGATTTTAAATTTGATGGCACACCGTGTGCAATTTGATCCAACCTGAGAGACAGGATAGCTTACATCTCAATTTATAAGCACAATATTATATTATTGCAAATTATTTGTCTATTATTTGACAGTCGGAATTATTTGTTAGCTCCAAAAGATTCTAACAGATGGCGATAATTATTGATTGGATTGAGTAAGTATTCAACAGACAGATTCAATCCAATGCCACCGAAAAAATGTAACCTCAACAACGCGCGCAGCAGAGAGGCGCGACACAAGCGTGTTGAAAGAGCATTAAACTGCCAGATAATTTATGCACCATTCTTGAGGAAAAAAATTAATTGATTCAGAGTATTTTTCCGAATATACAGAGTAACTGGCTCAGTGAGCGGGCTATTTTGGCAGCCAAAAATGTTGATGTTGACGAAATTAACTTCCGAACAGTTGTTACCAGACGATCTGATGTCTTTTAAACCAATCGGTACAGTTCTTAATAAAAATGAAAGTGTAGGTTTTCCAATTAAATTGTTAAGTTCACTAGATATACCCGAAGTGCCACCACATAATCTTCATTTAAAGAATGGTTCACCTATTTTTCTCCTGCGTAATTTGAATCCACCTCGATTACGCAATGATGCGAGTTTGGCTATCAAAAAGATCACCGGAAATATTCTTGAAGCAACCATATTATCTGGAAAGTTTAAAGGTGAAGTGGACCTGTTGCCACGTATTCCAATGATACCATCGGATTCTATGATACCCTTCAGGAGGCTACAATTTCCAGTTCGCTTAGCTTTTGCAACGACGATAAATAAATCTCAAGGCCAAACAATGTCCATTTGTGGTTTAGATTTTGAAAATCCATGTTGTTCTCATGGGCAACTTATGTTGCATGTTATTACGGCAAATACGGATTAACCAAAAATATTGTGCACCAATTATTGCTAAATTAAATTTAGATTAAAAGTGTTGATAATTCAAAATATTGAATATTATTCTTAAAGATTTAAAACTATTTGTTAGAAATTTAAATAAAAAAAAATATTTTTAAATTAATTCTTTTGTATTAACTCTTACCAAATTCAATAGTATGAAAATATTTCAAGAACCTTAAAAATTTGATTGAGTTTATTTAAGAGGGGAGCCTGCTTTAGAGGCTTCAAAAAATCGAACCCCTTAACTCTCAAGAGCTTTCAAATTTTCATTTGAAATGCGAAGTCTAAAATAAAGCTCCAATTATCACTCTTTTAAAGTGTAGAAATTCGCAGAAACATTTTCCGCGAACAATTCTGCCTTTAAAGCATTCGGCAAAACGAGCAAATAAAAGGCAGTTCGAGCCACATTCAAATAACGTTTTCCGTTGAAAAATAGAACTTCAGTCAACATTCATCTTGAGCCCATATTTCCGTTTCAGCGTATATCCGGCGTCTTTTTTGTGTGTCTTTTTTATATCCGTTTCTTCTGCAGCGCTCTTGTGTTGCATGCGGCATCAATTTAATTTTGCACAGACATAGAAAAACTTTCAATGTGTGAATGTATTAATGAATGTGACACACGCACACACACACCCACATGCAACCCGCAGGAGCACATACATATAGGTAAAACGGGGTTCCTACGTCACTTGTCGCTGCTGCAGAGGAAAAAGTGTGGAAAATTACGCGAAATATGGAAAATTTTTATGTGTATAACGGTAGTTATGGCAGCGTGCAGATGTCAACTGATCTCAAATGAATTGGAAGGCCTTGGGAGCTGTTCGGGATATTGTCGGATGGTCAATTCGCGTGTAGTGTTTGCAGAACAAAAACAATACATAGAGCTACAAGAAGCGAGGAGTAGAAACTACAACAAATACAAATAATAATAATAACAACAACTGCAAGCAGCAGCAGCAACAACAAAAATAATAACTACAAATAGCAACAACAAAGTCAACTGAAGAAGAAGGAACAAGAATTGTACATAACAACAACAACAAAAATTACAACAAAAAGTCAACTAAAGCAGCAATAACAACAAACAAGCGAAAGTTATAGAAACAGAACAACAACAGCAACTCCAATTAACAACAACAACAATTGCAAATAGCAACAACAACAACAGTGACAACAAAAAGTCAACTAAAGCTGCAATAACAACAACAGATGAAAGTTATAGAAACAGCAACAACAGCAACTCCAATTAACAACAAGAATTGCAAATAGCAAAAACAACAACAAAGTCCACTTCTGTAGCAACAACAACACTAACAATTGCAAGTGATGGAAACAAATACAACAACAACTACTGCAACAAATACTGCAACTGCAACTGCAACTTTAACTGTAACTGACTGACTGATAAATTGAGAATTTCAAGATTTTCGAAAGTCAGATTTTTTTCGAATTTTATTTTGCAAATTTTTGTTAGCTATTTTCGCTTATTCACTAGATACTTTACGAACAAGCAAACTTTCAACATTTAACTTATTCAAAAGTATTTCATTACTTGACTTTGCCATTTCAGTTTATGAAGAGTGAAACGGGAAGGAGGAGCGCGCAGCAAGCGATGCCGGGCAATCGGAACGGAGCCATTTCCAAAGAAGTTCGAGAGACAAATGCGTTGAGTGAAAATGCGATTTATTTTCAGTTTTTTTTTTTTTGATTTTTTTTTTCTTTTTGCTTTTGTTGCTTTTTTTGCATTATTGTATTTTTAATCTGGCAAAAAGTACATTCCAAGATTAAACGCATTTTAATGGCAGATTGATAAAGTTGTAAATCAAATGCAATCGCAAGCTTGTTTCTCTCTCTCTCCGAACTTAAATAGTCGCCTAAAAGTATGTCACTTGCAAATTGCAATAAACTTAAGTACAAAATGAAGAAAGCATGAGCTCCAAGCGCACACACTTACTTACATACATACACATACACATACGCAAGGACGCACGTATGTGTGCGTGCAGAGCAGAAATTAGCTTCAGGATGCTGGCACAAAAGCAAAGAATTTCAATTTGAATTTATTGCCAAAGCGAATGAAAAAGATATCTTTCCGCCATAGAAGAAATGTCTTAAATGTGTAGATTGAGCGCCCGAGGCTTTTTAACTTTTCAAATCAATTTTCAGTGGTATGAGCACAAACTAAGTTCTTACTAATCAATTAAAACGCGGAGCTGTGCTGAAAAAACAGAGAAGCAGATAGAATCACTTTCAAAAAAATTTAAACAAAAATGAGCAAAAACGTTAACATCGGCCAGTTTTATATGCAATTACATACTATATGGGCCTATCTGAGCAATTTGTTAGGAGATTGTAGCGCTATCTTGGATAACAATCTTTGCCAACTTTCGTGAAGATATCTCGTCAAATAAAATAGTTTTTCATACGTGGACTTGAGCTTAATCGGCTCGTTTGTATGACAGCTATATGCTAAAACTGTTCGATCTGAACAATTTCTTTGGGGATTGTAGCGATGTCCTAAGTAAATATGGATGCCAAACTTCGAGAAGCTACCTTGTCAAACAAAAAGTTTCCATACAAGAACTTGAGTTGTGTGCTAAAATGGTCCGTTGTCGGCGTGTGCAAAATTTCTGAAACCACTTAAGTTAAGAAAAGGCGTCTCATTATCTATCTGATATATTGCCAAATTCCATAGCATGTTGTGACCTACAGTACCCCGCCAACCCATTAGAAATAGGGACAATTATTCATATAGTTTTGCGTTCAGAGTCAAATAAATCAAAAATTATTGCGATGTGTGAATGCAAATTTTTTGTATAATTTATTTCAAATATCATATTTTCATAAAATTGAGAAAAACTTAAATTTTTTAGTATTTGGTTGACAAATCTGTGTTTTTATTAACAGCCTTCACTATTTGAGGCATACTATTTAAACATATATTATCATTATAATGATTATTTTTAAATCTGGATCATTTAGGCACACATCCTTTATGTTATCTTTGAGTGGGGCTATTGCGGGATTTCTTTGGGAATATACTTCCGATTTAAGGAACGTTCAACCGTTTTCGGTGGTGTTTAGGTCGGGTGAATTGCCCGCCTAAGGTAATATATTGATATCTAAGTTGTGAAGGACATCTGCCGTTCATCAGGAGGTGTGGCAAGGCACCTCGGCGTGCGTATAAGTGTACTGGGCTGCTGAAGGATTCAATGTTGCCAATTATGGTACAAAACCATCTTGAAGTACATTGGAGTACTGCTCACTAGTCATCGTTCCCTCAACAAAATAAATTGGTCCAGGAACTTTCACCAATATGCAGCTCTAAACCATTACATTGGGGGGATATTTTACCGTTTTTTGAATGCAGTTCTCCACATGACGTTCACACGGTCTACATCGCACAAATTGAATGGTTTCTGTCACTGCTTTTAGCCGGCATTCGTTAATCTTTGTTAAGGAGAAAATCATGTTAAATAGCAGGGTAACTTTGAATGAGGGACTTTCGGGGGACGTTCATAACTTTTTATGTTTACCTTGTTTCAATCCACCTTTGTGTAGTTCTGATGGAGTTTGACCCTTACTACTCGTGGATTTTTCATTTGCTTGGTCAATTTTGATTTTTTTGCTGTGTTTTTTTTTTCTGAAAATATGCGTTCAACTGTTCTTTGCGATATTTTTACATGGGCATCACTCAGCTTATTTTAAAATTCTCTAGCTGATTTGCTGCGCGATTACAGAGTGAAGCTCATTACTTTACGTCGAATGCGCCCAGAGATTTTCCCATTTTGGGCAGCATTTTGCCACATACTTGTGCGACCAACGGTGCAATGTTTGAATGTGTGGACAATTTTCGCTACTCGAGTAACAGTATCTGCACTTGCTCCAATTTTTCTTTATTATTTTTCTGTAGGATGTACTTTTATCTTTTAAAAGTGCAGCAAAGCACTTTGGGTTTCTTTGAAATGCCCGATTTTTTATCTATTTCCTAAAAAGTATATCTTTCATTGTTTGTATTATAAAGCTTCAGAAAACTTAAAAAAATAAAAACCTAACAAATAAAACTCTGGAATCTATGAAATAATAGTTAAACACGTATGAAAAAATTCGATTTCTTCCATTACGCCATACAATTTACTGCTGAAGAGCCAGAAATCACAAATACTAATTCCAAGTGAAGTAAGCATTTCAATATGATTTCGTATTTAAGTTCCGCTAATTGTAACGGTATATTTATTTTATATTTGACACTGAATAATATGTAATACACAGCCTATTTAATACTTAGGTAGTGGAAAAATTCAAATTATTCGCCTATCAAGCTTCCCCAGTACGTTATTCGTAAATTTTTATATTAATTGACCATGTTTCTAATGGGTTGGCGGGGTACTGTATTCGGTTACATTAAACGTACCTGCATGATTTTCAAACAAATATAAGACTATATTAACTTTGAAATTCCACCAAGTCTTATCAAAAAATTAGCGGCAAATTGAGACTACAACGTGTTTTATTATTGTTGGAACAACTTCAGTGATATAATTAAGATGAGCAGCCGATTTTCGACGAGTGCTTTATAAAATTTTCACGAAGAAATATTAAACAAATAAGGAAGGAATAATTTCAGGTGTAACCAAACATTGTATACTCTCGCCATGTCAAGTTGTTCCGAGTAATAGTTTCGGAGATACAACCCTAAGAACTTGTGCGCTCGAGGCTAGCTAGGCTAAGTGAGACGTCTTTAAACGCGTTTTTCTCGAAACTGTGTTTTTGAAGGCGGTTGGCAAGATTTCTCGAGAACTACTCAACCAATCTTCATGAAACTTTGCACAGATCTTTGAGATACACTTCTTAAAGAATGATTTTTTTCGATTACAACTATTTGAAAAAAAAATTTCCGAAATTTTCACTGAAATCAGAAATAAAAAAGTTTGCCAAAAATCCAATTTTCAATTTTTTTTTTCTTCGTCCAAGTTCTAAGTTAAGGTTTTAAATAAAACACATATTTTTTCTGGTCACCGAAACGGCAGCGCAATGGCCGAGTTTAAAATATTTTTTCCAAAAAATTCAAAATGTCTTTGTTAATAGTGTTTGTATGTAACAATAAAAAATTCTAATAAAATATTTTATTTTCTAAATGAGAAATTTTTTATTTAAGAAGGCTGTTTTTTACCCGAGGAAACCCATGTAAACTCTTAAACTAAAAGTTGGAAGTACATATTTCAATCATTATTTTCAATCACAGGCAAGAAGATATACTGTTATTAGAAAGAGTTATTTTCTGAATTTCATTTAGCTTCCATATTGAACGATAGGAGTAAACCGGAAAACTTGTATTATTAGGAATTGGAAGTTAAGAATTTTATTGACCCGATTTTACCCATATTTGTCAAAAATTTTCCCCCGAATTTCAATACCGGAGCTCACACATTAACCGATAGTTTCGGTAAAAACCCCAGCAAATGCACTGGAGTGCAGACATTTGGTGTCGGGGTCCTTGAAAAGTTATAGTGAGGTTTAGATAACTTTTTTACAAACCAAATTTGATTGAAATCACTGAAGTAGTTCCTGATATATAGGATTTCAACTAATGGTGGACGGTGTCGCTTAACGGAACTTATTGGACGTGGCAATCAACCGATTTCGCTCATCTGCAATATGAACCCTCCGCACAGACGGGCGAACGGACAGACAGTCACTCGGACAATGGTCCATTCTGATCAGTTACATGTTGCCCTACAGGATACCACCAGAACATAGGTACGTTACTTCGTGGTGAAAACCGTTAGGTACTAGGCGACTTTAAAGCGCATAATCTTTGGCATTCCTGCCTATGAAATGATCGTAGGGGGATGGAGCTGACGGAACAGATAGACGAATCGACATTCTTGACAATGAATGACAAAGCGCCCACAAGAATTATGGGCATCCATAATAATAATAATAATAAATATAATCCCCTAGTGACCTTTGCTAACTCTCATATCAGACCATCTGCCCATAATTATCTCGATCGAGAAACCTTCCGACCTTGTTTCTGTGGACAACCGTACTTTCGTTAACAACGAAGCTGTTTAATTAGGGCGACACCTTACGCCATGTCGACCCCTGTTATATTCGAATAAGGGCGGAAAAAATGGATAGAGCGCCTAAAGTCTTGCAACTTCTCCACCGGAAGAAGTAAGAGTTGGACTATCGTCAACGCTTTGTCTAACTCGAAGAGACATGATGACCGAGTTGAAATTCAATTAAATGGCCATGGCTTTTCGGACCGAAGAATTGCGCGAGCTATTTTAGCCGTAAATGCCGGCTACACCTTACTACACCCTTTGGTAGACAAAAGCAAACGATGTGTTACCTGACGACTGCGCATGACTTACTTTCACCGATGAGAAGGTTCGAAATGTCATCAATGAAACAAAATCTTTTAAATCCATTGGCCATGATGGAGTAAACATGCTGGTACTAAAGCACCTAGGCTCATATACCCGATATGTGGAAAATCGGAAGTGGTCCCATTACTGAAACCTCTTGGGGAGTCCTATCGTCCGATAATTCTCCTCTCCCCAGTAGTGAAAACACTTGAGGTCCTGAGTCTAGCAAACCACCGTTGGATTGGTCAAAAGCCTTTGACACAGTCAGCCACACAACGCTACTTCAGGACATCGAAAAATCTACGTTGTTTGTTGGAAAATGTTACTCTATACAACAAATGTTCCGATTCACAGCAGCCATTATAGACACTCTCTACCCTCGTAGATTGAAAAATAAATAGTACTTAAACCTTAAACTTTATGAAAACTCTGTTAGAACACAAAATATGAAAAATTTATGCGAAAAATATTATAAATTGCATAACTAATCATCTTTGATCATTGATTTGTGTAATCTTTCACACAATGAACACAAATGAACCACCTCAAGGGTGTTGCGTAATATAAATTTTGGCGAAATTTCGCAATTTAAACAATCACGTGTTAGTATTTTGCGCACAACTTCTTAAACCGACATAAAACACTTCATAAAAGTGTGTAAGATTGAATATGTACGTATAAATGTGTGTGTGTGTTCACTTACCTCCACCTTCTGCAGCACTTTATCCAGTCCAGTGATTGTTAAATCTTGTTCTTGCAACTCGGTCGCCTGCAGCGCTTCCGGTGTAACACGCACACCGGGTACAAATTTCAATGACATAACATCCGATAAACCGTTCGGCAGCTGGGCCTGCAAAGCGAGCGAACAACAAACATAAAAACAAATATAGTAACAACGTAAATAAAATACAATAAAATAAAAGCAACGTACCTCCAAATCGAAGTGGACATCATTAGTCTTCACAATGCTGAGTACTTCATTGAAATTCGACGACAGTTCAATCTGACACGCATAGCGTCCGGTGGCGGCCTCGAATATGGGCGTTACCGCATAATGCTCGAGTAGCTTGCGCCCCAAGGCCTGTTTGGATGCGAGGCGGCACGTAAATAGTTTAACCGTAGACATGCGTTCAAGGGCACTCGAACATTTCGAAATATTTCTGGCGAGCTAACGAGGTGACGAGGCGGCAGCGAAGCAAAGGACACAACGGAAAAGAGAATTGTAAGTAATTTTTTGGAAGAAATATACAGAAATTATAAATGCATGTTTGTATATGTGTGTATAGCAAGCAAATGCGAATTTAAACTACAAATAAATGTAACAGTTACAGTTACTTTCTTTGCTTTGCAAAAAGTAGCATAAATGCGCTTATTTCGAGCCAATGCCTCAAGTGGCTGGCAACTTTCACAAATGCTTTTGCAAACACACATAAGCCCGTATTAACGTTACTTTAAACATAGAGAGCGATATATTATATACATATGTATATACAGTTGCGATCGAAATAATGGTAAAGTCACACCTTCAAAAAAAAAATAAACCTTAATCTTCGAAAAATAATAAATTGAGGTTATAAGAAGTCTAGTAAAAGAAACCCATTATTTTTCCAACTGACAGGCTTTAGTAGCCTGTTTCTCGTGTTGTATACGGGCGATCGGGTTACGCTATATGGTGATAAAAAAAACTTTTTAGACAGTTTTTGGAGAATTTCGGTTTTGTCGGTTCCGTTCCGGTAATTTGGATGTCAAAGATAAATCAAACTCTGGAAAGCCAATTATTGAAAATATCGATAATATAATGGAAATCGTCCAGTCCGACTATCACATGAGTACTGTTTCAATTGCTTTGGTGGTAACCATTGCACAAAAGACCGACAGCACAAAAGGTGACCACGCCAGGATTGACGTCCACGAAGATTTGTCTATGTGTTTGGTGTGATTGAATTTCTGAAAGGAGCAAGCTTCTAGCAGCCGAGATCAGACATATGGATAGTGAATCGCTAGAAGCTCCGGCAGCTTGGTTGGGAAATTCATATGCATCCACCATCAAGTCCGTTCACCCATTCCTGTTATTTGCGATTGATTTTTCAAGTGAAAACGCTGCCAGTTTTTGCCAATAAAGACGAGGGTTTCTATTTCCTTAACTACGCCACACCAATATTTTGAAACGCAGACGAGGAAGCTCCAGACAGGTCGGAACTTTGCACTCCGGACTACGCCAAGTTGCCTCCCATCGAACACTTGGCTGGTGAGACCCGTATGCTCCCAATTAAAAAGCATAATGAAGTCCTCTCCAACCAGTTCCTGCTGGGGTGCTTTCGCAGAAATGATCCCTGCAATCACCTGCTTGGAGTGGAATCGCCTCCTAGGAGCATCAAGAGGTCATTCCTCAACTACGTCGACGACATCAAGCAACACGCCCACCAGACTATCTAATATATGTTCTACATGCAATGAGTCTCCGCATGACACTGGCCACCTCTTTGCATGCCCCACTAACCCCACTCATCTGACACCCCTCTCCGTCAAAACAGCACGTTTCTTGGGCCTACCGTTGGATGACGTCGAAAACAACTTAGCTAATCCTTACCCTAACGGGGATTAGGTACCCGTTACAACAACAAGGTTTCTATGAGAGTGCTATTATAAAAATACTATACCTTCAAACTGGCAAGAAGTTATCGAACAAAGGGGTGCATACCTTAGTCTTAAAATTTTACGGGAAAATTTCTTAAATCGGGTTATTCTAACTATGCTAAATCAAACCCCTTAATTTAAAGTAAAAATAAGGACTTTATTCTTGAATACATATGACTACTATATGCAAATCTTCTTTGAGTGGAAGGTCGAGCGATTGACCAATCATCAACATGACTTCAACTCTATTGACTCCAGACCACTCTTTAGTATCTTTGTTTATGTGTTTCCGATTATTACCTTGCAACAGATAGTTACTAAAAAAAAAACTTAAAACAGACGAAGTTAACGTTTTTTCTTGTTTTCTTTAAAAACAGCAAGTTCTGCTCGCCTCAATACCGTTTTCCGAACTACCTCCGCGAGGACACAGCGCCCAATTATTGCGCATTCCTTCATTGATCTCAAAATACCTAACGGTTTCTGCCTCCCTTCTCTCTCAGTTCACGGAATACGATCAGATCAGGCTAGTCGATCACAAAAACCTTAATCAACTAGCATAATAGTGAATAATTTTTCCCCCAGTCCAACTCACTATCGTGTCTAAGGGTTCAGGTTTGTCATAAAACTTTAAACGCGTTTTCCTTGAATCTGTATTCAAAGCCGTTTGTGAGGAATCTCGACTGGCCGTATTAATTATTCGTAAATAATACTACACATATGTATGTACTATCGAAGTCTTTTATCAATTTTCAGTTCATCACTATTTTATATATATTTTAAAAGAACACTTCTATTATTTTGACGACAGCTGTGTATGTGGTATATGAGGTTTTCTACTCACCAAGTTGGTAAACTTATCCACTTGCAAATGATTGCGCACAACCAAATGTCCTCGATACGTTGAACCGCTAAATATATCGAATGATTTCAATAATTGAATCTGTAAAGTAAGCGCAAACAAACGAAAAAGTTAGTGAACAACTTTACAAGTGGCGCGTAACCAGACATATACATATGTACATATGCAGGCACATTTATAAGCAAATATAAAATTCCATGAAAGCAAACACTTTAACCAAGCATTTCTTGAGAGGCGCGCGCCGGCGGGTGCTGAGTGACACCGTCAACCCGCAGCTCAAATGGAAATTTGCAAAGAGAATATTCTCCAGTTTTTCGAATTTTTTTACAGATTTGAATTTTTTTTCGTTTTCTGATAATTTCCAGACTAGTGAATATCTTTCAAGTTTGGCGAGAGCAACTTACCACATCCGCATCACGAACTTCGACATCGTATTTTATGGCACTGCCGCTGGCCTTATCGCCGTTGGAAACGACGATTTTCTCGCCCAATTTCAGACGATTGCCCAACACACGTGCCACTCCTGTAAAGAGTATGGAAGGGAAAGAATACAGTTCAATTTGTTTATCGGTATTTGGTGTTTTCTACTATTACCACTATAGTCTTATAGCTGTAATCATAAGATATGTAAATACTGGTGATTCCTGGAAAGTTTTTTATATTTTCATTAAAGATTTAAATGACTGCTGTGCTCTTTATTGCCTTCGGTTTTCATGGTACCACATCCAATTACAGTCAGAGTCAAATCGTTCGGCTTTTTAAACTGAAAAAGTGAGATCCTTCTTAGGATCAATCTTTTAACCTAACCTAAACTAACCTAGCCATAGTCAAATCAGTCATATCAATTGCTTCTATGTTGACGTAACAACTTATGACAACACATTCAAAACGAAATTGTGAAAATAAAGGAAAGTTGGTGTGAAATCTCATCAAAATTTAAATCGAGATTCTTTCCATTTTTCCCTTTATATAACCCTAACCTTAAAAAGGAGCGTGTATACATTCTGACAAAAAAGCACCCCGAAATTGTAATATAACTCCCCGGGTAAATGATATTTGAAAAAAAAGTATTTTGCTAAGTTAGTAGAACTGTTCTTAATTACTATGCCAAATTTGAGCGCGATCTGTGAACCAGTTTATTTGGAGTAACTGCTTAAGTCGGTACCTCAGTAGTGGTTTGCGATTTTTACAATAAATAAAAATATCGAACAAAGAATTTGTCTCAAATTTTGTATTTCCAAACAAATTTCATAAGCGGAATCGTTGCGAATGTTGGAAAAGGTGATTCAGTTTTACCAAAAACGGAAGCCTACGAGTGGTACAAAGCTTTCAAAGACCGTCGTGAGATCGTTAAAGATATACCTCATTCTGGACGACCTTCGACCTCTTTGACTGATGAAAACATTAAAAAAGTGAAGAATATGGTGTTTGAAAATCGTCAGGAAAGTGTTAGAGAGATGGCAAAGGAGCTCGACTCATCCCCATAAAGCTGAGTTTTTTTTCAAAAAGATTACCATAAACCGGTCTTTTTGAACATTCGTAATCGTGCGAATTCCGCTCCCACATCAAGGAGAGCATTAGAACTCTCGATAAGACTCTCGTGTTTATGAGCTTGACATGCAAACAAATCATCAATCATTGGAATGGAGGGAAGAAAATGAGCCGAAACCAAAAAACAAAACACGCAAAAGATGCTCAAAAATCAAAATGAAGTTCATGGTTTTCTCGATATTCGAGGTTTGGTGCATCATTAGTTTGTTCCGGAGCGTCAGACGGTCAATAAGGAGTTGTATTTGGCGGTATTGAAGCGTTTGCTTGAAAACATCCGTCGAAAACGGCCAGAATTGTGGAAGCAGAATTCATGAATTTTACACGATGATAATGCACCATCGCATCGACCCACGGATGTGACCGAATTTAAAACTATGCACCAGATTGGGCTTCCAGTGATTTTTTCTTCTTCTGCAATCTGAAATATGGCGCTACGTGGAACCCGTTTTCAGTCGATCGAAGAAATAAAACCAAATTCGCTGAAGGAGAAGAAGAAAGAATTTCGCGTGTTGATAAAATATTGCTTTTTGAATGGAAAAAATAGAATTGAAGGAAAAACTTGGCATGATGAGGACCCTCCCCCAGAAAAACCAACCATCAAGGATTGGTATGATAAGTTACGACGTGGTGAAATGAGCACCGAAGATGGTGAACGCAGTGGGCACTCCGAAGAGGTTGTTGCCGACGAAAACATCAAAAAAGTCCACAACATAATATTGGATGACCATAAAGGGAAGTTGTTTGAGATAAGTTCTAAAGACATCAACTGAACGTGTACATCATATCATTCACGAATATTTATGTGTGAGAAGACTCTGTGTAAAGCGGATGGCCCGGGAGCTCACTCTTGACCAAAAACAACGACGAGTTGACGATTCGAAACACTGTTCGGAGATGTTCAAACGTTATAACATGGCTCCATCATTTCACTCCGAAGTCATCCGAGTGCTCAACCCGCTCCAAAGAGTGGAAAAAAAGCAACAGTCCGCTGGCAAAGTTATGGCATCTGAATTTTGGAATTTTTATTGACTTTTTTGGGCTTCCAATTGTTTCCACCACCGTACTATCCAGACTTGCGACTACCATATTGCCTGTACTCAGATCTCAAAAGAATGCTCGCTAGAAGACATTTTCGTCGAATGTAGAGTTGATCACCGAAACTAAGGTCTATTTTGAAACAAAGGACAAATCGTACTTCAAAAATCAGGTATAAAAAGTTGGAGGGTCGCTATAATCAGTGTATTATTTCGAATTTTGCCAAAAAATGTGTTTTACTATGGTAGGCCCAGGACTTTTCAATTGACCTGTTAAGGTTTGTACGTTTGAACACCAAGTGAATGAGTTTACACCTTAATTGCTTCAGCTAATTGATCGGTTTGAACATGGTATAAGTTTTAACTCATTCTTGCGACAATATAAAAAAAATAAAATTTTTAGAAAAAATATGTTGAAACCAATGAGATCCTGAAGGTATTTGAAGAACATTCCCCACGGCTCACTTGGTTTATTCACAACTTTACAGTGACAATAAGAAATATGCAGACAAGTGTTAAAAAAGTAGCCATATGTTGAGACAGGATAATGTAATTGCTACAACAAAATAAGACCGTTAAGCAATAAGTTAAATAAATATGTATACGTACATACATATATTTATAAGCGAGCAGAGAAAAGCCAATAATGTCGATTGTTTCCTCCCAAAAACAAGTCATGTGACTACAGTTCTATATAAAATGATAATAACCAGCAGCCTTATGTAATAGTGTTTATTCATAGCATCAATAAGTTCCTCTATTGAAGGAGAGTTACCGAAATTCAGTCTTAGTCTCTCTTAAATATTTCATAACTAATTTTAAGGACATTTGTATATGTGTGTATGTGTCTCAGTCAGCCTGGAGTGTGAAAACCTAATTGAGTAAATTTCTCCACAAAATTAGTCGCTTTTACCTTGAAGCAAACTATGGCTTCGCAATTACAGCAACAATGCCTTTAATTCTCATACATAAAAATATACCATATATGTACATATAGCATTTGCGTTTATGAATGCCGGTAAGGAAGCTTCGTGCACGAGGCGCAAGGACATTGCTTTCACTTGACTGCTTGTCGCCTGTGTTGTTCTTTTGTATATTTATTGCAATTTATTGTGTTCACTTAGTTGTTGTTGTTAAAGCAGGAATGTGGCAAGAAAAACAGCAATGCGCTAATTTCATTAGCAAAATCCTAAAACTGCGACACCAACACAAATGCAAGTTAAAGTTGTGCAACAACTGCCGCAAAGCGCGCCACCATCGGCCTAAAGTTGAGACAATAAAGTTGGCTAAAGTATCACCTACATACACATTCGCACACACACGTACACAAAGTGGAATCAGTATAAATGCGCAAGGATTTTGCTGGGATTTTTGCGGCAGCGCTCTGCGATAGCGAGCACGTAGATTGTGAACGAAAATGGCCAACAAGCCATGGCAATGAGATAAACTAATGCTGCTGGTCAAGTATAAATATTTCATTGAATTAAATTTGCTCCAATTACTTTCTCTAAACAGAACGAGAAGTGCACAACACACATATGTATATACATATAAAAAGCCACACACGTGTACATAAAATGGCAGGAATATACATTTATTAGCAACGAAGCTCATAGAAATTATTCCAAGAATTTAATGTGGTCCAAGGCCTAGGTGGCAACACCGCTCGATTTAGGACACACATCGGAAACAAATCATGGTACTTTATAGTGGTAAAAATGTTATCATTGGATTCGATAACATTTTCGAACTCACGCGTTGAATATAACAGGTCAATTGGAAAGTAGCCGGCCTATGATAGTAAAATACATTTTTTTGTCAAAATTCGATTTTTTATTCAATATATCGCCCTTCCAACCGTCCAACTTTTCGGTACCATTTATGTAGTGCGATTTGTCCTTTGCTTCAAAATAGGCCTCAGTTTCGGCGATCACTTCTTCATTCGAAGAAAATGTCTTCCCAGCGAATATTCGTTTGAGATATGAGTACAGGAAATAGTCGTTGAGAGCCAGATCTGAGATACACACTGTATACGGAAGCAATTTGAAGCCCAATTCATGGATTTTTGACATCGTTTTGACTAACTTGTGGCACGGTGCATTGCCTTGGTGAAATAACACTTTCTTTCTTCAAATGAGGATTTTTTCGACGATTTCGTCCTTCAAAGCGGCGCGAAAAACTCACGAAGAATCAATGCAGTATGTGACCGTGCATTATCGTGGTGCAAAAACCAAGAGTTGTCGGCCCATAATTCAGGCTTCTTTTTGCGAAGAGCTTGGCGCAAACGACGCATAAGACTCAAATAGCATTCCTTGTTGACAGTTATGTCGGCTGTAAGTAATTCGGCACACCTCTATAATCGAAGAGAACTGTCATCATAACCTTAGAATTTTGCTTTGAGGTTATTTTTTCGGCTTCGGTTCACCTTTGCCACGATATTCGGCCGACTGATCGTCTGTTTCAGGGTCGTAAGCGTAGATCCAAGACTCATCGCCAATATAATATGCTTCCTGAAATCGTGGTAGTCGGAAAGCATTGTTTCATAGACGTTAACGTTTCGCTGTTTTTCGAAAAAAATTTAGTGATTTTGGCACAAATCGTGCTTTCACTTTTCTTAGGCCCAAATGATCTTTTAAATGGTTTTCATTGATCCTTTCTATATTGAAACGATGCCAGTAAGATCTCTGACTGTTAATCGTCGATTATCAAGCACAAACTCCTTTATTGTATGGATAATTGTACCAATAAGGCTTTTTTCCAACATTCTGAATGTTTCGGCACCAGAGTGTTGAATATGTCACTCATCGTAAAAATCACCGAATGCATTTTATGTGCTTCAGAAAGACAAACGAATACTAAACACAAATTTGGCAAATATATATGTCACTGACAATTTAAATTAAAAAGTCTTACTATTTTTTGCCACAGTATAAAAAGTCGAAAATATTATCTTTTATTTACCACTAATAATAACAAAACCCGAAAATTAGTATCTACCGACTTCACATCGGCTCGCGTGAAAGGAGGTTTTACACAGTAAGAAAGAACTATTTTCTTCCACAGAACTGTACTCGTATAAGTACAGGGTGCGTTCGATATGACAAGCAGGATTGCAAATTTGTCAAAGCAGCACATTTTGGCAAAACTTGCAACAGCATCATGTTCTACCGTCACTTTTTAAGCGCAATTTATGCAAAATATTGGCAACACTAAATTTTTGTCTGCGCATCAGCAGAGTATCAGCAAATATGCAACAGAGTAGCTCCAACGCACCCACATTTACATTAGTGTAAACATTCAAATGGAGCAAAATGCCAAAGGAAACGGGTTTCCATTCGAAAAATTGCCAAATTTGCACTCAGAACGCCGAAGGCAAACAAATCGACTACACAAAATTCCTGCCCTGAATAAACGAAAAACACAGAAATCGAAAAGATATTAAAGAAATGAACTAAATGCAGAAACGTTGTTTGTTTGTTTGTCTTACTTGAAGACTACTTGCCACAGTGGAGCGAGTTTGGGTGTTGTGGGGGGGAAAAGTTCAACTACGTTTGGCACAAGCCTCAAGAAAGATATTTATGCAATCGAAACAGAAAGTGCGCAATCAAATGCTTATATGAGCTTACAATAGCAACAACAACAACAATAATAATGTAGTATCACATTTCAAAGCCATTAAAATGAGTGCATATTTCAATTATCGATGAAAAATGACACAATTGGGTCAGACAGGCTTCGGGCGGGCAGTGGGACGACGAGGCGTTTAAGTGGACTTTCGAGTACGCGAACTGTGAGAGCTTCTATTATGAAATTCGCTGCAGACTTTTGCATGAAAAAACAAAAGATTAGTGAGCGCGCATTTAAAGCGCCAGCAAGGACCTAAGTATTATAGCCGCCCATGACACATGCCAGCCAAGTCGTTGGCCAACAATAACTTGGAATTGTTCTATTTGTCATTTTTCCCCGATAGTGCTGCGTGTAGCTAAAATTCTTTCTGCCACAAATAATTTCTTGGTTTTTTATTTTCACTTTTTTCGTTATTAAATTCGCTCTTGCTTGGCGTTCTTTTAGTTGCCAGCACTTCAAGTGATCAATTGTGTTCAAGTGCCACAAAAATGTTGATTGCAGAAGTCAAGGTCGCGATTTTTTGGCAATTTAGTGGTTTTTTAGTGGATAGCGAAATATTCAGACGCTTTGAAATCTTTTATTATATTCTATTTTTACTTCGTTTGCGTTTTTAGTGGTGCAATTCAGCTCATTCTTTAAAATGATTTTTAGGATTATGTGGTAGGTTCTTCACGCATCTCCAGGGACAATGTTAAAGATGTAAAAATAACAGTGAGAAAGAGCAAATAGTAAAGGGGTGAGTACTAAGAAAACACTCATGCAAAATATTCATGGTCTTCAAATTTAGTAAAACCTGAAGTGTGTGAAAGACACAGGTGGCAATTATTTCTAACTCAAAATGAATGACAAGTCCTTTCAAAAATTTAAGGGGTTAGGCCAATTTATGGTTTTAAA
Organism: Bactrocera neohumeralis; assembly: GCF_024586455.1. NCBI lineage: Eukaryota > Metazoa > Arthropoda > Insecta > Diptera > Tephritidae > Bactrocera > Bactrocera neohumeralis. The sequence goes on from NC_065921.1 coordinate 41,005,483, forward strand.
AAATATCAGTATTTTGCATGATAGATGATTGGGTCCTAACACATTATTCAGTTAGTCGAATTGAGAAAAATGTTTCCCTGTTAAAGAGTCTGTCAGCCGAAGGGCATAAAACTACAATGTTCTTTTCTCGAAACTGCTTTTTTTAAATGGAGCGTTGATGGTATTCGGAAACCATCGCACATATCAATTTTATCTACATTGTGACAAAAAATACCCGGAAATTGTAAATAAAACTCAAAATATTTAATTATTCATCAATATTTATTTTGTCGCCTTCAAAGTAATCCCCAACAGATGTAATACACGACTTTTCATAAGCACTTTTTAGGATGACCTTCAGCTCCTTTAGCGATTTTTTTAAATATTTTCTAACATGGAACGGGTTCCATGGAGCGGCAATTTCAGTTTGCGGAACAAGAAAGAACCATATGGAGCAAAATCTGGTGAATAAGATGGTTGAATGATGGTTGTCATGCATTTTTCGGTTTTAAATTCAATCATTATGTTGGCTCGATACCGTATTATCATAGTGTAAAATCCATAAATTGTTCTTCCACAATTCCGGCCGTTTTCGATGATTGTTTTCACGCAAATACCTCAATACGGCCAAATAGAACTCCTTATTGACCGACTGTCTCTCCGGAACAAATTCGTGATGCACCAAACCACGAATATCGAAAAAAACTATGAGCATCACCTTGATTTTTGAGCGGCTTTGGCGTGGTTCGGTTCGTTTTTTTCCCCTCCATTCCGATGATTGCTGACTTTTTTGCATGTCAAACTCATAAACTCATGTCTCATTTACAATGCTCTCCACGAATGTGGGATCGAAATTCGCACGATCAAGCACGTCCAAAGAGACCTGTGTACTGTACACCTTTTGAAAAAAATTCAGCTTTATCGGCACATTCGAACGGACTCGTGAGAGATGTCGAGCACTCTTGCCAACTCTCAACACTTGCTTGACGATTTTCAAACACCATATTCTACACTTTTTTAATATTTTCATCAGTTGAAAAGGTCGAATGAAGGTCGTCCAGAACGAGGCATGTCTTCAACGATCCCTCGGCTGTCTTTGAAGGTTTTGTACCACTAGTAAGCTTGTGCTTTTGACTCACCTTAATCCTTTTGCAGCATTCGCAACGCTTCCACACACGCAGTTTCCTTAGAAATACAAAACTTCTTCGTTCGATATTTTAATTTATTATAAAAATCGCAACGCACCACCTAGGTGTACCGACTTAAGTAACTGCTGTAAGCAATTTGATTAGCAGATCGCACTCATATTCGGCATAGTAATTAAGGACAGTTCTACCAACTGAGCAAAATTCATTTCTATTAAATATCATCTACGCGGGGAATTTAAAATACAATTTTCGGAACCTTTTTTGTCAGAATGTATAGCTTCTATTCTACGGGGTTTCCTTGCGCACGGCGCATCCTGGGTAATGCTAAACGGACTACGGCCTGCGCGGCTTTTTGACTCCTACTGACTTTTTACCCTTTGCTCGGCACGGACCTTAGTTAGAATTTTTATGGTAAATACATTGGTTGAACCCTGGGCTGGTACTGGAAGTAGTCTGTCACCTGAGTACGGCACTGAAGAAACGGTTGATGGATTAATGTCAAGGCTGTCTGCGTCCCATTAAAACACGGGCAAACCTCAGGGTAAGTTCCCCATTCGTCATCATTATATTGGTGCGATTGGTCTCTGTTTGCGTTGGTCGACTGTGAACGCACTACCTCATAAGGGCGTGAGTTGACGATCGTCTTGGCCTCGTAATAGTGGCAACCTTAGGACCGTAAAAGGTCCTTGTGGTGGATAGAGGCTCTGGGTGTACACCCTTAAAAACATGAAACAAGGAAGCGAGAAGGTCAGACCCGACGTCGATGGATAGTACATATATCTCGAGTGGGACACCGAAAAGGGTGATGGCAAAGCCGAGCGAGAATGGCTTACCTCCACAAGCAGAGAGAGCGTCGAACTTTATTCGATTATCGGTGTGGTGTGGTGCACTCCGATTTCCTTCCGATCGGCCAAACTGTCAACGGGGAATGTTATTTGAGTGTTATGCGTCGTTTGCGTGAAGCCATTCGTATAAATATGCCGGAATTATGGCTCGACAACTCTTGGTTTTTGCACCACGCTAATGCACCGTCGCATACTTCATTGATTCTTCGTGAGTTTTTCGCCAAATTTTCAACCAATATCATCTCGCACCCACCGTTTTCGTCTGATTTAGCTCCGTGTGACATCGGTCTATTTAAAAAAACTCAAACGATCGCTCTGAGGAAACCGGTTTGAGTCAATCGAAGCCATTAAACGTAAATCGAGGATTTGAGGATTGCAGAAAACGTTGGCACAAGTGTATTGGGGCCAAAAGGAATTACTTTGAGGGGGATGACACAGATTATGAAGAATTTTAAAATTATGAACAAAGTCACACTATTTTTGCTCATAGTAGTATGAAAATGCTTTTAAAGAAGCTGCAAATATTAAGCTGTCGAATGGGTGCGTGAATTATGTGCAGACCCCGAAAGCATTTGCATATTTATGTACATATAGATATCGGTATAATCGTAGAAAAACACACATAGTATGTAAATATGTGTGCGTGGCTGTGTGTTGTTTCAATGGACAATATTGATGGGCAGAAGAGCAGCAAATAAATCATTCAACTATACGAAATGATATACTCTTGCCCAGCGAAGAAAAAAGGATAAAGCTCAAAGTAAAATGCAAAAGCGTTTGTTCGTTCTGCTTCCTTTATTTCGGCATTCTTATTCTTCATAATCTTTTTGGAGAGCAATTCAAGTTAGCACACACGGTTCAGTGCAATTCAATGCGTTGTTGTTGTCTCTCCGTAAGATATGATGTTTGATGCCACGGTGTGTTCATGAATGCGCCCATATGCACACACACATGTGAATATTATGCGTATGTATTGGTGTCAAATGCCATGTGATGTGCATTTAAGTTCGAGTCTTGCCTTCAATAACATAATCATTTCATCTACGCCCAAGTGCTGCTGCTTCATTGTCGCTCGAGTCACACACACACATAGACAATTCAGTATGTGCTTGCATACATCAATAAGAATGCCTCGGCGTAATGCATAAACATACTTCTAGGCGCTTAGATGAGAAGTACATACATATGTGCAAACAGAAGATAAAGGAGCTGAAATATATTGGACAAGTGAATTTCTTTATTATACAACAGGACAAACATTTTTGTAGTGTGTGCGAGTGAATATATGTCTGTGTGTGTGATGCGTGCATGTGGAGCGAGTGAACTTTAACCATTCGAGCGTGTAAATTGCAAATTTAGAAAGCCCGTTTCTGAGCGCGTTTGAGCTGTTTAGGTTTATGAATAATTTATGCCGTCAGAGTTTTGGCAACTTTATTTGATCACACCGAGATTGCCGCCACTATTCGAATTCGCAATTCGCACTCAACATCTTAAAAGCCTTTTTGTAATACAATATTTCTCAAATTTTGTTTACGAAAATTATTAGGGATGAGACAATGCGAGATCTGGCTGTCTGTTCGTGTATCGAATTGCTAACTAGAGTAAATATTTAAATAATCTGTAATATACTGTGCAAGCCAACTCAATGCGTTTGATCAATAACAACGGGGAAACCCTTAAAGGTGGTTAAGGTGATATATCATCTGATCAAATTTCAACCGGACTGAAAAACCATACATTTTTGCGTATTTTATTACAAGTTGCCTTCAATACAGTCAGAGCTAATACTGTCATACTAAGACACTTGTTATAAGCTTCGGCTAGAATGCCTTTCTACGTTGTCAATCATCTCTTTTCCGACCTCTACTAAACGTCGTTTTTGGAAAAAGTCCAGATCTTTTGGTACGAGTTTTGCATTGACATTGACTAATACCCAAAACCAAAATGGGTTGAGTCGATAATACCAGGTTTAACGGTATGAAACGAGCGTTTTTTTTAATTCAAATTTGAATGAGAAAGTAAACAAAAATTATCCAAAGCATTAATCCTTGCCTTTGACACATTTTAAACACCTTTCTGGAAATTTGTGCTTACCATGACAATAGCAATGCTCTTTTTTTTTTAAACAAGCCAATCAGACATCCAATTTCCGACATCTGTTTAAGAATCGAAGTGTTGCTCAGCAAATACAAGTTCCATCGATGAAAACAAATAGCAATTGGAAGCGGCCAAGACTGGTGAATGCGACGGATGGGGTAGCAGCTTCAAGCCAAGTACTTTGATTGTAACCTGAACCGATTTTGCTTTGTGTGCAGGTGCATTGTCGTGTAACAAAATCCGTGTCTTTTGACCCATTCTGGTCGTTGTTCGATCAATGCATGGTTCAAATTGATCATTTGTTGTCTGTAGCGATTAGTATTAATAGTTTCACCAGGTTTTAGAAGCTCCTAATATACCTTCTGATTTCAACGAACACAGAGCCATTACCTCCTTACCGAATCGAACTGTTTTTGCAGTCGATCTTGATGGTTATACCGGGGGGGCCTTGGGTTATTCTCTGTTTAGGATGGTCTTCCATGTTCTTCATTTCTCACATCATCAGATTGTGCTTGTAAATTGCTGTCCAATGTCTCTTTAAGTTGGAGCATCGGTAGTAGTGGAAGATGTCTCTTCTCAGTCGGCTGAAGACTGGATATTCGCAAGGATAATGTTGGAATACCTCTTCATCATCCACGCATGCTCTGTATTCCACCGAACCCACTTTACCAATTTTCTAAAGGTGGGATTTCAAGGGTATGTGCTCTAAAATGAAGAAGCTTTTTTGGTGTGTCCACCATCAACACTACCCCAATGTAACTTTGTGGTATGCGCTGTGTTCCTAGTGTTCCTAGACCCGAGGTATTTTTCTAAGTCCCATTTCTTTAAATAACCCTTGACGGAGCTGATTATTACTGGCGATGAGTCTTGGATCTATATTTTCGATCCGGAAACAGACAATCAATCGGCCGAGTATCATGGCAAAGAAAAGCCGAAGCCGAAAACCCCACGTCAAAGCAGTTCAAAAAGCAAGGTTATGTTGACAGTTTTCTTCGATTATCGAGGTGTTGCGCACACCGAATTCCTTCCGACCGGCCAAACTGTACATACACAAGGAATACTATCTGTGTGTTATGCGTCGTTTGTGCGAAGCTATTCGTATTTTTGCATCACGATTTTGCACCGTCGCATACTGCATTGATTCTTCCCGAGTTTTTCGCCACATTTTTAACCAATATCGTACCCCAACCACCGTATTCGCCTGATTTAGCTCCGTGTGCCTACTGTCTATTCAGCAAACTCGAACGACCGCTCTGGGAAAACCGTTTTGAGTCAATAGAAGACATTAACCATGAATTGCTAGGCGCATTGGAGGCTATTCCGGAAATTGATTTTAACAACTGTTTCGCGGATCGGAAAAGACGTTGACACAAGTGCATAGGGGCCAAAGGGGGTTTACTTTGAGGGGGACAACATAGATTTTGAAGAATAAATTAAGAATTGTAAAATTATGAACAAAATCTTACTATTTTTTCCTCTTAATAGTATAATTAGTATGTCACATTCGAATTTGTGTAGTAAATCTGTCGATAAAAATATTTCCAAATCGAAACCAGTTTCATAGTACATTGTAAGTTATTCTGTGTAATTTCGCCAGAAATAATATACCAATTTAATAAAAAACAAAAAAAAGATTCGTAAAATATTTACAAATGCATTGCCTATTTGCCGAACTCACTAATTACACAAACAATTGAAGTTGCGCTCGAATATTGGCCTCTATCGCTGCTTCGGCCAACTGAAAATGAGTGACCGAAATTCAAAAATTTATTTATTAAATTTATATACATGTGCATGTGTGTTTTCAAATATGAGCTCCGTTCGATGATTGTCCAATGCCACCACCTCCAACCACCTTTCGTCGAGCCATTTGCCGAGCGTGGCCTGGACCTGCTAAATTGTGCATTATGACCGGGTGTTTGTTGTTGGTTGGGTGTGTCACCACAATTTTCATGCATAGGGAAGTGCGTTGCAGTTATGCGAACTATTAGCGATTCGCCGAATGGAATTTAAATTAATGATTCGGCAAATACAGGCAACACATAACCAACAACAAAGGTGTTAATGGTTGCTTTCAGGTGGGAATTTAATATAGGTACATACACACATGTATATTATTTCGAGTGGGGACATTTTAAATTTTTTTTTAGGTTTTCTAGAAATCATAAAGGCTACAGTTTAATAACATATTTCCTCAAAATACATTTTAGGGCTATAATTGACAGCAATATTCTTCAAAAATATTTACAAAAAATTTTTGTCTATATTTTAGTCCAAGGCTTTAAAAGGTATACCTCGAGGCCTCAAAAAGTCACCGTCCTTTGAAGGTTGAAAAGGACTGTCTTGCTGATCATCAGAAAACATGCCCTTGGTATAGATGCGCTAAGCCTTAAAAAACGACCTATCACAAAGGCACAAAGAGTCCATTCTCCGATTTCTGAACACGTCTTTTTCTTCTTCTTTATTAATTCTTCTTTATAGCCGAGTTAACCAGCAGCGCGCCAATCGTTCATCCTCTTCGCCGTTTGACGGTAACTGAAGTTTCCAAGTGTAGCCAGGTCCTTCTACACCTGGTGTTTCCAACGGAGTGCAAGTTTTCCTCTTCCTCTGCTACTCCCGGCGGGTACTGCGTCGAATATTCTCAGAGCTAGAGTGTTTTCATACATGCGGACGATATGACCTAGCCAACGTAGCCGTTGTCTCTGTCTGTTTTCGAACATATACATACCTCCGAAAAATTCTACTTGACAACCACCACATGTTTTCTCGCTAAAGTAGTACGTGAAGAAATGTGCACGCAAAGAGGCCTAAAACACCTTTTATCCGACCAAGGATCATTGTGGTAGACGCGCCTGGATTTAAATACGACAGGGACTGTTAACTCATCACCCTAAAACACTTGTTGTTGTTGTTGTTGTTGTAGTGGGGTTATTTAAAGAAAAGTTAGGTTAACTGTCACAAAGTTCAACCAATCGTAGATCAGTTGTTTCGACGAGGTCGAACGTTCGTTACCACTAGCGTCGGGTCTACGTAACCGGAACGGACCCAGATTTTTTATCCGGCCGAGGACTGTCAACTCGGCTGAATTCTGCCGCTACAATAACAACAACGAGATCTAACGTCCGTTACCACAAGCGTCGAGTCTAAGTTACCTGAACTGGAGCGGACTTTGAACCAGCAAAGGAGGAGAACCTGTTTACAGCTACAAAAACGACCGAGAAGACAGATTATAGAAACTGAGGTGTTAAATGGGTAGGCTTCGGTGGGCATGAATAATCATTGTATGTAGAAATATAATTCCAACAATAACCGGTCCTACTTCCTTCCGAAGTTGCCGGATTTTATTCGACCAAATCATACTTTTTCGAAGAGGTAAATGGTTTTGGACTCTTAAACTCACTTTCTCTCCCTTTATTTCTCTCTCTCTCTCTCTCTCTCTCTCTCTCTCTCTCTATCTATCTTTATATATCTATCTCTACCTCTATCTGTCTATTTATCTATCTCTATCTCTCTCTCTCTCTTTCTCGACCTTAACCGAAACAACCGCAGCCAACAAGATCTTATTAACTTATAATAATATAAGAACAATTTTTTCTTAGTAGCTTAAATACCATTGCGAGTACAAAATTGTTTCATGAAGATTTCGACCGAATACTTCAAGAAAAGCTCTTATTTCCTTACTTTAATTCTCCCCGAGCAAAAGCTAAAATTTAATGTTTAATGTAAGTCCAAATAACCACATTAAACTAAACGCATTAAAATTAAATAATTTCTTAGTCTATTTAAAACCGATTGTAACCCACCCACCCATTGGATGGGCTGACAATTGAACTACCCGAAAGTGGCTGAAATAATATAGGTCGAATTGGAAATTATGCAAAAACTTTCACTCACCTGTAAATTTGTCAATTGCAATAATTTGCTCATCCGAGCTGCTCCAAACCGATGACAATGTCAGCGGTGAATCGAAGCAAATGATGTCGCCCACAGAGAAAATCGTCTGTGGCCCACGAATACGAAGTGTAACGTAGGAGATGGGAAGCGTACATGTGAAACGCACAAAATCACCAAGCAGTTGAGAAGGAAGACGCACCCGTAAGTCGGCGCATGATATAATAGAAGCAAGCGGCCGGAGGCAGCATCAACAACAGTATTAGCAGCAGCAAACGCCAATCAGCAGCAGCCGCAGCAACCGCAACATTGGCATCAGTAACAGTTGACCGAATTGCATTTTGCATGCGACGTGAATTGACGCACAGATAAGGCACCGTTACGTACGCACAGAACGATGTGCGTAACGGTGATGTTGTTATTGTTGTTGGTGGTGTGGTGTTTAAGGCGATATTCCGATTGTAGGTGGCGAAGATGTTGCGGTTCACGGTTTCGTGTTATTTATGCGAGAGGAAAACAATGATAAGAAAAAAGTTAATAAATAATAATAAAAAAAATATGAACAAATTTTTTGTTGATAATGTCGAAATAAGTATAATTATTTGTATACGAGGGTTGAATCCTAAGGATATAATTTTCAGTTTCCGCTGTCAGATATAACCAATATATAACCATTTTATAACCAAAACTCAATTTTGTTTATTATATCGTTTTTCCTTCGCTTGTAAACTTATGAAACGTGATGTTACGTTATTTTGCATTTTAAATGACGAAACACTACTATGACGTATGCTGTCCGAATCGTAGGTACCACGCTTCATGTTGCTTCAAAGCGTCACTGCGTACCGTTAGCTTTTAAATAAGGACATGGTTGATAGTAGAAACTCTTTTATTTATTAATCAAAGATGAGTTCGAAACCAAAGAAACGTTCAATTTCAATAGCAATAGATAGTATGAATCTAATATGTTCTTTACTCACCAGAGAAGCGACTTTGTAGAAATGTAATGCTGAGATTTAGCTTTACTATCTTTTTCCTAGAGTAGGTTTAATAATAATAACACCTGTAATCAAGGGGAAGATTGTCGAATTCGTCAAGATATCGTTTCAAAATGAAGTATAAACCTTCTTGTCCAAGAACGGGCAGACATTTTCAGATTTAGGCTTAGTGCCTTTTTATGATGTTAAAATCCCGTTAGTGAACAACCTTAAAATTTTGTGTGTTCATTAGCAAAGTACAGGTCTGCAACAATTTCCTCAAGTGGCTAACCAGTAGCACCTGGGTTAAGGCCACTTACAAAATAATCGCCAGCTGAAGAAGATACACACTTGTCAGAACAGCTCCATAGTGAGGCCCGCATGCCTCTGTTGGAGAAACATGGTTCAGTTTCTGTTGGGTGGTTTTTCGCAGATTAAAAAGAAGTTTCCTTTAGTGCGTCGGCGAACTTCAACAATAAGTACTACTATGACCAAAAAATAGTAAGATTTGTTCATAATTTTACAATTCCTAATTGATTCTTCAAAATCTATGTCGTCCCCCTCAAAGTAACCGCCTTTGGCCACAATACACTTGTGCCAACGTCTTTCCCAATACTCGAAACTGTTGTTAACGTCAAGAATAGCCTCAGTCCGAAATAGCCTTCATTGCGCGTACAATTCACGTTTAATGTCTGCAATTGACACAAAACGGAGTGCACCACAACTGGATAATCAAAGAAAACTGTCACCATAACTTTAATTTTTGACCAGCTTTGACGTGGTTTTTCGGCTCCGGCTCACTTTAGCCACGATATTTAGCCGGTTAATCGTCTGTTTCGGGGTCGTAAGCCTAGATCCAAGACTCGTCGCAAGTAATAATAATTTTCATATCAACCCGGTAGTCGGAAAGCATTGTTTCACAGACTTTAAACCGACGCTGTTTTTCGAAAAAAATGAGTAATTTTGAAACCAATGATTTTTCAAAATAGTTTTCACTGATCCTTCCGAAATTCCATCGATATGACTAAGATTTCTGACTGTTAATCGTCGATTCATAATCGATTTCGATCAATTCCGTTATTTTATTGAAGTGTTGATCATCAGTCGCCCTGGATGTGGTTCGTCGTCAACGCGCTCTAGACCCTCCTTGACGAATGGGGCGCGCAAAATTTAAATAAAAAGTCTTACCCACCCACTAAACACTCCGCCCTTTCGTTCGACTTCGTTGTTTTCTGGACCTACAGCTAAATGATTTCGGCGGTTCGTTAAAGGTGTCGTTGCTTAGTTAAAGAACCTTTAAATATCGGACTGTATATTCCTGTAATATCGGGATCCATCCTATATGGGAAGGCTTTAAACTTTTGGAACACTAAGTACGAAGTACGAATACGAAGATATGATATATTTACTCGGCTTTCACCAGCCAACTTGAGTTCTACGTCTTTCATAAATACTCATTAGGCCCTAAACGGAACAATCGTTATTAACTCGGCGTACTGTTGCTACAACGACAGCAAGAAAGCGGACTAACTCCGTCAGGGCTTATAACTTCTGCACAAGTTAGGCTTTTAGTGGTTTGGCTCTTCGGTTTAATATGATTCCGACTACGTTTTGGTTTAGTATACCCTGATTGCCATTGGATGTTCTTATATTCACGATGGACATGCGTAATTACGGAAGAAAGTGCTAACTTCTACCTAAACGGAACAAGCGTTATTAACTCGGTGTACTGTTGCTACAACGACGGCAATAGAGCGGACTAACTCCGTCAGGACTTACAATCTACAAAAGTTGAACTACAAATCAGTTCACTTAGTTTCACTTAATGCTTCATACTTTTTAAATCTCAAAATTTTATGAAAAATGCACTGCAACTGCATAGCCCTAACCTATATATTCGAACTTAAGACTAAAAGCGTGCAAAAAAAACTGAACATAAAACCCTTAAGGCAACAGCACTCACCTTAGTTGGAAACGTGTTCTTCGATTCTGCCACTGACAGCTTGATGTAATCCTCAGCGTGTTTAACTCCAGTCGTATCCCTTAAGCTGATGGCAATCATGTTGTTTGTTTCACGCGGCAGATTTATCTATGTAAGCAGAAAGAGCAACATAAATAACAAATAAAATTATATAACAAAAATCATATGATACACAAACATCCATATAAACACGGTTGTATATTCATATACATATGTATGTGTATAAGTCATACGAAAAGTGCATAAAGTTTAAACCGAAAACTAAAAAATAAAAATTCTGCATAAAAATATGGGAAATGCGTTGGAAAGTTTTAGTAAAAAAAAAGTACGAGCAAAATAAAATCGAGAAAATATATGTAAATACTTGGCTTTGCTGCCATGCACACGCTCTCTGCACGCTCATGTGGCTGCATGGCTGACTGAGGAAGCTTCAGAAAAAAAAGGAAACTTCAAAAAAAGAAAGAATTGAGCGGAAAATAAACAACGTTAAAGCTATAGAAATGCAGACTGCGAACTATACTGGGGCACTGCACAGCAAATGAGAACAAGCCCGGTCACACTCAGCCAAAAGCGGCTTGCGTGTATGTATAGAAAATGCTGAAGCATTCCACGCTTTGCTTATACGGCTTCAAACTTTGCAAATATTTCCGCAAGAGGACAAAACGTTGTGCATTTTTATTTACAGTTTAACTTGATGCCGTTGTCATATAGAGCAAATATCCTCTTGGCTACACATATACCCAGTAGGAACATTTTGTGTGCAAAAAATTTTTATTTCATGAAATTTATGAAAACTGAGGAAGTTGAAGTTATTCTTCTGCATAACTAAAGTGGAGAGTTAAAAATTTATAAATATGCCCTGTATGGATATTTTATTTCATGAAATTTAAGGAAATGGAGGATTAATTATTTTTCTCTATAACTAACTTTGAATTGTTTTAAAAGTTAACCACGTACCCGGTAGGAAAATTCTAGTAGGAAAAAAATTTTATTGCAAGAAATTTATGGAATATATTTTTTTCTGTAAGCTGTGCATGAACTATTTAAAAATACAAACATATACCCAGTAGGAAAATTTTAGTTGCATCAAATGAAGATGAAGCATTTTTTCGATTTTGAGTTCAAAAATTTTCCGCCACGTAAATCCAGGCCCAGAAAACGTGCCGTTTCGACGGGATCGAAGCATAGGGTGAGGGATGTCAGATGTATAGACTTAGCTGGGCATGCAAATAGGTGGTTAGCGTCATGCGGGGACCCGTTGCAGGATGGACATATGTACATATATTAGGTATATCGAGTTCGACTCTGGATAGGTTGGAATTTAACTTGCTACAGTACCCAGAACGAAGCTGCACAAGGATTACTCTCCATTCTCGCGGCAACTCGAGTTCGTCGTCTACAATGGGGGAGTAGGAGAAAGTGTTTATGGGTTCAGTGTGAATGGCGGTCAGTGCATATCTGAAGTTAGTTGTGTCCGAAGTCTGGTCGACATATTGTCTTATGTCGTCACCGTAGTTGAGAGGGGACCTCTTGATGCACCTACGGTTAGCTTCAACCAAGTGACTGCATCCCTGACTGTTTCTACGAAAACACCTATTTGGAGAGGAGAAGATAGGCTCCTTAACTGGAATCAGACAGGCCTCATTGTATAGATGTTCGATAGAGGACATCAAGAGGCACACGTGATAGACAAGAGTGCAGTGTTCTGGCATGTCTGAAGCTTCCTCGTCTGCGTTTCAGTGCATCCAGGCGACCATATTGGTGCGGTGTAGTTAAGATCCTGCCAGTCGATTATCTTGTATGTTGCCAACAACGTTTCTTTGTCTTTTCCCCATGTGCTGCCGGCAAGCGATCCGAGGATTTTTTGCGGCTCTGTACTTTGGCAATAATCACGGTCGTGTGAGGAAAGAAGGAGCACAGGCTGTCGAGTGTCACACTTAAAGTCTTAGAGTTATTGAACGCCGGTTCTACGTTACCGGAATTGACACAGATTTTATACAGCCAAGGGGGATCCATTTTAGATTAAGTACACCTATTTTTGTTATTATTGTTGATGTTGTCTGTCTGTCAACACAGTCCTTGGGCGGTTAAAAATCCGGGTTTATTCCGGTTACTTAGACTCGACTATCGTGGGAACGGTTGTCATTTTAGTAACGGGTAGTTGCTTGACCTCTTCACTGTTGACAAAACTTTATTTTCTTTCTGAATAACGGTAAGATTAAAAACTTTGTATATCACATTAAAAATTTGATACATACATATGTATGTATATTTACTATCAAAAGCAGACATTCGCATTGCTAACAGGGTTTGCTTATTCATAGCTTCCAGTTGGCTTTAGGAACATTTAAACACAAACTACTCTGAGAACGAGTATAATATACATACAAATTTATGCCTACATACAAATAACTGCATATTTAATAGCTAAGAGTGAGCTCTACAAACTTCAAAGCTAGGATTTAACGCTGCACACTTGCAGAATTTGCCATTTAAATTTAAATAAGTATATGGCACCGCCTTGCCAGTCTACAACACTATCTTCTCCGTCATTTACTAGCGCATCAAATCGAATATGCAGTGGGCGGATTCGAGCTTATGGCAGTTTAGTTGTGCGCGCTTAACACTGGCGTCACAGAAACGTCTATCATTGTGGACAGTAGAAAGTAGTGTGGCAAAAACTAAAAAAAAAAATCAAAATATAAAAACAGCAACCACATTTCCCAGAAGACCCGGAAGCAACTAACTTTGTACACATAATTGTGTGGCATATAAAGAAGAGCAGTTTCGAAATCACGCTAAAGTGTGTGAAAAAGTGCAGCAATACTCTTATTATATAAATAAAAACTCCTAAAGCTGTTATTAAAACTCATGCAATATAATAATGTGACTATTTTGCAATTCAACTCACCGCAATTGTGAGGTTACTGCCGATTTGTACGTCCACAATATCCTTGCGCGACAAGTCATACTTCAAGCCATTGACATCCTCAATATTGTGGGAGAATTCATTGCCCAAATTGTCGTGTAGCGAAATTTTCAATACGAAATTCATGCCACGTGGTATTTTTGCCTCGCTTTGCTTCAAGCGCGATGTGGGGTAGGCCAAAGTAGCCAAAATATATTGTATATTCTTCACTTCAACGCCAATTGGTAGGGTTTGTTCGAAGGTTTTGGCCTATAGTGGAGAGAATTGAAGTTAGTATTTTCATAATGCTTAAGAGAAGGCGGACACAAAAGACTTACAATAATCAAATCGCGTCCGAGCGTATCCTGTGTGCGCACAACACCGTCGGTGGACACCTTAACTATGCCAGTGCTATCGCTGTCCAGTTTGTATAAAACGTCATCCAAATTGGCCTTCAGTTGTAGCGTGCTGCGCGGCGCTACTAAAATCCAGTCCATTGTTATGTGCTTGGGCGACTCAAGTTCCAATACCTTGAATACTAAAAAAAAAGTTATTCTTAAAAACAAAATCATAAATTAAAATATTTCAAGTGAAAAAAAATTAAAGAAAAACATTAATTAATTAAAATTATTAAATAATTAAAAACAGAGTAATGCAAAAAACAGTAATTAACAGTAATAGAAAAATTTATTAATTAGAAAAAAATATAGAATTAAATCAAATTATATTTAAAAAATCAATCAATTTTTTTTACTAAATAAATTTAACATACGTATGTATGTATGTATACATACATATATGTATGTATGTATGTACATATATTAAAAATAATAATTACAAAAAAAATAATAATTAAAAGAGGTAATAAAGAATAAATAAAAAAACAATAAATAAATAAAAAATAATAATTAAAAAAGATAATAAAAAATTATTAAATTAAATATAATATTTAAATAATTAAATTAATTATACAAAGTAATAATTACAAAAATTAATTAAAAATTTAAAAAAAAATTTAAAAAATTAAGACAAATTAATTAAAGAATAATAATTAGAAAAATGTTAGCCGAAATTTATTTTAAAAAATTAATTTTAAGAAAGTACAAAACCCCTAATTAAGAAAAAATTAATTTAAAATACGTTATTAAAAAAGTAATTAAAAAATAATAATATAATGTAAATTACTTAAAAAGTTTTTAAATAAATAAATTTAAAAAATATGAATATACTAAATAAAAATATATAAAAAAAATATATTTAAAAAATATTAATTAAAAAATTAATAAGAGAAATAATTATTTAAAACTTATTTTAAAAAGCAATAAAAAAATTTAACAAATCCGAAACAAGTAATTAAAAAGAGTTATTATTAATTTTAAAAATAATAACAAAATTTAAATTTTATTTAAAATGCTTTAAATGATTAAATAAAAAACTTAAAAAAAAATTAAATAAAAAATAATAATTAATAAAAAAGTATTAAAAAAAATATTAAATAAAAAAAGTATTTAAAATAACTATATATTAAGAAATAACAAAATAAAGTTAAAATTTTTGTTTTAAATAAATACATTTAAAAATACATACATATGTATGAATATTTAAAAAATTAAGAAAAAATTATAATAATATTTAACAAAATTAAGATAAATTTTATTAAAAAAATATTAGTAAAAAAAATGTATGAAAAATAAATAATAAAATAAACCAAATTATTTAAAAATACCTAAAATATAAAAAAATAATTAGTTTAAAAGAATTAAAAGTAAATAAATTATAATAATAATTAAGAAAAATTCAATTAAACACAATTTATTTTTAGAAAATTATTAAAAAAAAAACTTAACTAAAGTAAATGAAAAATTTAGTTAAAAATATATAAAAAAAATTAATTAAAAAAAACAAAAAAAAATGTATTTAAAAAAATTTTCAAAAACTAATTTAAAAAATAATTAAAAACAGAATTAAGAAAAAAACATTTAAAAATAATTAAATTACAAAAAACAATTTAAACACAATTAAAAAAACTAAATAAAAATAAAATGAAAAATTTAAATAAAATTACAATAAAAATCGAATACTTAATACAATATGTGTGTATGCATGTTTCACTTACCGACAACTTCCACCGAGTTCGTTATTTTTTGACCAGTTGATAACTCGACTGTGGCCTGTATTTTAACCTTTCCGGGATTTAATGCCTTGACACGCACTGATATCAGATCCGTGGTATCGTATTCAACTCCTACATTGCAAGGGAGGGAAAAATTACTTTTAATAATAACTTGCAAATGCGGCTGCTAAGCGCTAAGAACTTTATTTATTGCATAAAATTGTCAGTTTCGTATCTGTGCCTGAACGCAAGCTCTATCAAGCAGGCTCATCAGAAAACATCAATGATTTTCTGCGAATATTTTGTGAACATCATTTGTAGCTTTCCAAAAAGATATCGTATCGAAATATTCGCACCAATTTACTTACAATTGCCAAGGATGTTACTAAACACCTTGAACAACAAACGCATGCTAAAACCCTTTAGGCACACATACATGCATGATATACAGTTATATGTACTTTACGCTCATTTACATACCTGAATCCGCAAATACATTGTAAATGTCCACCACATCCGGTTGATTTGTTGCCCAAGTCACACGCATATTCTCCAAAGTGCCCAACACCATGGGCGAGAGATCAGGCACACCTGCAATTATTTACATTTATATGCACACATACATTAGCAACGCTTATCTACCAGGCAGACAATGCCCAATGGGAATATACATATATGATATGATATATTTGTATGATATAGGAATAT
Organism: Bactrocera neohumeralis; assembly: GCF_024586455.1. NCBI lineage: Eukaryota > Metazoa > Arthropoda > Insecta > Diptera > Tephritidae > Bactrocera > Bactrocera neohumeralis. Next base: position 41,022,130 of record NC_065921.1, read on the forward strand.
ATACAAAAGTGGTATCTGGCTACTAACCCCACACAGCGGCCGGCATCACTGCACCGCTACGTATGCGCACTAACGGTGTCTTCACTTGTATATTCACAAACGGTACGACATGCACTTCCACTGTGTCAGCGGATATGACCACTTCTTTGCCATTTCCGGGATTTGTCATAATGCATTTACCGGTGATTTTGGTTGTGCCCAGCTTATGCGCCGTAACAATAGCCGACTCCATTGCTGCAATTGTTAAGTGATAAGGTCATAGATTATGGCATGTAACAAATGCATGCATAAAAGTCAAGTACGGACAGGGTTGCACAAACTTACAAATAACTTTTCTGTCATGCACATAATAGACAATGTTGACATCCGGTTGTGGTCCACCGTGGTAGTAAATTTGTAGACTGGAACCCACTACCAGTGTGGAATTGCGTGGATAAAGCCGTAGTGGTGGGAATACCTGTGGATGATGTTGATGATAAAAACAGTGCAAAAGGAAACACCAATGCATGTTAATGAGTGGAGGAAAGTGAAAATGTCTGTGTATATACCTGTACATTGACTGGTTCACTGCCAACCTTCAAATCTTCGCTTCCGGCTGTAAAGACAATTTTCGTCTCACCAAGGTTATTGCCCGTTATGATGTATCTAAATGGTGTGGGATAATAAATTATTAAATTAAAGTATCGGCTTTTAATTATTTTTTGTGCAAATTTACTTGATTTCGCCTATCTGCAGATCGTGTTGCTCGCCCAAGCTTACACTGAGTATGTCCGCATTAAATATCTCCTCGGACAATTCGTACATATGCAAGTTGAAGGGATCGATTTGCAACAAATTGTCATTGGAGTCGTAGAGCTTCACGATGGCTTCGATGGATTTTGTGCGCTCAACACGATCGGGTGCTTCAACGCGAATAGAGCCGATCGTAACAACCGATATTGAGAGATGCGCTGCTTCGGTCATTAGACAACGATCGATAACCTCGAGACGAGCCTGCAAAAACAACAACATCATGCATATTAATTAAGTGATAAAACCACAATATTAAAAAAATATTATTAAAAAATATTATTAAAAAATATTATTAAAAAAATATTATTAAAAAAAATATCATTAAAAAAATATTATTAAAAAAAATTATTAAAAAAATAATATTAAAAAAAATATTATTAAAAAAATATTATTAAAAAAATATTATTAAAAAATAATATTATTTAAATGTTGAAAAATAGTAATAGCGTAGTTATAAAAAATTAAGGTACAACAAAAATATAGTAAGTAATAAGAAAATAAATCTTAAATTAATTATTTATTACATTAAATTAACTATTAAATTAAAAATAATAATAAAAAGAAAATACATACATAAATATATTTAGATATATATACACAAAAATATTAAAAACAAAAAGATAGCAAATTATGAAAAAAAAAACAAAAATTTACAAAAACAAAATATAAATACAAGGAATTATAAAGAAAATGATAAGGAAAAATGTATAAAAAATTATATTTGTACTAGCTGACCCCGCAGGCGTTGTCCTGCGTGAAATTATGTGTTTTAAAAAGAAAAGAAAGTTTAATTTATATTGTGTTAAAAATTATTTATTTGCGATTTTCCACATTTTTTTTCAATGTAGCGTAGTTTGTTTCGGTGCGTAAATGTACAGAGAGGATGATTTTCCAACTTGTGAACGCGCAACGTATAGCTGGCCGTGTGAAAAACATGGCATTTCCAGATTTATGTCACACACTTCTAGCGACTATCCTTGTGTCCGGTTGATTGCCATTTCAAATGCAATTTTCCCTGGAAACTGAATAGGTTTAACTGATATGACAAATCGTTGGAACCCAAAGGAATTCGTAGAACCAAGCATTCTGCCCCATAGTATTCGATAGATGCGTCACAATCAATCGGGTTCCATTATACAGTTTCGGCGCATGAGGATTGGGAAACATAATAATGACAGATCCAACTTTGAGACGCAAATGATGTGGCGGTATACCAAGCCTCTCCAAAGAATTGCATACTGCAATACTCAACATTGATATGAGTTTTGAATGTAAATTAGACGATAATGGCGAATATGGTACAATCCATGTGTTGTCAACTTCGTTATTCACACCTCTAAATTGAATGCTGAATGTTCTGCCTTTGTCGTCTGGTGAGCGAGGCCGATACAATGGATATCTATCATTTAAAGTTTGCGTTTCCGAAAGAAAAGCACGGGGATAGTGTTTGGTGCATTTATTGTCAGACATACACACCGATGTGCGATTGTGATGTCCACAAGGTCCATAAACCAGATTGATTTTCACCACTTCGTATAATTCTGGATCCATCTCTTGTCAGCAATTTCCGCAGAAATGATTTCATCAATTTGATCTGGTGTAACCACCATTCACCATCCTAAGAAGAATGTGTGCGTGCGGCAAATCTCTTTTTTGCCACTCAACAGAATACATTAAAATTAAAAAATTAAAATTACGCTAGTAAGTCCGTTAAAAATGAACATTTTCTCATTTTTTTTTTACAAACCATCCTCACTGGATTTCCTTCAAAGTGGTTAAGGCCATTTTTCATTTCATGTAACGGTTTAGTCAGCTATAGACCAACTTATTTTTATATATAAGATGGGTATTTATGCAATGTGATGTGATATCATGCCATGCGATGTGACATCACGTCCCTTATGGGAAATAGAAAAGCGCTTTTTTTAGTATTTTGGGTATTTTCTCGGCAATTATTCGATTTTTTCTCGCCTTTTAAGCCTTTCCTAGATCTCCACGAACATTTCAAGACTAAGATAAGATAAATCCGTTCAGCCGTCCTCGAGTTTTAGCGAGACAAACGAACAGCAATTTATTTATATATATATATATATATTAATATATTAATATTAATAAATAATCTTGAAAATATTAATATAATTGCTAATTTTAAAAAAAGAAAAAACATTAACTTCGGTTGTATCAAATACCCTTCTAAATAAAAAAGTTTCCTGACAAAGACTTGGTGTTGATCGTACGGTTTGTATGGCAGCTATATGCTATAGTTCTCCGATATCGGCGGTTCCGACAAATCAACTGCCGCTTGGGAAAGAAAGGGCGTGTGCAAAATTTCAGATCGACATCTCAAAAACAATGGGACTAGTTCTCGTATATAATAGGTTGTCAAAAAAGTCTTGCGGTATTTTCGCTAGTTGGCGCTGAAAGCGCGTAGTTCTAGTTTTATTTGTCGCATCGGATCATACTATACCTTTTTGAAAAGCTCATTTCACGCGCTAACACGTGTTTGATTGATTGTCGTTTCTTTTAAGTCGTTCGTGAGTTATAGCGTCGCAAACATCGAGCAAAATAAAGAGAAAATACGTCATATTTTACAGTACTACTACGATAAAGGCAAAAATGCATCTCAAGCCGCCAATAAAATTTGTGCAGTTTATGGACCCGATACAGTTTCCATTTCCACCGCACAACGATGGTTTCAACGTTTTCGTTCTGGTGTAGAGGTGGTCGAAGATGTGCCACGCTCCGGAAGGCCTGTCGTCGAAAATTGCGATAAAATCGCTGAATTGGTCGAAAGAGACCGGCATAGTAGCAGCCGTAGCACCGGTCAAGAGCAACGTATAAGTCATCAAAAATTGATTTCAATTTCATTCAAAAAAATAAAATTCAATAAAAATACCGCAAGACTTTTTTGACAAACCATTACATACGGATATGGCGAAATCGACTCAGCTCGCCATGCTGATCATATATATACATATGGTATATATGTTTTGTAGGGTATGCGACGTTTCCTTCTGAGTGTTACAAACTTCCTAGCAACTTAATATACACTGTACAGGGTAAAAAACAATAAGCAAAATTTACTCACATGTCCCACACGCAACGGTGTAATTACAAGCTCCTTCTCCTTGGCGTCATATTCCACACTCACAACGTTTTGGTCATATAACTCAAAATCGTAGAATCCACTGCCCTGGGTAATCGGTATGCGTTCACGTCGATTCTTGGCCATAAAAATGCTCACATGATCGCTGGGGAAAAGTGTGCTGTTCACAGCCATAAAGCGTATTTCGTTCTCTATAACTGGTGTATACATCTCACCTGTCTTGGCCTGAAAAATATTTTTTTAATTAACAACAAAAATTAAGTGCTGCAAAAACATTAGAACTTACATTCTTCACAGCGAAATTTGGTTCTTCCGGATAAATGTTATGTTTTTTCAGTACCGTTGCATCATAACGCGTTACTATGCCTTTGATACGGAAATTTTGTGCCACATTCGCTATGGTGGTGATGAGTACATCGCGTGCGGGCAAGCGCACACCCTCATACAGTTCTTCTTCTGTACGACGATAATGCATTATGGCATCCTTTTGGTAGCGCTCGTCGCCGGCGTTGAACTCCCAGTCAATAAACAGCGAAGTGATATTCATCAATTTGCGATTTTTCGAATCTTGCACCTCAATTTCGATTTCGAACTTGTCATCACGCTCTTTTATGTGCAACAATGAATTTTTCACCTCCATTGGGCACGAAGTACGCAACTGCTCGGTAGCATACAGATTGAGGAAACGTGGCTTCACACAGTGTATTGTGGTGGCAAAGTTCGAAATATACGGTTGGAAATTGGAGTTGCTCAAAACGTTATGTATATTGAAACTTAATGTGGTTTTGCCAATTTTCAGGCACATCACATTGAAGACATGCATGGGCTCTTGAGTGTCGTAGTTCATTTCGCTAACCTGAGCAACGGCACTATCGTATTCCACCGATTTGGTTAACTCACTTTCTAAAGTAAACATTTTTTGTGGACCATTCTCATAGATTACGTTACGTGACGCACCAATTGGCAACACGACTTCATTAGCGCTGGGATTTAACACTGCAAGCGGTTCGAACACACTTAATGTCACTTCATCTTTGAGCACACGATCTTGGAATTTGTAAGATATGCGCAAATTAGTTAGTCCAACAGCAGTACTGCGTAGATGCACAACTTGGCAGGCGTCATTGAACATTTGTGTGGTCTGCTCATTCGTGTCCACTTGAAATATCTTGTTGGAAAACTCAAAATCGAAGACGAGATTTTCGCAACGTGTGTAGGGCACAAGCGTTTGATTTACTTTTGCATACACGGCTACATGTAGACGCACATAATCTTTTAGCGCAGTTTCAAAGTTATATTGTATGATTTCCAATTTAAAGGGCGGCACAAAATAAACATCCGCTTGGCGCGTTATTTTCGGATTCTTCGAAAGTGCCACCCTGACGCTGGCATGTGTGGCGAGTGAAGTGCCTTCTTCCAGCATATCCGTTTGCGTACGCTTACCATCTGTGTGACGTATAACCGTGGTGGCAAGGCCGGTTTGTGAAATATGTAGAGTGCGTTGGTTTTGCGAATGCCAGGTGTATTGTCCATCGCCACCTCGTGCGTGGAATTGTATTTTTTGCACTTTGGACACATTTGGATCGAAAGGTAGCACCACTTTACTGGGTGAAAGCAGCAGTTCACTATGTATTTGCAACTCTGCTTGGGCAGTCAGCTGTAAAAGTGAACCGGGGTTAGAAATAAATTAAGTTAAAACTAAATTAAAACACATACCTCTTTAAAGTAACCATAGACTGGCGAAATGCCCTGACGTATCGCTTCACCATATATGCGACTACCATTTTTATTTTTCTGTATTACATAATAGAGCACCTCATCGAATTCCGATTGCATGGCATATTGTGAGCCTAATGTAATCTTTTTGTCATCGCTAAAATAATAAAAGTGAAATTCAAAAATTGTTTTAAGCACAGGAAAAAATTTTAAATTCGGCTTCACCGAAGTTCATAGGTGTATTTTTATAGCATAAAAGAGTATAAAAAGATCTTTGTCTTTTTATTTCGAACATAAACCCTTTTCAGGTTATAAAAACAAACACAATTATACCGTGTATACAAATCCAGCGCTATTTCATGCTTCTCTCCCTCTACTGTTATCCAATTGTTGTGCGGCAATAGACTAAGGCCCAAACGTACAGGCTCAGCAACGGTTACGCGAGCACTAGGTGTTGAAGCTTTTACGATCGCGGTATCTAAATTACTGTTTTCCTCGTCGATGGGGGCATTACGATCACGCAAAACCACTGTTGTTGTGCCAAGCTTCAAAGCGGTTATGCTGGTGCCTTTTATTGTAGCCACATTAGTATTTTCAATTTCCAGGAAATATTGGTCATTTAAAGAAATCTCTTGAAGCTTGCCCTTTTTCAACTGTAGTATGCGGAAATTAATTTTATCACCAGTTAGCAGATGTACATCCGATGGCTCGAGTATGATATTAGCAAGCACATTAATATAAACTTCCATTTTTGGCACATGACTGTACTCGGGGTGAGGTATGCTTATGGTTACCTAGAAGAAATATAATATAAGTGACAAAGGTGTTAATTACATATATTGGTGTAGCATACCTTAGCAGTGCCCGTGTTGATACCCTCCAGCAACACCATGTAACCTTTCATACGTTGTGCCTCGAATTTTTCCAATGCGGGTGGTACCGCATGGTAAGGGCTTTCGCCAAATGTTAGGAATCTTAAAGCTGGTGCAAAATTTTTACTTCCGCTACGTCCACCCAAAGAAGAGATTAGCCAGCTAAATTCAATTCCCTCCAAAGTAGTAAACTCATTGCCTTGAGAGTCTTCCGCACGCAATTCGAAGGTTTCCGGAGCTTCTTCAAGAAACAGTTGTCGGGTGGTTGTGCGCACACCCAATTTGTCGATAACATCAAGTATGACATCACAACGCAGCGATTCGCCAGTGGTAAGATCCTCTGCCAAGACAATGGCTGCATTATGTCGACGTTCGCGAGTTAACACTGTCACTGTTGCACGATATGAGCATTCACTTTCTACATCTTCATATAATGGGGTAATAAGTATTAAATCTTGCCGGGATGATGTCCTGAAAAAGATATGTTATTAATGTAACAGTTCGGCGTGGAGCAGCTGTGCGCGAAATATTGCCAGTTGAGGTTAGATCTGACGCATTTCTGGCGCCAACTATATGAAAGAACTTAATTCAATTTACCATTTAAAACATCCTTTTTCAATCACTTCCAATGTAAAATTTACTGATATTTGATTAAATATCGGCAGTAGCACGCGAGGATAATTCAATTTTGTTGATGCTACCGCACTGCTTAGAGCCACAATGGCAAAGAGTACCCAAAAGACTTTGCACGCCATTTGAGCACAATCTGGTACAAGAAAATCTTTAACTTTCTGTAGATTTATATATATTGAACAGTTTTTTTTTAATTATAATTAAATAATGTAAATAATTGTGTTGTTTATAAAACCGCGAGGTATTTTGCAGGAAATACTGTACGAATTCTCTGCATAGTTTGTCACTCAAACTGAATGAAAATAAACCGGCTCAGTGTTGCAAAAAGTTAAAAACCCAATAGGAATTTCGAAGAGTTTGCACACCAAGTTTAGACTTCTCAGATATTACACCGCGCTTACAATATTTCGACAATTGTTTCAGTTTAAGGCAAAGCATGATAAATTTGTATTTGACAATGCTCATTCTCAAAATATTTTGATGAAAAAGTAAAAAAAACAATATTTTCATAGTGTGACGTCTGAATATTATGTTGTTAAATTTTGAAATAAATAAAATGTGGTACTAGCGTAACTAGGTGTTTTGTCATCTGAAAAAAAACTTCAAAATTACATCCAAAGGTAACTGCTTGGCCCAGGTAACGCTGGGGAACACTTGGTAGAAAATAAAGCGATTGGTAAAAAGTCGGTTAATTCGTTATTGTTAAATTAAGAATATTATCAAATTTCACACAATAAAAAATCGTGCAAGAAAAATTATGTGTTATAAATTTTTACAGTATTCATTCAAAAGACATTCATTGCCTAACGATAAGAACCTGCGTGTTAATAAAAAGTACGACACTATCAAAATTACAATCACTAATTTAAGAGCAAATTATCTTGAATTGAATAAAGATAAAAAGTTGAACTTGTGCCACACATATTTAAGAGTTTTTAATAACTGACAACATTTTCAGCTTTTTTTCAGTGTATGTCGATCAGCTGTTGCATGATAAATTTTTGATAGTTGTATATTGAAGAAGTGTGGCAGCATTGTTGACATGTACTTATGTTTGCTGGTTTGTCAGCTGTTGATCTGTGAAAATTTCTTTTAACAATTTCTTAATTAAATTAATCAAGAAATTCGTGCAAAATGAGTGATAGTGAGTCGGACACCAACGCAAAACAAGCGAAAAGCAGTGGTGCAAAATTTAAACTAAAAAAATTGGGCGAAATTGAAAAACTAGAGTCCGCCGAATTATGCGCCTACATATCTGAGCTGCATGAACTGCTCTTAAAAAAAGACAATAAAATAAAAAAGTACAAAGACAAATATAAAGAAATCGTAAGTATATATTGTACAGAAATATTTTAGGTTCATAACTTTTATTTAATTTACAGTTGAGACAATTAAACGACGAGAAAGAAAATAGCAACTCCGATAAACCCACTAATTCCGCAAGTATTGAGACTAATTCCCCCGCCCCCATAGATGAAAAGCCAGCTGTAGGTAAGCGCTTTAAATATGTATTTCTTTAACCAAAAATTTAACATAACAAACATTGCGGTAAAAATATTTTTTAATTTTTGCTCGCCACTGCTGCCACCAGTGCTGCACCACGTCCGGAACCATCTTCCGAGAGCATAAGTTCAAAATTTATTTTCGGACTTACCAATTTTTGCATTGCTTCGCGCAGATAAGTGTCGAAGTGCGGATGAAGTCGGTAAACGGAACCGTCTACACCGACCACGACATGTGGCTCAGCTATTTTATTTATTAAACCACTTATACCCACTGCCACCAATTTGGCAGCGCGTTTCGAAATGCATTCACAGATATATTTTAGCTTCTGACAGTCTTCCACTGAGACATTCTCCAAGCCAAGCAACTCTTTGAGTATGTTGCGGGTTTGTGGAAAAGCCGGAAAAGTATCGCTTTCAATTTCTGAAATAAACCGTGTTTCAACACAGCCTGCGTTGTCTGTGAGAATATTTGTCAAACGTTGTTTTTCACCGCTTCGCACAAATATTAAATTCTGAGTTATTGCATCGGCCAACACCAAGCGCACCAACTCACCCAAATACATGCCTGAAAAGTTGAAAATAATTGGAATTGGTTTGATAACTAAAAACTTTCCGTTCAGCTGCATTAATAATTGTGAACGAGTGCTGTATCATTAAATTATTACACAATATATTGCTACAATATGCAACACATAATTAGCTGGCCCTCACATTCACCTGATATCATTTTTTCAAACAGCTGACCGCCGCGATTCAACGAATCCTTATCAATTTTACGATCATAATCTGTGCGCACAAATTCTAGTTTTCCGCTTTCGCCAAATGCACCCCATTCCGTATTCACCAATATATTCGGCTTATCAACTTTATATTCAGGTTCCAATAAATCGGCATTTTCCACACGTTCCACATAGCACGCATTACAACCCGTACCGATAATAACCCCAATGCGACATTCTGGATTGCGATGCGCGCAGGACATTAGTGTGCCAGTGGTATCGTTTAGTAGAGCCATGACATCGATCTCCAAGTCACCTCGTCGTGCAATTGCTTCCTTTAATAAACGCCCCACATCCTCTTGCTCAACACCGTCACACCGAAAACCTTTTGTCCAACGCGTTAACAGCGCTTCTGTCAAGCCCACTTGTACGCATGGAAAAGAAAATGTAAAACCTAACGGCAAATGCTGATCATTCAATGCGTGCTCATCCACAAACTCTGCCAAACAATTAGCAATGTGATCGAAAAGTTTGGTGCCGTGTCCGGTCATCAGTTCCTTATCTACGACATATACTTTCGATTCAATCTGCGCCTCATGATGCCCCTGCAGTGAAACGCGCAAAACGCGGAAGTTAGTGCCACCCAAATCGAGCGCTAAATAATTGCCCTTCTCATCACCAGTTGGCAAATCTTGCACATATGTCATATAACACTTTATATCCGCCTGTTGGTGCGTGGCCAGCGTTAGCCCCTTCTGTATTTCACTGGTAAAACGTTTGTACAGTTCTTGTAGCTGTGAGTCGCTGATGATAAACTCTTTGAGAAAATCCTTTAATCGTTGATCCTGCATTCTCGCTGTTGGTTGTTGTTTTTAGTTTGCTTGTAGCGTATATTTTGTACTTTAAGAGCGCGCGTTTGAGCCAACTTGCACGGTAGGCGGTCGCATATATTATGAATGGTCGCTCAAAAGCCTCAAACTGCCTGCATATGCCCACTAAATGGACATGTATGTATGTATGTAATTAGTTTGTGCAAAAAAGTTCTGTTTTAAGACTTTACACAAATCTACTTGATAAGAAATCAACTTTTATTACATGCGAGTATTTGAAAATCTGTTTTCTAACGCACAGTGGTCACTTTCAGCACTAACGAAGCACATAAATAATTGTGAACAAAAAAAAAAATAAAAAGTTTCCTACAAGAAATTGATTTTGGTCCTTCATCTAAACAGTTTCCTTGATCTGAACAATTTCTTGGCATGCCAATTTCATGAAGATATCTTTTTATATAAAAAAGTTTTCCTTAAGAAAACATGCTTTTGTGCGTTTACTTTATGCTTTATACTGTGCTGTAGTGGTCCGTTCTGAAAATTTTTTTCGGTTATAGAGGCATTGCTTGTGATAAAAATACATATATAAAGGAAAATAGCAGCTATATGTTAAAGTGGTCCGATATCGGCTGTTCCGACAAAAAAGCAGCTTCTTAAGGAGAAAAGAACTTGTGCAAAATTTAAAAGCCATATCTCAAAAACTGAGGGACTAGTTCGCTTGTATACAAACAAACAGACACGGCTAACAAATTCTGCTCGTCACTCATACGTATATACATATGTTGTAATATCTACGACGTTTTCTTCTAGGTTTTACAAACTAGGTGACTATCTTAATATAACCTGTTCAGGGTATGAAAAGTTGCTGGGATTTTAGAGGCTAGTTTTTTTTATTGTCGGAAAGACTTGAACATGTTAAAAGAACACAAAAATACACAATTTATAAATTGTTAAATTACTGCTGATTTTCGTTTGTGTGTATGTGAAGTGGAGTGTTGTTGTAGTAGCGGCAGAATTCTGCCGAGTTGACAGTCCTTGGTCGGATAAAAACTCGGTACGCTCCGGTGTGAAAAAAATCTTCGATTGACCACTAAAAAATATACTTAAAAAGCTCGTGTTAAAATTTGAGACTAATCGGTTTAGCCGTTTTCGAGTAATGTTGGTGACCAACTTCGAGAACGCCATTAAAAAAGCGCGTTTAAAGTTCGCCCTTGTACTTCCAAGCGCTCTGAAACGCCTTTTCAAATGTTCGCGTAACTTCGAAAATATTCACCGGAAGGATATGAAATTTTCTGTGTGTACCCCTAAAAATATGTAAATTAAGAAAAAAATGTTTTTTTTTTTTTTTTAATTCTAACTGTATATAACCCCTTAAATCTTGGAAAGAAATCTCAAACAATTCCAACTGACAGTTCTAATTTATGCTTATTACCGTTAGGTTAGTAATTCAAACAATGTCAGTTAATTAAAGTTCGAAAAATATTATTTACAAATGCATATATCAGTTAATTAGTTTTCGAAAACCGCGCAACAGCAATTTTCTGTCAAATCACCCATTGTACAAGCTCATACTATATAATTTCTACAAATAAACAAATGTGCGCGCAATTTCTCGCCGCATTAGAAATGTTTAGTTTTGGTGTAAAATTACATGTACACACACACAAACGCCCTTTGTGCACATGCGAACAACCATATGCATGTATGTGTGGATGTACTTGCCCTCTCACACTATACAATTAATTATCTGAAAATTTGATTAGAAAAATTACGTGTAGTAATATAAGAAAGCATCCTATATTGTCAATAAAACAACGAAGAACTTGGTTTCCACAAAAACTAGAAACTATTAAGCTAACTAGAACTGATAAGGAGCGCCAAAGCAAATACATCGCATGTCGCAGTAATCTCCGGTATTGTCGTCTTCGCTGCCAGTTTTTCCCATTTGTTTGTAAATATAACAGTAAAGTGCAGTGGCAAAACAGTAGAACTAAAATTTCATCCCCAAGTTATTATAGGTTGCATTTTACTAAGACAAGTCAAGTGGCCTCGCAACATTTATTTATTTTTTTTTATTTTATTTTTTTCATTTTGTACATTTTATTTTATTTCGCAACATTTATTTATTTTTTTTTATTTTATTTTTTTCATTTTGTACAACCAACGACACACTTTGTTCATTTATATGTAATTTTGTAAATATCTAGTTTACATTAGTGCCAATAAAGATAGTGCAAGGTGTAGATATGAGCAGTTGCTTGTCGTGCTTTTGACTTTACTCTTGACATGGCAAATTCTATTTGACTTTTTTATTTTTTAACAATTTACTGCTTTAATATTTTCCTTAGAATGCAATTTCTGTATTTACTTTTGTTTTAGATAATGCTGCTGCTACCACTGTGGACAATTTTGTGGATGATATTCGTCGTGCCGCCGAACAGGCGCAAAATTTGAATGGCTTCGTCTATGAGCCCACTTCCGGTCTGTACTATGATCAGAAGACCGGCTACTATTACAATGCGGTAAGCTCAATAAATTTCGGCTATAAACGCGTAAGTGTTGCCTACGCCAGTAAAGAAGAAGAAGAGGCTTAATTAATAACACTTTTATTTTATGATATATATTTTTCTCTATTATATTATATATGTATGTACATATGTATATGTACTTTTTTCTATTATTCCACTAGGAATATGGTCTCTATTACGATGGCAATAACGGCTGCTATTACAACTACAATCAAGAGAAAAATGTTTTCGAATTCCATTCGCAAGTTCAAGCACAGCAAGTTCAGAAAGCTGCAGAGGTAAGCTCTTGACATACTATATTTTGAAGCTTTGAAAGGCCTGGTTGGCGGGCGGTTAACAAGCATAGAGTTAAGATTACTTTGATGCCACAGAAATGTCTTTAGGCACGTGCTTCGAAATCTGTGTTAATTAGTAACAGTACTTAAGTTAACAAATATGTGAGTAATTAATGGATTTTGGTGTAATTTAATTTATGTACATATATTTATTGTAGCAGAATTTTACTATTCTGCTCATTCCAATAACATGCAAAATATATAAGAAAACTTGTATTGGTATTATGACTCCAGATTTTTGGAATTCTTTTTATGCCCTTTACAAGATATATTAAGTGTGTAACACCCAGAAGAAAACGTGGGAGGCCCTTTGTATATATATTTTCTGAAGATGTAAGGAAGGACTATTCACTGTCAAAATTCTTCAGACCAATTAGTCTAATTTCCTTTCTACTAAAAAGCATGAAAAAGAGCGTGGATCATGAAATAAGGTCGAAGGCGTTGAAAATTGCAACCCTGCATGTGAACCAGCATGCTTACAGAGCAGGCAGTTCAACCAATACTGCTCTGTACCGGCAGTAAAGAGAGTTCGCTGGAAGGAGGGAAAGTGATGGTGTGAGCATTCCTAGACCTCGAAGGTGCTTTTGACGGCACGTCCCACAAGAGTGTAGCCAGGGCACTGGAGAAAAGGAATGTCGCAGCACCGGTGTGCATATGGATAGAGGCCGCACTGCGCGCCAGAATACGCGGAAGACATTGTTATTATAGCCAGACCTAATACAAAGAAGTTTAAACCTGACAGTGGTGTTGTGTTGAACATCAACCCCTTCTAGACGACCATCGTCCCGTTCACGAGAAGTAGATCCCTGCCCGGCCTCAGAAACCCTACCCTTGCGCGCAGATAGGTAGAGATGACCAACATAATCAAATGTCTTGATCTTACACAGGATTCCACTCTGCGGTAGAAGCAGCATATTGGCCAGAGCATGGTCAAAGCGACTAAGGTACTAATGGTGTGCAATCGACAAGCTGGTAAATCCTGGGGCTGCAAGCCAAGGATCATCATGATCGTGCGACCGATAATCACGTATGGGGCGGTGGCTTGGGCCTCAAAAGCTTCGCAAACTTCGGTAGGACTCCAACTATCGAAGCTGCAACGACTTGCATGCATCTGCCTCTCGACTACAATGCACACTTGTCCGAATGGGTGTACTTAAAGTCATATTCGCAGCCACACTACTTCATCAAGTAATCGAATCAAAATTAGATCAAATCCCTAATGGAGCAGGTGTGTAGAGGGCGACTGAATAGCCTAGAGGAACGTAACCAAGTACACCTCATTCGGTCAAAAAATGTATAGCCGGGAATAAACTGGCTGATAAGCTCGCCCGCTCTACAGCATCCACCAACATGGTAGGTCCTGAACTTTTCATGGCGGTGGGTCCCCGTACCTTAAAGGAGCTATTCCGCAACAAAGAAGGAATAGGCAGAGAGAAGTATTGGCAACAACTCCAAAGCATGCGCCATGCCAAGTTGCTAATGGGAGGTTACAACCTCAGCAGGCTTAAATATGTAATCAACCTCCCTAAAAACAAATTCAGACTACTTGTCGCATTCTACACCGGCCACTGCAAGCTGAAAAAGCATTTATACAACATCCTGTGTAAATTGCCGGTTCTGCGATAGGGAGCCTGAAACATCAGAACACCTACTAATAGTAGTTTTGCAGACGAAGTTTGAAGGTCCTCAAATAGGGATCACATCCTATATACAAGGTGGGTTCCAAAGTAAACAGGACTTTTTAAATCTAGCGCCACCTGGTGGCGCCATCTATATGTCGACTGCCGACTGGTTAGATTCTGCTATCTTTATCGATTGTCCACTGAGAATTTCATGACATTTCATGGTTTGGAAGTGAAGTTATTGCGTTTTAAGTGTCAGTATGTCCGTCTCTGTGTATAAAGGAGAAATTTAATTGTGAACTAATGTAGTTCGAACTAGTCCCGCTTCGGGCGGTATTTTCTGCTTGTTAATATGTATGTACCTTATGAGTTTCTGTTTGTCAAGAATTTCTAGTTGTGAACTAGTTTTTTCCGACTAGTTCACTTTTATTCAGCGATTTCTAATAGGAAGCTGGCCTTTATACCTCTAGTTTACTTCAGTCTGAATATTTCAGTAGCTAACTAGTCTTTTCCTAACTAGTTCGTTATTCTTCAGGATCTTTTCCGACTGCTTTAAGGTTAACTGCTCGCCCAACTAGTGCTAGAAATAAATATTTTTACAAAAACAAAACAAATTTTTTACTTAAGCATTAATAATTTTTATATGCATTGGGTATATTTTCTCCTCTCTTGTAGCGCAACAACGCGAGCGATAAAGATGTGCTAACGAATTATGTAAATAATTCACTTTTAAAACGTTTTTCAAAACTTAACATTAACCGAATGCGTAGCAATGCATTAGGTAAGCTTGGTAGCGTGAAATGTCGATGAAAACGCGGATTTCTTTTCTACTGTTGCAGGATGATTTCGATGCGGACGAGATGGTGGCGTTCGACGAGTTCGGCGGCGTCATAACCGATCAAGAGCGGCTGCGTAAAATCAAAGAGGAGCGACGCCAGGAGCAAGAAGAAGAACGCATGTGGCGTAAAAAGAAGAAATCGAAGAGCACAAAGGCGGCCAAGAGCGAGAAGCGTGCCAAGTCTAAGAAGCGCAAGCATAAATCGAAGAAGCGTAAACGCGCACGCAAACACAAGCACGCGTCGAGCGATTCCTCGTCCTCTGATGATGAGAGTGATGAGCAGGCAAGCAATAGGAAGAGTAAGAAGCGTGCGCGCAGGCGCAAGTCTTGTGACGTTGAGGACGGTGAGTTGTCTGAGTCCAGTATTAGCAGCAGCAGCGGAAGTGAGAGCGATAGTGAGGATAGCCGTAGCAGTGGTGATGTTGATAGGTGTGCGAAGGGAAAGGATGGCAAGGGAATTGCTACTTTTACTGGCGGTGGGCGCTTTCAAGGTTTGTTCGTGTTTTTTTTTTTTTTTTTTTAATTTAAGAAATGAAAAGAAATTCGCGTTTAAGTCCAACTTAGATGCCTTTATATTTCGAATTTTTTGAAATACAGTTCTTCATATAAAAAAGAAACTTCATCACCTTTTAGATATAGCTAAAAAGTATCCGCCTTCGCTGCGCATCATTGTGCAGGAAAGTAATTTAGAGACCCTCAAGGTTGGTAGTCTGAGCTTAATCACATATAAGGGCGGCAGTTTGGGTCGCGAAGGCAACCACGACGTCATAATACCGGATGTGAATGTGTCCAAGGTGAGTCGGCTGCATTTCCGAAACAAACAATTTAAATATTTTACAACTTGAATATTTCCCCAGTTACACATGAGGTTCCATTACGATCATAAGCGGAGTATTTACAAGTGTACCGACCTGGGCTCACGTAACGGTACCGTGCTGAACGGCACACGCATGTCAGCTTCCAAGCAAGAGAGCACTGAGTGTGATTTGGTGCACGGCAGCGTCTTGCAGATCGGTCAAACGAAGCTGTTGTGTCACGTGCACGAGGGCAACAGCACTTGCGGGTTGTGTGAGCCGGGCTTATTGATTGAGACGGCGCGTGAAAGCAACCTCACGGCAGCCAATACAACGGCACTAACTCATCGCGAACAGCTGAAGAAGCTGCAGAAGAAGTATGGCTTGGAGAAAGAGAGTGCGTGAAGAAGAGTATACTAAAAACATTTGCAGACATTTATTTCTATTTATTTGGTTGCTTCTAGAATTTGTGGAGTGCAAGCAAAATGCCGGCAGCTACAATGATCGTGCCGCAACGCGACGCATACAAGTGGGCAGCTCGACGGATGGCGAGAAAACGCAAGCCGCCTCCGTGAATACGTGAGTGGAAAGTTATTTTTAATAAGAATTAACAAAATTTTAATGAAATATCGCCCATAGTGAAATATCTTCCGACAATAAGGGCTTCAAGATGCTCTCCAAACTTGGCTGGAACAAGGGTGAGGCTTTGGGTAAAGCGAGTGATGGCTCAGGACTCTTGGAACCGGTATGTATGCTTGCCTTTTTCTTTCTCTATTCATTTTACTAAGTAGATATATGTATGTACTTTGTTTTGTCAGATCAATGTCGCATCGAATGAGGGTAAGACTGGTTTGGGCTGCGGTGCGGCTACATCCGTTAGCGTTGCACTTACAAATGCTGATAAACGCAAGATCGCGACTTGGAAGAAGACACAGGCACGCTACCAACAAACGGATATTTTCGAAGACAGCGATAGTTCTTAATACATTACATTCGTAATAATGTATGTGGCTATGTAGAGTATTTCTAATAAAGGAACTTCATTCTTATAAAAGCTATAAGCTATTTTTACGCATATATATTAAGCATGTATCACAATAAAGAGAGCTCTTAAAACTATTTTCTTCTTATCTTTATCCCTGAAACATTTGAAAAACCAAGAAAAATCTTCAACAGCTGCATGGCTATAGCCCTTCAATCGTCAAATCTGAATACGAAGGGTTTGCACTTAACAAAAAATGTTTTCCAACTAGTTTCTAGCCGGATTGTTTGGTACAAACAACCTACAAATAGAATGGATGTTACTTACGAAAATAAGTTTTTTTATTTTTTCTTTTTTGGATTTTTTTTGCTTTTTTTTTTTGTTTATTTTTGATTTCTTTTGTATTTTTTAATTTTAATTTTTTTTTGTGTTTATTTTAATCTTTTGGCGATTTTATTTTGTATTTTTTTACTTTTTTATATATGTACATAGCATTGATATCTTAAAAACACATAAAAAAGTATTTTCAACTAATTTGAGTCACCCTGTGCTCATTCAGCCGAAGTATGGCTTATATCGTTGCGCCTAAGAGATACAACACTGACACTCGTGCGTCAATTGTTCTCAGCTAAAATATTATGGGACCAAAAATAAAAAGTTAATTATACCCTGAACGGTATTTGTAACACACAGAAGAAAACGTCGGAGCAACCTATAGTATTGTATATACATACATGATTAGCGTGACGAGCTGATATTTAGCCATGTCTGTCTGTTCGACTTTTTGTCTATACGCGAACTAAATCCGGAAACGTTTTTATCTGCAAGATATCTTCATGAAATTTGGCACAGATTATCGTTCAAGGCTAAGCTACAATCTACAATCAGGTTCTTAAGATCGGAACACTATTGCATATAAAGGGTGATCCATTTCAAAGTTTCCTACTTTTTTGAAGAAAAAATGCAGAAACTTCAGATTTAATGGGGAGTGTTTAATATCATTCGAAAGAACATTCTCTGTCATTTATTTTTTGAAGATTATCCCTTTCAAATATTGTCCGCGGTTTCGTCTCAGATGGTGCATCCATTGAGTCCAGTTTTTGATGACTCGTTCGAACATTTCGACTGGTAAAGGCTTGAGTCGAAGCAGAAAAAAGTTTAACGCTGTGATATCACACAATCTTGGTGGTCAATCGACCGGCCCAAAACGTGAAATTGTCTACTCACCGAAATGATCTCTTAATAAATACATACAATGGTTGATGCGATTTGTGGGAAGGGGCGGCATCGTGTTGAAACCAAATATCGCCGAGATTACAAGCTTCAATTTCAGGCATAGTCGGTTATCATGGCGCGATAACGGTTGCCATTGACGGTTACGTTCTCACCGGCATCATTTTTGAAGAAATATGGACCGATGATTCCACCGGTTCACAAACCAAACCAAACCGTTGTTTGTTTCTGGATGAAATATCAGCGCTTGAATCTCTTCAGGTTGCTCTTCGTCCCAAATACGTAAATTTTAGTTGTTTACATACCTATTGAGCCAGAAATGAGCCTCATCGCTAAACAAAATTTGGCTCGAAAACGTCGGATCTTCTTTGAACTTTCAAGAGGCCATAGAGCAAAGCGATGTCGCTTGGGAGGGTCGAGTGGCAGTTCTTTCAGAAGCTGTATGTTGTACGCCGAATTGCTGCGAATGGCGTCTAATCGACTCTCTACGGTCTTCGTGTACACTCTCACTTACGGCGTGCTGGACGTGGTCTATTCGGTCGAATAGTATTCAATAATAAATGCTGGGTGATGGTGTTGCGATAAGTACGCTCAGTAGGCCGATTATGTTGACCATAACTCACGCGAGATCTGTCAAAATAGTACCCCCACTATCCCCCCTACAATCCCCGAACAAATTCTTCAGATCGTAACGCTAAAGCATTTAGTATAAGTTAAATATATTTTTATGCCCTTAACGTTTCTTCTTGTTTAATATTAATTTACTTACCCACGTCCTAGATCACCCAATAAAAAAATAAAGAGAACTGTGTTTCCGCTACTTTTGAGTTAATTTCTTTATTTAAATTTCTTTAATATTCGCACATAGAGAGTTGGGTTAGTTAAGTATGTTTGTATGTTTTTTTATATTTTCTTTATGTAATTAAGTGTTACATATGCATACATATATAAGTAATAATAATCATTTTCTTGCTTGCGCTAATTTAAATTACAACTTTCAACAATCAATTAAATTTCATACTAATTTATTGCGGTTAATCTATCAGTCAGTTAATTAAAATTTAATTGTTAATTAATACAATCGATATACGTGTATATATATATATATGTATGTGTGTGTAGGTTTATTTGTTCATATAACTATTGTATGTGTGTATATGCATGTGCATTAGGGTGGGTCAACAGAATTCGAATATTTCTTTCTCGCTTGGTACGCTGAAAAATTGGTCGACAGAGGCCTCTAAGACAGGCTCTTCAGCCAAGCCTCTTAATTGTAATGGAGAGGCCATCCACCTAACGGTTTTCTATTTTTTTCTTACTATCAGATGAAAAAATTTTTAGCTCGCTTACAACAACTTGAAAAAATATTTCGTTTTGTGGATTCCTGTTAGAATTAAGAGCTCATATTTGGAGAACCTCTTTTTCAGAGTACGAAGCGGTAAAAAAAATATTTTTTGACACACCCTAATTTACATACTATATTAGGGTGGGCAAAAAAAAAATTTTTTTTAATATTAAAAATTGTTTTTATTTTTTTTCTTGAATACCGTTGAATTATTAGCCGAGACGACGGAAACAAGTTTAGTAAATTTTGAGTTCTTAATAATAATATTGACAGGAGGCGCATTTTGATTTTCCATACAAATAACACAGGAATATTTTCTTATTTTATTTGGATGTTCAATTCATTTGAACAAATTATTGTATATTCATAAAAAATGGATTATTTTAGGATTTTAAGCATTATTAAGTATGTGAATTAATATAAAAAATTAAAGAATACGCTGCTGGTCTTAGGGTAGACGCGCCAACTTTTTTTTTAATAAAGTGTTGTATTTATAATCATGCTTGTTCTTATTGTACAAAACGCTTTTCTTATCAAAGTTTGAATCTTGTCTGAAAAATATTTGCTCGGTTGGTTGTTTTGTGAAAAAGTTACTGAACATTTGAAGATTCCAGAAATGTCTATGGCAATCACGTGTGTTTTCGGTTGATCATTGAAAAAGAAGCACTTTACATTTCTTTGTCTTGTGGAAACAAGTGCATTTTTTTCTATTGAGGAAGTACTAAAAATAAACAAATTAATTGTTTTCGAGCTACATTTAAAGTAAAAATGGGAAAAGCTACTATTCCCAAGAACTATTCAATCAAAACATTGCCAAACAGATAAAACGCAGCTCCAACGCCGTTGAGAGATATTTTAAGGATCCAGAGGCCTATGGAAAACACTTTAAAGGAAAACAGAAAGCTCTATCTGAACAATCAGTACGAAAAATTGTTAGTATTGCTTCAAATTCGACTAAGTCTGCAGCTAAGATTAAGGAATTAGCCGAAGGAAAAACAAGTCTTTCAAATGTTCAAGGTACAATTAGAAAACAAGAACACCAAAAGCGTTTGAAAATCAAGAAAAAACCCCATCTGATTGAAATACGCATAGAAAAATGGCTTTGATTCGTGAAAGAATAAATGACGTGGACTGTTCAATCTAGCATTTATCGATTGGCTTTTAGTTGTCTTTACTGATGAAAAACGTTTTAGTTTAAATGGCCCTGACCGCTTTTAATATTTAAGTCGCCACCACAGCCGAGAAGGTGGAGTCATGGTGTGGGGTGCCATTACGTTTTATGGAACAATTGACTTGATTTTTATCAATCAGAATTAAATTAAATTAATTAAAAATATTTTTGCAGTCCGTATGTCAAAAATTAAGTGCTTTCTTTGGACCAATTCCTTTGATTTTTCAACAAGACAATGCTCCTATTCATAACGCTCGAGTTGTAAAGTCATTTATTTAGCGTCAAAAAGTTAATGTCATGACCTGGCCATCATATTCTCCAGATCTTAACGTAATTGAAAATGTTTGGGGCTGGCTAATACGTAAGGTATACGAAGGAGGAAAGCAATATGAAGATAAGTCAACATTAATCCCTGTGTCATTATTCCTATATCATTCTATGAAGAACCGGATGTATGAAGTTATTACCAACAACGGATGAATTACTGAAATTATTTTTATTTTATTTTTAAGAAATCAAATATTAACACGGACTAAAAATTTAAGTTAAAAGAAATATTTTCGTATCAATAATTTAAAATTCAAGTGCGTCTATTCTAATGACCAAGAAAAAAGCACCTTTCTTTGAGTAGCTTTAAGAAAATGCTTGAAAACACAATTTTGTTAAATTTGGAAATTCATTTGAATATTATATTTAAAGTACCATTAATTTACCCATGTTTTTGCATATCAAATTTTTTTCAATCAACATTAAATTAATAAATATTTAAACAATTGTAATGCAACTAAACGTGCGTCTAACCTAATGATCAGCAGCGTATATATTTCACGACTTAAGGTTGGACTCTGGCGGATGAACTTTTTTTGTGGATCGTGAAATGCTCTATAAGAATAAGTCTTAACTATAGAATAATTAGTTCAAATGGAGCAGAGTATGGAAGAAGACCTGAAGAAATCCAACCGCCAACGCGCGCAACAATTGGAGCTGAGCACATTCACTTTATGGAAGATTTCGCGGAAAGATCTGGGCTTGCGAGCTTACAAAAACCAATTGTCGAAGAGGAAAAGAATACGCGACCAATTGCTCGAAATCAACATTAAATTTAAGCGTTTTATTTCTGCTTGAAAACCACATGATTAAAAAATAATAATATTAAGCGCTCAAACTTGACTTTTTCACGGTATCAAAGGAAAAAAATTAATACGAGTATATAACATATATATATATTTTTTTTTGCCCACCCTAATGTTAATGTATGTATGTAAGAGTGCTTGCATCAATAATAAATCAACACTGACATTTAATAATAATATTTATATTCATAATAATAATTAATATGATAATTAATAAGTTAATTTTTTTAATTATACACTATAGATTTGTTTAAACTACTAATTCATTTACGCTAATTAAATATGTATGGGTGTTTATGGAAATTTTATGTGTTTATGTGTATGTGTGTATGTGTGTTGATCGATTATAATTGTGTAGGTTTTATTGTGTGTTATATTGTGTGTGTGTTTATTTTAAAAGCCTCTTAAGATATGTTTTTGCTGTTGTAATTTTTAGATTTGTGGTCAAGTGTGTTTAAGTAAGTTATAAGTGGCTGCCATATACTTATATACAACGCTATATGTATGTATATATATATATGCATGAAACATATGTGTATGTGTGTGTGTTTGTGTGGGGGCGTTAAGCATTTATAAGTCGTTGTAAATCTCTAAATTGGCTAACTTATGTAATTACAGCGTCGTTAGTTATATATGCACGTCATAAACTAAGCCTTCATTCTACTACACACTATTATAAATACGTTTAAAACTGTCAATATCGATGTTTGTATGTGTATGTGTGACATTTAAACATACATTCTCTTTGGAAGTATCTAAGGACTAAGGTGGAAAACGAACAATTTGACGGGGTTACGGCACAAAAAGGAGCTTAGCGGCCAGAGCAAACACATACAGACGCACCGACAACTGCTAATGTGTGTGTGCGTGTGTATGTATGTGTGAGTGCCGCAAGTTAAGCGTTTTGGAGATATGCGCTGCTTGGAAGACAAACTAATGTTGTTTAATTTTCATATATATGTGTGTGTGTGGCTGTGCGAGTATGTATGTATGTGTGTGAGTATCTGGGTGGGTAAATTTAGTACTACTGATTTTTGCTAAAAGCCTTTTTCTTAACAACTACAAATAGATAGCCGTTCTACGCTTTATGTTTTTGTATTTTTTCCTTTTCGCTTTTGTTAAATGCCATTTTACCGTTATTCATCTTTAATGACATTCGCCAGGTGCTTTGACGTCGATGAGAAAGCCGGTGTTACAGGAGTCGCGCCGCAATTCACACCACGAGTTGTATGTGCGATTGTTGACGCCGCATATTTTGCCCTCCTCAAAGCGCAGCGACTGCAAGAGTCGAGATAAATTATTGAATAATTTTTGTAAATAAAATGAAATTAAAATATATATAATATTGTATGTGTGTGTATGTGTGTATGTGTGTAATTGATTGGCATGCCACCTACCGTTGGTCGACGCTTGCGCGCGCATTTGTAGCTGCAGGAGACACAGCGCGGCTCCAGCGTCAGCAAATCCACCAGGCAGGTGTGCTTGCGGCCGCAGTTGATTTCGCTGCAAGTGGGACGATCGTCTACAAAAAACAGTACAAAAAAATGTTCTACGATTAGTGCCGCGGTAAAAGTTCCATATCCGTTTCATAGGTCAACTAATATGTAAATTGTAATTAAAACTACTTCGAGTATCGTCCCGAAATTGTAAAATGTGTCATAACCAAGTGCCCGACCTACCATAGCAAAATACATTTTTTTGGCAAAATGCGGTTTTTTTATTCAACATAGTTCCTTCAAGGATGATACACTGATTATAGCAAACCTCTAACTTTTCGATACCATTTTTGCAGTGCGAATTGTCCTTTGGCCTCCGTTTCGGCGATCACCTCTTCATTCGACGAAAATTTATTCCTAACGGGCATTCTTTTGAGATCTGAGAGCAAGAAATAGTCGCTGGAAGGCAAATCTGGGGAATATGGTGGTTTCGGAAGCAATTCGAAGCCATGTATTCTTGTCATTGTTTTCAACGACTTGTTACATTTTCTTCAAATGCGGCCGTTATTATTGGCGCTATTATTGGTTCTTCCTTTCTCAAGGTAGTCAATAAAAACTATTCCATCCCAAAATGCGGATGTCACAACCTTGCCAGCCGACTGTTGCGCTTTGAAGCGGATTCATCGTTTGCAGTCCACTCGGATGACTGCCGATTGGACTTTGGAGTAAACTGATGAAGCCATGTTTCATCCATTTTCATATATCGACGCAAAAACTCGATTTTATTGTGCTTGAACATCTCTAAACCCTGGTCCGAATCATCAACTTGCCAATAGTGAGCTCACGCAGCATCCACTTTGTATAGAGTTTTCTAATACCAAATATTCGTGAACGATATAATGTACACGTTCAGTTGATATCTTTAGAGTTCTTGCTATCTCGAACAACTTCACTTTACGGTTATCCAAAATTATTTTGTGGACTTTTTTTTACGTTCTCGTGGGTAACAACCTATTTTGGATATCCACTACTGCATTCACCGTCTTGGGCGCTCATTTCACGATGTCTAACTTTAGCATACCAATCTTTGATGTTTGATTTTCTTCGGACAGGGTCCGGAAACTCCTCATTCAGCCAAGTTTTCTGCGTCAACCGTATTTTTCCACTTCAAAAAGTAAATTTATCAACACGCGACATTGGCCGGATTTGAAGAGAGGAAGGAGAGAAGAGAAAGCTTCTACCATGCTCCTAGTACCTAACACGATTTTCTTAAGTTCCCATTGTGCGCTGTTGTTGATCTTAACAATATTTCCTAAATCACTATTACAACATGAAAATCTGAATAATGTTTATGGCTCTGATACTACCAGAGCCAATCACGAGCAATTTCGGTTTCGTCGTTTCGTTCCATTAACATTGATGTCAAAGATGAATCACGCTCTGGAAAGCCAATTGTAGAAATTATCGATAAAATAATGAAAGTCGCCGAATGATCGTGATCTAATCGCGGTTAGCCGACGCAAAGGGTGGTCAAACCAGAATTGACGGTCAGGACGGTTTTGTTTTATGTTGTGAAATCGGCAAGGAACCATCAAGAACGCTACTCTTCTTCGACCAAATTCTTAATTGTGATATGTACTGCCAACAATAGGATATTAGGTTCTTTTTTGTGCGGACCAGGCGCATTGATGTTACTCGTTCCTGTCTTTAGAATATTAAAATTCGCCTAAATAAAATCTTGTGAAATTCGACGGTCCCATAGGCACAGGTCCTTCTAGGAGTATCCCAAAATGACGTTAAATTAAAAATGGGAATAAGGTGCACATAATACCACTAAAAAAGGTCTTAACTTGAAGCTTAATTTTAAAAATGTTTGGTACTAATATTTGTCAGTAGAAAAATATTAGTATCAGATATTATTCCTATATCTTAAGTTGGATCAAACTAAACACATTGTGTTTAATTTTACTAAAATCGGTTCAGTAGTTTCGGAGTTTACCCCGGACAAAACGTGACACATCATTTATATATATATCGGTAAGTGATTGTAAATACATATATATATGTATATACATAGATACATTTTGTATACATTCAATCGGCTGTATGTGAGAAATTCCAGACTTTTAATTCTTGTTGCGTAACTGTGTAGGTAGGCGAATGTAGGCATAGAGGAAATATATTTTAAAGATAATACGAGAGACAAGTTCTCTGCCTGGGATTATTTGCTTGGAAATTTTGACAATTTTGTCATAGGGATACAATCGCTCATTTTGTTTGAGATATTTCGCATTTTTATCTGTTCATTTAAGCTTAAACAGCAGATATAGAAGATGTGGGTAGAAGGAGAAAACTGATCAGCGTTTCAATTTTCACTGTCGGCGATGATAATTTTTGAGTTTCGGTGAACATTTTTTCATATTATATAATCTGGGTTAAAACGTTCATACGTCAGAACAAGACAACTGCTATGCAACTTCAGTGGACTTGAGATCACTTTCGGAACTTAACTATGTGGGTAGTAGTTGAGTGCTGCCAAAATTACTTCGCAGTGGATAGGGAGAAGATTAAATCTATTTTAGCATGAAGTAAATGTATTCAGCGGGCTTGCTCCAGAAAGATCTGATCAAGTGTAATTATACTTACTCTGAACAGAGTATACTAAGTATACCACGAAGTTTGTAACACACAGAACTTCGGAGACCCTATAAAATGCATATATAAATAATCAGCCTCACGAGCTTAGTCACTTTAGCCATGTCCCCTAGTTTTTTAGGATACCGCTCTGAAATTTTGCACACGCTCTTTTCTCCTCAAGAAGCTGCTCATTTGTTGCTACCGCCGATATCGGACCACTATAGCATATAGCTGTAAGACAAGCTGAACGAGCGGAATCAATGTCCTTGTATAGGAAACTTTTTCATTTGCTGAGATATCTTCACCAAACTTGGGAAAGGTTATTGCCTAAAAGAATAGTGAAGTTCCCGACGAAATTGTTTAGATCGGTTTACTATAGCATATAGCTGCCATACATATTGAACGATTATAATCAAGTGCTTGCATGGAAAACTTTTTAATTTGACGCGATATCTTGAAGAAAATTAGCATGGATTATTGTCTAAGGCAACGGACAAAAATTCTTCACCGAAGAAATTGTTCAGGTATACATAACTATAGCATATATCTGCCATACAAACTGACCGATCAAAACCAAATTCTTGCAGGGAATCTTTTGCATTTGTGAAGGTTGATTTATAGCTTACGTACTTTTCGTAGTTGACGTTTTTTCGTGCTTTAATTATTGTGTTTTTGTTTTAAAAGAACTTTCCTCAGCGAGTTGGAACTCAGAATAAGAGGAAGCAAGCCTGAAGAGTTTAAAAATACTGAAGAAATGTTAACTTTTCGCTACAGAGGAGAAAAAATGACAAATAACCTGGTTAATGGACATCCAAAATATGACAGTTCTTTCAATTGTTTGCAACATTGTTGTAAGGTTCCCCTAATACATATACATATGTACATATATGGCATGTATGTACTTACATATTTCTTTTTGCAACTCCTTCATGCGCCTTGTTTGTTGTTTATGCGTCTGGCACATTTCAAAACTTCACGCAGCAACGAAGGAGTGTGACTGTGAGTATGTGCAACGGCTGCCTACAACAACGACGATGACGGCGACGACGACAACAACTTTGCGAACGACAATGGCCACATGGCGCGAGCGCACTCACGCGCATGCGTTCCTCCAGACACGCTGGTGTAAAAAATTACCTGTCGAATGGTAAAGTTCGCTGACTGGCCACAGGCCAATACACGCAACACAAAGCAGACGCGGTTGTTTTTCACTGTCTGGCGCATTTGCGTCCTGTGGCGGGTGTGCGGTGTGCAACAGCACATATACACACACGCATATGTATATATATAAGTATGTATGACAGTGTGCCGCGAAGAATTCGCCGCGAGTAAAGAGAGAGCGATTGTATCATCGCAATGCAACGGTCATATATTATGCATGCAGCGAACCTTTTGCGCCACAAAGGCCGAGAGATAACGGCGCGAAGGTGGTGTGCGCGTGCGCATGCGCAACACGGTAGCCGTGTGGACATGCGGCCAAGAAATGCAAAACATTGAAAATGGGCGTTGCAGACGAGACTGCAACAGCGATTACCGCGATTACGACTGTGACTCGAAGCGCGCACTGCTGCGGCGGCGACACCGACTACGACTATGGTTTGGCCTGACACTAAGCGGCTATGACCGCGACGTACAGTACGGGCGTATGGTCGCACCGGCAGACAGAGAGACAGACCGACCGACTGACAGCCAGAGGAACGTACGGCAATGAATGTGTCTGCAGCGTGTACAGCCAACCGGTCGTCTGGAGCCGTCAGCCGTTCGAGCGCCTGCACAGCTTGGTCATGTCGCTGCAGTTGTTTACGCGTTGCAACAACGGCAACAATGTGGTAATAACCATTACATACACGCGCGCGCGCGCCGTCACACAGCGCACATGCATACATACATACATATATGAAGGCATTTGTAGCGTTGCCCAACAATGTAACGAACTCAATCACCTTTGGGCCAGACATTATTTTGACGGGAAAATGTGTTGTTCGCATTAAGGTGCAACATTTCGCAAATGAGCGCACGGCGCGACGCTGCCAGCCGCAACTTGGTTACCTTCACAAAAAGCCCATAAATACGAAGGCATACAGCCACCACAACATACATACATACACATGTGCATCGCCGTGGCTGCGCAACCTTGCCAGACAGCCTCAGACGGACGGACGCACGGCCGCTTGGACGGACAGGAGCACATAAACAGACCGTCCGTCGGCCAGGCGTAAGCTCATGAGTGCGCGTCCGCGTGAAAAACAATTTGAATGCTTGAGGTTTATTAATTTTTATTGTTGCTTGTGTTGTTGCAGCTGCACGTCGTAGACAGCGCTTGACAACGCGTATGGTTACTGTTGTTGTTGTTGCGCCGTGTCGCGTCTCATTTATAAGTATATTTGCGCTTCTGCTGTAAGTGGGCATGCCGTGAAGGGTCTCGGGTTTGCCCTCAGCGAGTTAAAATGAAAATTACTTTGGTCAAATTGGTCGTTTTGCTTTCTTTTCGCCGTTTTTTTTTGCATTTCAGTTCGTTTTGAGGAAGCAAACTTTGTAGGCTTAATGTTAGGTAAGTTAGGGTAATTTACGATGGATTCCCATTTGGTGCATTTATCCGTTACTGATAGCCAAACTGATAAGCCAACAAAGTAATTTTCATATAAATGGCTTTCGGGTTAGCAGACGAGTAAATGACGATCGCATTTATAATTTTCTCGGCGGGTTGAGGAGCGTTGTTACTTTTGAGGCACGTAGTTAAAGTCGCATTCATACGTGTTTTTTCCATTCGGTTGATCTATACGCATGGTTATCAGGGCCTGAGGCCAACAGAAAAGAAAAGAAAACGAGGGATATGGATGTGTGGAAGAGTTCTGTTTTCTACTTGGATTTCGAGCTGACTTCCTTCGAGTTAGATCTATAAAGATCGCCTTTGACGATCGCCACGATGAATTACGGTTTTGATATTAAATATGACAATTTGATTATAATATTCAAATCGCTGATTTCCGCCCACGCCTCCACAAAAGAGAAGAAGGATGTGACCAAAGATGTCTTCTATGAGCGCTGGGAGCGCAGCTAAGAGAGCTGCCCCCGCCACGATGTCAAAATCGTGCTCGGCGACTTTAACGCCAGGGTGGGCAAAGAAGGTATCTTTGGCACAACTGTCGGTAAATTCAGCCTCCACGATGAAACATCTCCAAATGGGTTAAGGCTGATCGACTTCGCTGGAGCCCGAAATATGGTTATCCGTAGTTTTAAATTCCAGCATAAGAAAATTCATCAAGCTACCAGGCTGTCTCCGAATCGAAAAGTCACCAACCAGATCGATCATGTTGTAATGAATGAAAGACACGTCTCCAGTGTTTAGACGTGCGTACACATCAGATTCGACGACGAGAAGTTGCAATCACAACAGACAGCCAAACGATTTTCTAGTCGACTTGCACTTCTGCTGTCTGAGAGCACTCGTCAGCAACACGGTATAAGGGAACTATGGGACGGCATGTTAAGCTCCTTACGTACAGCTGCAAAAAAACAATCGATGACAATGGAGCGGACGTTTCATTCGAATAGCAATTACCCGTCTGAAAAACAACAAAACGGCGGGGACCGATGCATTGACGGCGAAGAACTGATAAGGAGCAGGCATCAGGTTTGTAGAATATGGTCGGACGAAAGCATGCCTGACGATTGGAAGTTAAATGTGTTCTGCCCAATCCACAAAAAGGAAGACCCCACAATCTGCGCCAACTACCGTGGTATAAGCCTCCTCACTACCCCATATAAGTTTCTATCGAGCGTGTTGTGTGAAAGATTAAAGCCCACCGTATACAAACTGATTGGACCTTATCAGTGTGGCCTTAGGCCTGGAAAATCCACAACTGATCAGATATTCACCGTGTGCCAAATCTTGGGAAAGACCCGGGGAAAGATAATCGACATGCTACTCCCTATCGTGCGACTTCTTCAATCTACTCCCGGAGAAAATAATTCGAGCTGCAGATCTGAATAGAAAAGGTACAGTCTTCTACAGGAGTGTACAGCTGCTGGCGTATGCAGCAGATCTGAATAGAGAATGTCATCGATATTATTGACCATAAACATCGTGCCGTTAGTTCTGGTTGTGAACAAGACGAAATATCTCCTGTCATCACTGTTGACAGTATTACTTAGAAGTCGTAGATAAGCGGAGTCTACGCCAGTAAAGACGATTTTGAGAAGACTAGATTAATCCCCTTTCTCCATCTGGTATGTCCAG
Source organism: Bactrocera neohumeralis (assembly GCF_024586455.1). Classification (NCBI taxonomy): domain Eukaryota; kingdom Metazoa; phylum Arthropoda; class Insecta; order Diptera; family Tephritidae; genus Bactrocera; species Bactrocera neohumeralis. The sequence continues at coordinate 41,052,597 of NC_065921.1, forward strand.
CAAATAAAAGTAAACTGTCTCTCTCCGGACCGCTACTTAGGTATTTATCAACAGCAGAAGAAATGCGACAATGACAACTAAATGCAGGCAAAAGATTATTGATTTTGAATGAATTTGCTCTCGGTGTAATGAAGAAGGTTCGACTATGGTTGGGTCATGTTAGGTTAGGTTAATCTGGTAGGACAATAAGCTACCCATAGACCAGTTTTGGTCTTTTGCGATATCAGATAGAATTCAGCTGCTAGGTCCAAGAGAAGTAGTCATCCTTTAGGATTCCTGCGCCTGACGCGAATTTTAACAGACTCTGCGGCTTCAATATCGATACCTCTTCCAGTGTATCATACCGTGAGTTCCGCAGATGCTTACAGCGTAGTCTTCCCAATGCGTTACAAGTGCACAAGAGATGCTCGATTCTTTCCCTGATGTCCTGCTCTAGACACTTCCTGCAGTCTTCTCGAGGTGTCAGCCTCGCCACCAGACAGTGAGTAGTCTTTTAACATGTGCCAATAGCTATGATATCGGTCACTACTGTTGTATGCCACCAGTTGGAGATTTGTGTTTTTCCCTCGTACCATTTTCTAGACCATGTTGTTGATCTTCATTCCATATTAATTCTTCGTGACTTTTGTCAGTTTTGATTAATTTTAATTGAGTGCTATGAAATTGGGTTACATCCGTAATTTTAGGTATTAACTGTCGACTTGATTAAGGGGTCTCACGCTAGTAATTACGCACCTACGCCATTTCTGAGAACTCATACAAGCCACTTCACTTTGCAAACGAAAGTGGGTGGAGTGCTCGAAACAATTGCAAGCTTGAGACAGACACCAAACGCCTAACTGCACAGACTTTTTGCAGTTATTTACAAAAAATGTGGTTTGTATAAAAAAAAACAACAAAATCGTTAACTTCGGTTGCGCCAAAACTATAATACCCTGCACAAATAAAAAAGACCTTGCTTTTGACCGCTCAGTTTGTATGGCAGCTGTAGGCTGTAGTGATCCGATCTGAACAATTTTTTCGAAGGTTGCCTTGGATAATAATTCGCGCCAAATTCCATAGTCTTCCATACAAGAACTTGATTCTGATCGTTCACTTCAAATGTCAGCTATATGCTATAGTGGTCCGATATCGGTAGTCCGTCAAATTAGTAGCTTCTTGGTGAGATCGATTTCAGATAGATCTCTCGAAAATGAAGGGACTAGTTCGGGTGTATAAACAGACAAGACGAACATGTTGAAGTATATTGATTGACCTCGCCATGCTGATCTTTATACAAAGAGTGATCCAATATAGGTACTGTTTTCGATAGTCTTTTTTGACGATCACGTCAAACTGTCATGTTCGCTCAACTTATGGTCAACATAATAGGCCTACTGAGCGTATTTTTCGCAACACCATCAGCCATATTGAAACCCAACATTCATTATTAGATAATATTCGGCCGCGGAGAGTCGATTCGACGCCGTTCGCAGCAACTCGGACTGACATATGGAACGACTTGGTGCATTTTACCCCGAGATCATAAATTGAAAACATACAAAATTCAGCTTGCGCAAGAACTGAAGCCGCTCGACATTCTTTAGCGACATCGCTTCGCTCTGTGGGCTCTTGAAAAGTTCCAAGAAGATCCAACGTTTTCGAGCTAAATTCTGTTCAGCGATGAGGCCAATTTCTGGCTCAATGGGTATGTATGTAAATAAGCAGAATTGCTGTTTACATCATCGGCCCATATTTCTTCAAAACTGGCGACCGTTATCTCGCCATGATAACCGACTATTTGATGCCTGAAATTGAAGCTTGTGATCTCGGCGACGTTTGATTTCAACAAGATGTGGCCACTTCCCAGTACTTCAGTAAGCAAATAATTTCACGTTTTGAGCCAGTCGAATGGTCACCAAGATCGTGTTAAATCACACCGATAGACTTTTTCCTGTAAGGATATGTAAAGTCTAAGGTCTACGCGAACTATCCCGCTTCGATTCAGGCCTTGAAGCAAAAGATCACGCGTGACAATCGTCAGTTACCAGTCGAAGTGCTCGAACGGGTCATTGAAAATTGGACTCAACGGATGGACCATCTGAAACGTAGGCGCGGCCAACATTTGGAAGAGAAAATTTTCAAAAAATAAATGCCAAAGAATGTTCTTTGAAGTTTCTGTGCTTCTTCTTTAAAAAAGTAAGAAACCTCGAAATGGATTATCCTTTAAATCGATTGAGCTGGTCATACTTATCTTTAAATATATACATACATATATACTCTGGGTGTTCAGGGTATAAAAAATACAAATACCCAAACCAAACTTAGTGAGCTCTAACTATCAGCTGGGGGAAATCTTGTCCCATGCAAATTCACTAATCGCCGCGTTGAATTTCCCAACAATTAATCAAATGCCAATAGAGGCGCAAGCTGTTGACTGCTGCATGCGGTGGCAACCCACATCCGACAACAACAACAATTTATTACAAAAACAATAACAACGTGAAGCATAGCAACACAAGACCAACTATTAAAAATTAATTACACAAATTAAAACCCCCACGAGTGGGCAAAAACAATAGCCATGCATATACATATATGTATGTGTGTACTATATATACATATGCATGTACATATATAATTAAGTATATGGGTGTGTATACGGTGCAACACATTTCAGTCTGCGCTTGACAGACAGGCGAGCGCGTATGCAACTTGCCAGCCATTGATTGAGTGTGAAACTGAGCGATGTGCGGTGTCTGCTGGTGGAGTAATCGGCGGTGGGAAGACGCTGGTGTGATTGTGACGATTGTGACAATCATGTGAAGCGCAGCGCTGTCATGTGATGGACAGTTAACTATGAGTGTGTGTGTGTGTATGGCTGTGTGTATTTGATAATAAGCGGTGATGGTTTGGTTTAATTGGTGACCTAGGATCGGTGAGTGGCTGCATATGTCAATGTGTGTGTGCGATTTTCATAAACTCAACAGGTAACTGGTTTAGTGGGACAGGACTCTGTATTACTGATTTTCTGAATTACTGAGCTTACGTACATACATACATACATGCCTACATATGTACATACTCAGACATAATCACATGTATGTGAGCGCATGGCATGGCAATCTGCTCGCCAACTACTGCTTGAAAGTATTGTAAACGGGTACAAAAACAAAAGCAAATATACAACATCATCAACTATCATACGATTACAACAAATATTTGTCGCTATTTGCCGCAATGACAATAAGCAAAATAAAGGACAGACATTTACCCTATACATACTATACATGCATACATACATATTTACATATATACAATACAAACAAACATATTCATACATATGTACAAACATGCTTAATTATACGTTCGGTCCGGCTAAATCGAACTCCCGGCCGGCTGTGTAAACTCGTTTGCGTCGCCAACGAACGCCTGCTGCCGTGGACGAGGCGTAACTATCGTCCAGCCAAGCTCACACACATGCACACAGACATTCATTTATATGTACATTCCCCAAAAGCCAAATCCCCCTCTGGTCTCCTGGCCGCCGTACAATAGCTCGGCAACAATAACAATTATGATTTGGTTGCCGTAAAAGTAGCAAAATATTGCTTCTACAACCGAATGCTTGTTGCCGTGGAAAGCGCTCTTCGGCGGCGAAAAAAATTCCAGTAGTTGGTATTTTTCGTAATTGTTGCTAATAAAAAAGTGCAATTAAATATTTTACGGCACTTTTCCTCAAACATGTGCAACACCGGCAACAGCAACAACAGTGAGTCTTAAGAAGTAATTTTTTATACCCGGTGCTTCGTAGAAGCACTCAATTGGTTTCGGTTCCGACTGTTACTAAAAAAAGATACACATTTTTTCAGAAGAACTAAAAATAAAATCCTAGCTTTTGGAAACTCCAGATATTAATCACAAAATCTGTTCTCCTAAACCTTATTTTGATTCAAGCGAAGCTGGGTGCTTACAGGGTTGTTGGTTTGAAAGCTCTGTTATCCTCAGAAATCTTCGATTTTGGTAATCACTTACTTGCCAGTTTACTCTTTGCGGTTTCTTCTGTGCGCTCAAAGTTAAGGAGAAGCTTCTTCACGGTTGGTTCGAAATTCAAACTTTCCTTCAATCAGTCTGTCAACTCTAGATGTTCAAACCACTGAAACGGTTACTGCGACATATATATAGGCCATGTCCTCACTGACCGTGCTCATGAAATTTGTTAGTGTTTTCTTAACCTCAATACTGATTGAAGTGATCTTGGTATTTTGAGATACGGATGCCAGGGCGATCGCTGTTACTTGCGTCTTTGCAAGGTCCTTCTCTCTTCTCTCAGTTTTATTGATTCTAGAACACTTATTGACTATTCCCTTTTGCGAAAGTGCGGTTAAAACAATTTCACTCTCACTTTCTAAACTATTCAGAAGAACTGTCTGGTGTCGCAATCAATCATGTTGGCATATTTGTTATGGGTTCAAGTCCTTTTTTCGATGCATTGTCGATGCATTTATTAAAGTCTTCTCTTGACGAACAAAAACCAACCAACCTGCTATATGGTGCAGATGCATGGGCGATGACGACATCTGTTGAGTCGGCGTTATGAATTTTCGAGAGAAAGATTCTGCGGAAGATTTATTGTCCTTTGCGTACTGGCAACGGCGAATACCGCAGTCGATTGAATAATGAGCTATACGAGATTTACGGCGACATTGACATATGTAGTTCAGCGAATCAAGAGAGAGAGCGAAAACGCTGGCTAGGAGGACATATCGTCCTAATGAATGAAAACACTCCAGCTCTGGAAGTATTTGTCACAGTATCCTCCAGAGGACGCAGAGGAAGAAGAAAATCTCCACTCCGTTGGAGAAACTAGGTGGAAAAGGATCTGGTTACACTTGGCATCTCCAATTGGCGCCAAACAGCGAAAAAAATTCTTTTGAAGGCGAGCAAAAGTAAGAAAACAAACCATCTCTCCTCAAGGTTGTGCGAAGGGTTTGAGATCCGCCGCGTGAAAAACGCACTCAATGAAAATGATGACTCGACTATAAACGCGTAAGCGGTGTCTACGCCAGTAAAGAGGAAGGAGGTTCAGTTTAATTTGAAGTGAAAAATGCGTCACATAGAACGTCAACGTTTGTTAAGTTACGTTTGAAGCTTCGTCCAGTCTTTTTAACTCCGAAGTTCATAGATATTTGAGCCGAGTTCTAGATAGTGCTGAACAAAGGCATAGAAGGTGTTCCAGGATCGCTCTCAAGTTAACTTCTCTGCACTTTTTGCGCGTAACGTTATCACGTATGCACGTCCGGTTCGCATGTGATGCCAGTAGGCTTTGACCTGTCAAGAGGCCAACAGCCGTCTGGCAGTCATTTCGAGATCGTGTGAGGAAGAAGCAAGCGAGTTGTCCTGAGGGTCTCTTACCATTGCTTTTATGAAACAAGATCTTTTTTTCAGTTTACTGCAAATGTTTCCTTAAACTCATCGTCCTTCAAATCTATTGATACTTATGTATGTATATCCAAGGCGGATCGAAAAAAACTACAGAAGATTAAATTACTCGTTCTTTTCAAAACAGGATCCTTACCCATACAACCTATCAAATCCTTTTTCGGCAGACGGTTGTAGAATTCAGGTTTGAGCTCGGCATCGTTAGATGCTGATAACGCAGAATTCACTTCTCTTTTCTAAATCTCCAAATTTTCGACAAAAGTATAGACAAACGAACCGTCTTAACTATTTTATTTGAACTAATGAAAGATTCACCATTATTTCAAATGTAACAGTTATAATATTCCAGAGCATCAGAAACACCGGGTATAAAAATGAGTGCTGGACACTAGCACCACGCCGCCACTCCCTCTTGAAAACCAGTTCACCAAGACGTTGCGTTGCTGGAACGTTGTCTCATCGATGTTTTGGCTAATTGCTTTGCATTTATAGCTATCGGACGGGCTACTGGAATTGCTTGTTCGGCCTTACGGGAAGTGGGTGTTAACATGCCACAATTCATTCAGTCGGTGTTAGTCAGATGTGCGAATGCAAATTTCATATGAAATTATATTTGATTAGGCGAGTGGCAGCACCGGGAGGGTGGAGTAATATTTATCAATGTTATGCGTGTGCTCGGTTGTATGTTGGTATATGTGTGTGAAGAATGTTCCGAGATTAGTGACTTGGTACATTTCCGACAATACGAGAGTAATGGCAAACTATTATTAATGACACAAGGCGAAATTAAATCGCAGGGACTAAAATTACTCGTATGCCCAAGTGTGTTTTCACAGATATGTGTTTATAAGCAGGTAGAAATACGGTAGTAAGGTTGGGAAACAAAAATATATGCTTATTTTTGGTTAAAACTCATCGTAGCAGGTATACGGGCGGTAATATCTAGCTCCGGTAGAATGTAATAAATCTAGTTGGTGCATAAATATAAAATCAGACTAGGTTAGGATACGTTAAGGGTCGATCCTAACAGTGATATAACTTTGACAGCTTAGATTGGCGATCCGTTGCGGTACGTAAAACCCCTCTATAAAAGATCATAGGATCCCTACGAATCGACAAAGCGCTTTCAGCTTATAACAAATTTGTTGAGGCAGCTAATGACAGTTTCGGCTGTGTCTTCTAGTTCGCCGATGGTAAGACTGCTAAGACGTTTCAATCTCAGTCTCGCAAAGGCTGGACAATGAAGTCCAATAGGCCAATAGTATCTTGTAGTCACTCAGGAGCGGATCATCGATAAAACCCTGCTTAGCGCACGCGAGGTCCTTAGTCCAGTGCTAGAAAGCAAGACGCCAATAAAGGTCCCATTCCGGTGAAGTAGTTTGATGCTATATGTAGTGAGGACAGATACTCCTTCATTAGCTTTGGGCGCACAGTTAGCTAACTAAACACTACTTTTGGTGAGAGTCCCCACATTCTCCTTATAGCCCCTCTAGCTTTCCTTTCTCTCTCCTGAGTTTTTGCTCTCTGGGAAAATTTTCTATTAAAGAGAATCTTCCTAGGTATTTCACCTTATCAAATGGTTGAAGACTCAGGGTAAATAACGACTTTTTCAATTTGGGATTTAAGGACTTAATGTGTAAAAAAATAGGTGTTTCTTCACAGGCATTAAAGAACATGCTTCTTATCTTATCCCCTTGTTTGGATATCAAAAAGTTGTCACAGTGTTTGATTGTTCAGTCTATAAAATCTTCTTGAGAGTATAGCTCCCTCAATGTGTTTTTGTGTTTTCATACTGCATTATCTTATATGGTATTGGGACGTCTAATATCACTAAAGAAAACTCCGACCTTAGCTTATTAACTAAGTTTTTTGAGTTGGAATGTGAGAATTATCCAATGAAAAACTTGGTTTATGTTCGCCAACGGCATATATATTTATGGCAATGCCGCGCTATCACTTGTACGTCAGTATGAACCCCGCCGTTGCCTTAGTTCGGCGCCAGACACCGCTCACACCAGTCACCAGTCAATCGAGGCGTTAGCTAAAAGTTTCATAACTCTAAAAATGCCAGATTATTGAGTGTCTCTATGCGAGGAGATGCCAACGAGTATGCGCACTATTTTCGATAACACTGACAGATATCCACATATATCAATAAGACAATCTGCAAAGCATCTAGTTTCAGAATTTTTTAAGAGCTTGCAAAAAAAAACGCATAAAATTGCTAAAATCTCATCGGTTCTTTATTTGAAACGTTAGATTGGTTCATGACATTTACTTTTTGAAGGTAATTTCATTTACATTTATTTCCTTAGTCCAACCTTGTTTGGATATGAAAGTTGTACGCTAATCGTGTTTGATTGTTCAGTCTATAAAATCTTCTTGAGAGTATAGCTCCCTCAATGTGTTTTTGTGTTTTCATACTGCATTATCTTATATGGTATTGCGAGCTTTGACGTCTAATATCACTAAAGAAAAACTCCGACCTTCAAAGCTTATTAACTAAGGTCTTTGAGTTAGGAATCCAGTGATTATTATCCAATGAAAAACTTGGTTTATGTTCGCCAACGGCATATATATTTATGGCAATGCCGCGCTATCACTTGTACGTCAGTATGAACCCCGCCGTTGCCTTAGTTCGGCGCCAGACACCGCTCACACCAGTCACCAGTCAATCGAGGCGTTAGCTAAAAGTTTCATAACTCTAAAAATGCCAGATTATTGAGTGTCTCTATGCGAGGAGATGCCAACGAGTATGCGCACTATTTTCGATAACACTGACAGATATCCACATATATCAACAGCGAGACAATCTGCAAAGCATCTAGTTTCAACTGGTACACAAGTAAGTACAACCATTAGTTATGGTCCAGCTTGGCAGCGCTGCAGCTCTGTCTCCGTCTCCTTGTTTAAACTTAACACATTATTATCATTATTATAGCCTCTACTCTTCTACGCTTTCGACTCCGACTCCGACTTCGTCTTCTTCTTCTTCTTCTACTGCGCGATAATGACTCTGGCTACAGCCGATAATATATGAGTATTCGAGTATTTAAAATTAGCTTAATGGTCTGAAAGAAAATTAAGGCATAAAATACAATTGCTACTGCCACGTCCACGGCTACTGGTCTTCAGCGCCGTCGACACTTGGACCAAGCCAGCGCTGTGAGCAGTCACTCGTCAGCCAGCCATCTAGGTGATGCATCGATACGTCGCTGCAGTCTGCATCCACTTCGGTGGGGAAGAGGCGGGGTGTAAGGGGTGCCGCCAGCCAATAAACGACTGCCATTCTATTACGACTGCGATGGTTAACTAACTAATAGCGGTGTTGTTATTGCACGTCTGCGGCTGCAATGCAAAATGAGTAACTCATAAATTCTGCACACCAGCACCACCAAACGGGCAGGTGTACATGTGTAAGACAGGTAGCTGAACGTCGTTTATCGCTGCAGTTTGCTGACTAACTTATGCTCTTTATTGTCTCGCATTGTTGTTGTGTTTAGCACTACCGACGGTGCAACTTAACATTGCAACAGCCACAACAATAACAACAACAATGACGATCTTCAGTGAGTTGTGTAAGGTTTTTTGGTTGCTTTGTTTTTGTAATTGCTGGCACGTTATGGTGGGACATTATAAGTTTTATGATCATTGAGGATAAATGAAAATATTTAACGTTGATTCCTGTGCGCGCGACAGGAAGTCCACTGCTGGTTTTCAGCTTTGTTGTTGCTTCACGTACTTCATTCCCATTCCTTAGCACTTAGGACGGTGGTGCGTAACCAGCACTGTGCCTTTACCTCTGGATCCTGACTCAAATCGAAAGAAGTAAATATTGTTTATTACCTTTGTAAGTACACACATATGCTAGGCATGTATGTGTGTGTCTGTATGTGTTAGTGGTACACGCCGTTTCTCTCGATTTATTAATTATAAGCCCTTAAAGTAATTAAAAATGCTTAATACAGCTGGGCTGTCAAGAGAGATTAGATACCGGAAACATTACTCAACAACATTATGTTGGTGGCAGATAAGCGATAACTTACAGAAGCGACAAGAGCACTGCAGAACTCGCGCTACGTACATACATATATTGCACATTAATAAAAAAAGAAAACTGGAAATAAATAACTAAGGGGTTAGGTCAGTATAGGCGTTTCGAAAATTGAGATTTTCTGCCAGTACATTTTAGATACCTAAACATTAATCAGTTGGCAGCAGAGGTAAAACTCGAAACTGATGCTTGAAATTTAAATCAAACTTCATCGAAATTTTATTAAATAAACTTCCGAGAAAACCCGATGTTTTCGAGTCAAATTTTGCTCAGCGATGTCACCCATTTATGGCTCAATGGCTATGTAAGCAAACTTAATTGTCGCATTTGGGACGAAAAGCAAGTTGAAGAGATTCAAGAACTGTCATTTGCTTCAGAAAAACTAGCGGTTTGGTGTGGTTTGAGAATCGGTGGAATCATCGTTCCATATTTATTCAAAAATGATGGCGGTGAGAACGTAACCGTCAATGGCGATCATGAACACCAACTATTTAAAGCTGGTGATCTCGGCGACATTTGCATCAATCAATAGATTTATTGAGAGATCACTTCAGTGAGCAGATAATTTGACGTTTTGGGCTGGTCGATTGGAGACCAAGATCCTGTGATATCACACCGTTAGACTTTTTCCTGTGCGGATAAAAGTTTGAAGTCCATGCGGACAATCCCGCTTCGATTCAGACCTTAGAGCAAAACATAACGAGTGTCATTCGCCAGTTAGAGGTCGAAATGCTCGAACGAGTCATCGCAAACTCAACGGATGGATCATCTGAGTCGTAGCCGCGGCCAACATTTGAAAGATATAATCTTCGAAAAATAAATGCCAAAGAATTTTCTTTCGAATGATAAAAAACATACTCCATTGAATTTGAAGTTCCTATGTCTATTCTTTAAAAAAGTAAGGAACTTCGAAATGGATTTATACATTCTATCTGAATGGCTGTATTGTAGCAAAAAGTCCCCTTTTACTTGCTAGGCCTAGTTTGTCCCTTTTAAAAATAGATGCAGTGTATCTGCAAACCTTGGTTTTAAGCAAGAGGGTTAGTACCAAATTGAATCTTTTCCTTAACATTTCTACTTCGTCTTCCCGCTGTTCTCGGGCCATGCCATCACAACAATGTAGATTGCTGGTGTCTAAGCTTCTTCAGTGATTGCGGCTACTGAAACCCAATCTGCCACTCTAACGCAGGGGTACACAAGCATACAATCACCTCCAGCTAATCTTCGGTTGAAAGCAACCCGGAGCCGCAACTCGCCACTGCGCTGCTAATTGAGCTGAGCATTTGCAAGCCGATTCTAATGCCAACTAATCAAGCGACGTCTTCCAGTAATTTTTCACAATCACAAGTCTTCTAAGTGTATAATTTCATATTGCAACACACCGGCACACACACACACATGTGGGTATGTGGAGATGTAAAGTGATCGGCAATAAAATTGTCAAGCAATAACGAGCAATTGCAATGTAATTAATTGTGAAACCCGAGTAACAAATTTCCATTCCCGGCCACATTGTAAACACGATTTATTCTGTAATTCAGTAAGATAATCGCACAGAAGCCACAAACAAAGTCACCACACGCTCGCTGCAGCGAGCAAAGTAGAATAGAGCGCGGCTAGCGCTAAGTAGATTGCGGCGCAGCGCTGTGCCGGTGATTGTTGATTGTGGCGAACGGCATGTCACATGGCATCGGATCAAACCAATCAACCAGCCAAGCAATAGTAGTTGTCGAGCAACAACAGCAACAACAACAACACGGTGTAGCAGCACTGTGACGGCAAAGTTATTGCAACACAAACCGTCATGGCGCAGCAGCGGCGGTTTCAGTTGCGGCGGCAACATACCACAGCAGGCATTGCAACAATATGTAGCAACAACAACAACAACAACAGCTCATAGACGATTTTAGTTAATGTGGTCATTGTACTGTGTGCTTTTCACCCCAAACAGATGCCATACTGGTATGCTATGCATCATTGGCAACAACAACAACAACAGCAGCAACACGCACTAACAAGCAATTGTGGCGACAATGCGACATCGGCAATCAATTTGTGCCGACTACGGGAAATTCAATCTGCGAATCGGCAATTGTTGCTGGCTTTCGGTTTGTGTGTGTGTGCGTGTGCAGATACTTGGAGACTCAATCAAATGCAAAAATGCGGTTGAGTGTCACGTACATATGTATGTATGTATTTGTGTGTTGCTACCGATGTGTTATTGCCACAATGACAGTGGTGCTACTTGTTGTTGTTGTTGTTTGCTCTTTTTTGTGCTTTCGATTTTGCATGCAAATGCGTTGTGCGGCGGCGCAGTCAGTCTTGTGTTAACTATGCAGCCGCAAATATTGGTCAGGTAATTGAAAAAGCTGCAACAGCAACAAAAACAACAACAACAACGAGCACATACGAACACGCATAAAAATAGTTTAGTAGTGATTACCGTGTTACGCTGTGGCAATTGCGGCTGCGGATGCGGTGCTGACGGCGGTGAGGTGGTGAAATTTTCAATTAGTTTAATATTGTGTTACATGTGCCACACCAAATGATGTTCGAAATGCGTGCACATGTGTATATGTGTGTGCATATATATTTATAAGCGAATCTATTTATCATATTTTGATTTAAGACGCGGGATTATGATCCAATTTGGTGATTGCATTGTGATTTTGAAATGCAATTTACTTGCCTCTGCCTGTTGCAAGTGCCCAATAACCAAATTTAGGTGAAAGTCTTCTTGAAACGTGAGCAACCCTTGTGTAAGATGTGATAGCCAACCCATGTAGAGCCTGGGGTCACGGCTAAAAGAGAGGAAGCTTCAGCGGACCCACACCGGCATATTTGGTTCAAGGGATCACTAAAGTCTAACTGCAGCGTTTGCTCACCAGTGGTTCGGCTGCGAACGGTTGTCGGTCTTAAAATAAGCGATTCACTACATAAATTTAAACCAAACTCTAAGCCACTCACCTAGCGAGGTTCAGCGCTGGATTTGGAACCCGCCACATAGAAAGTGGAATTTAATGGCTTGCACCTGGAATATTCGGTCCCAAAATTGTAAAGGTGCCACTGCCCGGCTGGTTGAGTAAATCCCGACAGCACCGTCATCCATAAAATGCGATGGATGGGACAAGAACAGAGGCGCGTAGGTCTTTATAAGGCCGCTGCATTATAAAGGAGCCAAAATGTGGGATTTGTGGTGGGAGAGAGACTCCGTCGCCGAGTCCTGGTATTCACTCCAGTGGATGAGCGTCTAGCCACAATCTGCATCAGAGCTAAATTTTTCAACATAACTCTGATTCGCGAACAGCTTCCGACGAAAGAGAAGTTTCCGGAAAGGTCGAAAGAACAGCTGGTACGATACCGACTGTCCTATCGCAGTGGAGAGAAAGCAGACTGCCTACCTCGCAATGTTCCGATGGACCATAATACCAGCAGGGTGGGATAGATGCCGATATGCAAACAAAGAAGCCGAAATGGGTGAATATTAGAAGATTGAGAAGCTGTTCGACAGGAGTAATGCTCGACAATTCTACGAAAATATGCAGTGACTAAAGTAAGGTTTCAAGATATAAGTATTTTCTTAATCTAGTGGCTGAAGTTGTGGAGGAAATACACAGTCTGCTGAACTGAACTGAAAGTGCAATATCTAGGGATGGCGAAACCTATACTATAACAGATTACAACGGAATAGATGCTCCGTTGCCCGACTATGAAGATGTTCGAATAGCAATTACTCGCCAAAGGAACAACAAAGATGCCGATGGATTGCCGGTCGAGCAATTCAAATACGGCGACTAAGAAGAACTAACAAGATGCATGCATCAGCTTCTTTGCAGGACATGGTCGGTTGAAAGCATGCCCTAAGTGTGGTCTGTTCACTTCACAAAAAGATTGTGGGATCCAATCTGCATCAATTACCTTGGGATAAATCTTCTTATTATCGCATATACTGACTGAAGCCTACCGGCAACAAACTGATTGGGCCTTATCAGTGCGATTTTTGACCTGGAAAAACTTCTCCCGACCAGATCTGCACCATGGCACAATTCTTATAGAAGACACACCATCACTTCGTCGATTTTAAAGCCGCCTTTTTACAGCACGAAAAAGAGCTGCTTCTATGTCGCTATATCTGAACTTAGCATCCCAGCAGAGCTGTGTAAATTGACATTGAACAGCACTAAAAGCTTCGTCAGGATCGGGAAGGACCTCTCCGAGTCGTTTGATACCAAACTAGGTTTCCGACAAGGAGATTTTCTATCGTGTGACTTTTACAATCTATTTCTGGAGAATATAATACGTGCTGCAGAGCTAAATAGAAAAAGTACAATTTTCTATGAGTGTGCTGCTGGCTTACACCGATGATATCGGTATCATTGGACTTAACAACCGCGTCGTTAGTTCTGCTTTTTCAAGCATGGATAAGGAAGCGAGGCGTATGGTTCTAGTGGTGAACAAGGACAAGACGAAAAGTCAAGAAACACAGGTGCTACTTTGGTAGAAAAAAACGAGCAAAGACCAAACTGTACAAGTCTCTCATTATTCTTGTTCGTTAAAAGGTTTTGCGGAAGATTTATGGTCCGCTGCTTTTAATATCTGCCTACGAATCTCACCAATTTCTTTGCAAAGTTAAAGGCTAAACCAATAGTTTTAACAATTTTTTCATTCGATGAAAATCTTTGAGCTACCGCGATGAAATTCACAAATGTTTAGATATAACTAGAATATATAATAAATGAACATAAATGCATTCAAAGAGTTCCAAAATAGTAAAGGAATATTAGATATTACCATCGAAAGCTTAGCATCTCGAGAATCCCTAACCAGTATATCCATATCCCATTACAATTTCAACTTTAGGAATATTGTAAAATCGATTTATATCACTTACCTCGGCATGGTCCCGGATATGCAACGGCAATGGACCGACCACTTTTGCAAATCATTCGGTTTATATCACAAACACTACGATATGTCTTTCCATCCACACCGCAGACCGCGCGCGACGGATCGATTGGCAACGCTGCTATGGCGGCCGCATCATCTTCAGGGCAATCAATTTTACAAGCAATACAGTGGGGTATTGTGTATTGATCTTCGACACATGTGTGACCGTTGAGGCATTTCACGCCGTTGCACGAAGCTAGAAAACAGAAACGAAAATTTTAAATTAATAATATATGTATCAAGTTCGATAGTTTATTAGGAATATGCATATGAAGGAAATAAAAATACAATAAAAGTACAACGAAATAAGTACATATATTAATAGAATGAGTTCTAAGGCTGTCACAGAGGCGTTTGTCTAACTGGTTCTCAGTCTTCATCTTATTCACTCAATACCAGATAAACTGAAAATCATAACGGATTGAAGAAATAACCATTGTTTGGCTTATTTTTAATTTTATTGTTCAACATTTGATCAAATTTGACCCGGAATGGATAAAAAATGTTTTTGATTCGCTCCTGAGCGAATACAAACAAGCCAAGGCTTAATTCAATTATCCATACACTTGTTATAAGCCTCGACTATGATGGCATTCGGTGCCTTCAGTGAATTTTAGATTTTCGGTTTCGGCGTAGCCGCTGTCTCTTACTTAATTCGCTGAAATACTTGTATGTCAATGGCGTCGTATATCTCATACAGCTCATAGTTCCATTGAATATGGTGTTCACCATTGCCAATTCGCAAAGGACCATAAATATTCCGCAGAACCTTTCTCTAGTGAACTCGTAACGGCGACTCGTCAGCTGTTGTCATCGTCTGTTCCTGCACCATATAGCAGGACGTGGATGACGAACGACTTGTAAAATTTGGTCTTTGCTCGTCGAGAAATTGTGGGGTCTACACTTAAATTCCAATCGCCGGGCATGCTATCGTCCAACCATATTCTACAAAGAAGCAGATGCATGCTCCTTATCTGTTCTTCGCTTCCGTGCTTAAATAGCTATACCGCCAATCCATTCGCCACCGTCGCTTTGTTGTTCTTCAGACCGGAAATTGCTATTCGAACTTCTTCATGGTCGGGCAATGGAACGTCTGTTCTGTCCTTTTTCACAACTAGAACCATTTGAACCGGGTTCACCACCTCCTGGTAATATGTTTTCACTGCCATTCAGCAGGCTGGAGAAGTGTACCCTCTATAATTTCAGTATACTCTGGGGATCGGACACAAGGTCACCTCTGAGGGTTCTACAAAATTATGCTTCGGTCTTGAAAGCTTCTGTTAGTCGCCGCATCTTTTCGTAGAATTTTGGCCTCTCTCTTTTTTGTTTATAAATGCGTATCGCTTCCCTCTTTAGCTCTCGGTATCTATCCCATCCCGCACGTGTTGTGGTCGGTTGTAACGTTGCGAAGTAGTATGTTTTCTCTTCACTGCGACACGCCACACCTCATCGTATCAGCTGTTTCTTTGGCTTTTCCAAAAACCAATGGTTTTCGTTGACTTGTGTTTGTTGACTTGGGTTTTTTGCTGCATCGAGGTGGGTGCGGCTTGTGGTTTGAGTCAATGATGGGACCTCGGAGTGTGCGCACGTCTAAAACACTGGAGATGTGTCTTTTGTCTATCACAACAGGATCGATCTAGTTGATGGGTTTTCTATCCGAAGACAGCCAGGTAGCTAGCCTCAACCCATTTGAGGATGTTTTATTATGGAGGCTGAGTTTACCGACCGTTGTGCCATAGATACCTTCTTTGCCCACCCTGGCGTTAAAGTCACAAAGCACGATTTTGACATTGCGGCGGGGGCAGCTCTTAGAGGTGCTCTTCAAGCGCTCATAGAAGGCATCTTTGGTCACATCGTCCTCTCTTCCGTCGTGGCGTGGGCGCAAATCAGCGATAAGTTGACGAACTTCGCTTTGATGCGGATTGTGGGTAGACGTTCATCATATGGCCAATGTAGTAAATACCACAAGTATCTACTAGTCTAAATCCTTGTAATATCCATCGCACTACTTGTCAGAAGTGATGATGTCAGCCTTTATTCTTACGAGGACTAAGCTAACTTCCTAATTTCTGAGACGAGTTCGAGGAGTCTAGAAATGCCTTCACTAGTCTTGAGTTCACAGACAGCCAACTCCAGACTCAACTGGTGGGTACAGGTAAAATTCTCAAGCCTTTGGGGCTCAAATAAAATGTTTAGCTGCTCTAAGTGTTAGTTTGGTCAATTTACGAAAATATTTGAAGGCGATATGCAAGCAATTGCAGATTCAGCAACAACAAATTGCGCTTGAAAGTGAGTTCTAAAAATAGGCACACAGGTTTTGCTTTTAATTTGCTTTGCCATGCTCAACCAGCCATCGAACCAAATTGAATCATATTACAACAACATTAGCGCCAATTGAATGCAGATGGCGAATAGTTAACAAACAATAGCAACATGAACAACTAGTATAACCAGCGAATCACTCGTTTGCAACTAATAAACTGTCAAATTTATCATTGAACATTGCAGCGAAGCGGCAACGCCTTGGCGCCATCTGTGACACCAACAAAATTGCAATATAATTTTTCATGAAATTATTTTACGCATCGCAGACAACCGACGACCGACCAGCGACGAGCAGGCGACGACCACGGACGGACGTTCGACAAGCCACAAGTGGCAATCGCGATTTGTTGTTGCAATCTTTGGCCGATTTCTGTTGCCAGTTGGTCGATTGGTCGCGCCGGCGACAGTGTTCACAAGTAGCGTTGTTGGTGTTGTTGTTCATGTTGCTGCTGATGTGTTTTATTTTGGCCATGGCTCGTGGCAATAGTCAGCGTCAGCGTCAGCGTTAGCGTCATTAGTTGTGGCGGCAATAATAATAACAGCAACAACAATAGCAAAGTTAGCCAACTGTTGCTTGCTCTGTTGTTATTGTCGTTGTTAAATTGTTGCTGCAGCATTTTAGGCACGCGTTGCTGTTGCCATCGTAAATGTACGGTTGCCAAGCGCTTGAAACGCGTTGCGTCGCTTTCAGATTCAATCAGAGTGCAACAAGTATTTTGCCATCGGAAAATTACAGACTCGACTCGGATTATCTTTATTACCGATTTGAGCGCACTCTGGCCGTCGTCCGGATGGCTTCCTGCTGCATAAACATATGCAAATGCATGGCCAGATAGCCGAGCGGGCAATGATTACCGGCACTAACACACACAAAATGTTTTTTTGTTGTTTTTTTGTATTTTTATGTAATCAACGACGATATTTAATTTATTACCTCTTTTTTTCTTTTGACTCACATCAGCTTTGCCACGATATCAAGTGTTAATGTCAGGTGCATGGCCATGTCGTGTCTCGCACTTCGTGCGTCGCCGATCGTAAACGATTTACATATATGGTAAGTACATATTGTATATAGATAGATAAATAAGGATAAACTGGCCAATTGAAAAGTCCACGGCCTATTATAGTAAAACACATATTTTTTATAAAATTCGTGTTTGGTTATTCACAATAGTTCCTTTCACTAATTGTAGAGACCCTCCGACTTTTGTAGTACGATTTGTCCTTTGCTTCAAAATAGAGGGAGTGGAGAGGGATGTCAGATTTGTAGGTTTATCGGGGCATGCAAAGGGGTGCTTAGAGTCATGCGAGTACTCGTTGCATGCTGGAGTATCCAGAACGAAACTGCGCAAGGGTTACTCCCGATTCTCTTGGCAACTCGAGCTCGTCGTATGCAATGGGTAGTGGTTTGACTCCAAGTACGCCATTCACTGAGAGAGAATAGACTTCAAGAGGGATCTCGTAATAGTCCCGAAAGCAGTGATCTGCTATGTCTGAAGCTTACTCGTCTGCGTTTAACTGCATCCAGACTAACATATTGAAGCAGCGTAGTTCAGGATCGGCCGGCCGATTGCCTTGTATGTTGCCAACAACGTTTCTTTGGTTTTTCCTATATGCTGCCGGCTGCTTGGCAGTAATCGTGTGAGAAATGAAGAAGCACAGACTGCCTGGTGCCTCTTAAGGTTATTGACAGTCGGAATTTTAACGCCACCGACTGTAATATTAATATATTGTATATATGGTCGTGTGGATGGATTTAGTGGATGAGAGTGTTAGGCTCCGTGCAGCGAGGAAGTGAGAAAGGTCGTAGAGATACCCGTTTAGTTTTGAGCACATGTTATCAATTCCATTGCCCGAGGTCATTATAGTTTATAGTCCAGACTGTGTCAGAGGTTTTTGACAAGTCCAATGCTGTGAGGATCGTCCTCTCGCAGGGTGGTTTTGTTTGAGGCCATGAACTATCTGGGCATTTATGGCGCTAAATGTTTCACAAAAGTCATGCTGGCGGTTTACTTGACTCCCACGACAACCGGTTCTACGTTAACTGAATTTAACCGTATTTTGTCCAGCCGATCGCCATTTTTTCGGAGATCTAACCCCGTTTGGATCGACAAGTTTTCAAGTTGTTCGCCTTTAATGTTGCTTTAAGATGCATTAATAGTAGAAAGTTGAAATCTTTTCTTCGTTCATAAATCATATTTTACAACCCTTTCGCCCTATCCGCTATAGCTTAGAAATCAAAAGCTGCCTAAGGATAAAAATATGCGGTGAAACGGACATTGCGTTAATGTCTTAGACGATTCTGGAAAATTTATAACTTACCAACTAGCTTCAAGTAGAGATTACTGAAGTGTCTTTTCGGACCAAATACTAAATAGGTTACTAATATCTTTCATGACTGATATTTGGTATATATGTAAATCGATTTTCAATTGGTTTAAAAAATCGGTACTACAAAAAAATACATTTTACTCATATCAAATGATCAAAAATTGTGAAGAGGTCGACTAAAAATAGTTTGTTTTTCTAATAGTTGACTTTAGTAATCCGTATCTGCGGTTGAATGGTCGGGAGATAGAAAGATAAGTTAGAAGGGTTTAGTAATGTGTTTGCTGGGATTGTCAGAGAGTTATCTGCGGCCAAACTCTTAAATCGTACTTGTGCTGCCAACAATTGAATCGTCCCAAGAAATTAGTCTCCCTGAAGCGCCCAGCTTTGATCAATAGGAGAGGAATTGAAACGAGAAGGCGCATGTATGAGGCGCAAACTTAAAATGTCAGTTATGTGGTGATAAAAGCGAGGAAAACTGTGCTGCTTAGTATTTATCGAATCTCGAATAAACTCGGTGCAAATATATTTTTCCGATAAATTATTAAACGTTTTCTTGTTTTGTAATAATTAAAAATTAAAAATGATACTCACTTCGACAATGTCCTCGATATGCCACAGCCAGCGTTGGATTGTTGGTGCGGCAGGCGCGTTTCTTCAATTGACATTCCGTGTTGTAAGTGCGACCATCTGTGCCGCAAACCGGATGTGGGCCATGGAAATTTTCTACCTATTGAAAACATGTTCGAAAATCATAATTCAATTATTTAGAATGCAATTTTTTTAATACTGTTGCGTATAAAACTGATAATAAAGAATATTGGAATGATTATATCATTTGCAATTCACACCAGTGACGCATGCCACTTGTTTGTTTTTCAATGAAATCAACAAAAGAGATCGTTCGAAAGCTCTGGAAATAAGTCTTATTATAATTATATAAGTAGATACATATGTAAGTATGCAGATTCTTTTAAACGACTTATTTTTAGTAAATTGGTTAGGATTGGGACTGTTCAAGAAAAATTATGGTTTTAATAGTGTCAGTGAAACTAACCAAAACTTTCTATTAACATACATAGATGGTATGATGAAGGAAAGCGAAGTGGAACCATCTTGTAATTTTCTTCTCAATAGCTTTCCGACTGAAATCGAAATGTCTCGGTAGATACAAGAGCGGTCGACTTTTTCTCCAAAAAATACGCGTTTGCGGGAAATGTTCTTCTGATTATACTGAACAACTTTGCTTAAGAGACTATGGATCTGTGACCATTTTCGAAATAGCGATTTTTTAAGACGAAGTTTAAAATTCTGGATGATCGGTTGTATGGGAGATAGTTGATCTATCTGTCCGATTCCAAAAATAATCAATAGATTGTCAAAATGCACCTTTGTATTAAATTTTATTTGGAAATCTCAAAAAACGGTGAATAAAATTTCCTTTTTTCTCAAAAACTTCGCTGGCTTGAAACGGTTTTAGACCCATAGTCTCTTAGGTAAAGTTATTCGGTGCAACATTTCCCGCATACGCGATTTTTTAGAAAAAAAAGTCGACCTGATTTTTCGCACTCGCTATTTTTCTGCTTTTATAGCTCCCTGTAAATCGAATCACTCTAGTTGACATACCTTTGGCAAACCTATCGAAGAGGCTTGCATAGAAATTAATCGCTTGGTGGTAAGCTCAAAACGATCCACTCTTAGGAGCTTGTGGGTAACATAAAGTACGAACAGATGTTCAAGTGAAATTTATTAATGAGGATCAACCTTACGACCGAACCTAACTAATCTATTAAGTTGGATTTAGACTTCAGAGTAGAAGTTTTTCTAGATCAAACAATCTAATAGAAGAAGTTCGCAAAATGAAGGTTGGCTAGATTAGGTTAGAAAGCTATGGACAGTAGCGGATTCAGAATTTCTTTCTCGGGGTAGGGAATTAGCTGACCATCATATTTTAAAATTGCTATTATATCGTTTTTTAAATTTCAATTAAATTATCCGATTTTGAAGGGGATTTTGATACCCAAATTGCTCCATGGATCCCCCAGTGGCTATAAATATAATAAAAGCCCTCTAGATGGTGGCCGAGTTTATCGATTAGATTGAATTAGCGAAATAATTTTAATCAAGAACTCAATAGTTACAGTTCGATCAGGTACCAGATACAATTAAGCTAGGGCACAATAGATTAGCAAAAATCACAGTTCGATCAGAAACGGTTGAATAATTGATTAGGACGCAAATAGCTCGATCGATATTTTGAAATTTCGGCTGGAAGTGCTAAAATTATATAGATCGAGATGAAAATACAGTCATTTTGCCAAAGAAAAGATTTTTAATGCAAGCTTCAACTGAACAACAAATTCTTCCAAACGACGCCACTTAAGCCAGTGGAGCTCAAATACAAACTTACGGACTCAACGAAAATAAGCAAAGAACTACAACATTGTAGACGCAACTAAAAATCCATTAGAGAACCAAATACAAAAATATTAAGAGGAAAAGGAGAAGCAAAGTTTCACGTGAAACTCACCGCTACTTCAAATTGGCGATTCGGGAATCCGTAGACATTGAAATCATCGTATATGCCATCCAGTAGTGTCGAGTCATCTGAATTAAGAGATGATTTGCCAACGTCAGCGGCAACACCTCCATCGCCAGCACCAACAGCATCAGCACCGAAAAACGCCTCAGACGATGTGCCGGTTTTTTGCTTTTTCACTGCCGACGACGGCGATGATTTTGCAATATGACTTCCGTGATTTAATAAACGACGATCATCAGACGGCGACATGGAATTTACGGGAGTGGTAGCAGCTGTTGTCTGCCACTCCATTGTTGTTGATACTATGGGCGTTTGTGTTGCTATTGTTGTTGTTGCCGCCGTTGCCATCGGTATGTTATCGTTGTGCGCGGCCAACGAGGATGTTGCAGACGAGGTGCGCGTGCGCACATTGTTGTCATTGTTGTTAGCATTGTGATCCTTTAGCTTCTTGTGCTTTTTATGTGAGCGGTGATTGTGCTGATGGCTACTCTGATGTTGTTGTTGTAGTTGTTGCTTCTGATGTTTGCGTTTGCGTTGCTGATGGTGATGACGTTCACGTTGTCTGCCGCCGTCAATGTTGTGCTTACCTTTGCCTTTATTGCCGTTGTAGTTGTTATTGTTGTTGCCGTTGCCGTTGCTGGCACTATTAACATTCACCGTATCGCCTGCTGGTGGCAACACCTCTTCGTGATTTGGAGCGTTCTCGAGCCGTCTGGCATTTGATGCGCTGGATGCTGCTGCCGGTTGAAAACGTTTTATTATGGCGAAATTGTTGTTGTTGCTATTCTCCTGCTGGCGCTTGCTGAGCTCCATTTCATTTTCATGTTGTCTTCGCTTCTTGTTGTGATTTGAATTTTTATTTGCCTTATGTCTAGACGGCAAATGGTAGGTTCTTCGTGACTCCAACGGTGGTGTTCTTGTTGAATCATCGCTACTACGCCGATGATTGCCCGTCGATTCTGCGCCAACGACGTCATCCAACCAATCATCCAAATCATCATCGTCGTCATTATTCGCAACAGCAAAAGCATCGTCATCATTATCATCGTTGTCCTCGTCGTTGTCGTCTTCGTTAGTTTCGTCGTCATCCTCTTCGTCGTTGAATTCATCATCGAAAGCGTCGCGACTAAAGTGGTTGTGATGTTTTCGGCTATTCATTCTTACATTACTAATAATCTGTATACGCTGTTGGACGGGTTTCTCTGTGTCATGTTCGACATTGGCCGTTATTAAAAGTCTTCCCGGTTTCTCTACACGTCTACTTAACTGAGGCTTCTGTTGGCTTTGACTTTGCATTATAATCAGTTTTCTTTGGTTTTGATTTTGATTTTGTATTTGCATTTGGTGTTCAACACCTAAATTAACATTTGTAATTTCGCTACTTAAACTACGTATGTCGCGTGGCGACTTGCCTTCGTTGAAGAATGCCGCAGCGCTGTCGCCTTCAACGGCTTCTTCACCAGCAGCACCGGCACCGAATGCGCCAGCGATGATATGCCTATTCATTCGCAACTGCTCGTTGTGTGCTTCGTGTCCACGGTAAATTTTCGGTTGACCCCGTTGCTTGTGTCGCTTGGCCGCTCCACACTCCGGTGCGCAGACACACTTTGGACGGCCCTTGCGCTTGACACACTTCTTATTCCAACCGCATTGCATGCTCTTGCAGCTAACTACATTTGGAGGAAATGGTAAAAAAAGAAAACAGTTTTCGAATATTTATAGAATAATGTAATTCTGATAGTATATGTAGATCTAAAAGAGGATAATAGTCCGAGAAAAACTCTTTTAGAGCTTAGTTTCTTACGCGCACAAGGAGAGCAAGTCATTCCATCACCAACGGTTGTTGTGAAGAAGAACTCTACATCGGTAACATCACGATCCGTGTAGAAAAGCTCCGGGTAGCGGCAACACTCGGTTTTGGTGCTGTTCCTCAAGTAAATCTCGCTGCATTTGCCATTACTTTGTGACGAACGCCAGCAGGCGCCGGCTGTAAGGTGGAATAAAATTGATATATTAGCAGGTTAAACCAATAAATAACGACAGAATAAGAAAAATAGCAAGTAAAGAAGTCGGGTGCAATCGAACATTTCACACTCTTGTAACTGGTCAGCATCAAAGCTGGAAAAATACCTTCAGATTTGGACACAAATTGATTTTAAAAATCTTGCGAAAGTGCTCAATACTTATTGTTCGACGAAACCGTGTATGTATTACAATAAAGTTTGTATCTTATCAACTTGTATTATAAGTCACAGACTAAATTAATCTTGTAATTATATTTTACATCCCGTCAGCGAAAATTACATTAAAGTCGTCCTTAATTAAGACATATCAGACCAAATGCTAGTAGAAAAGGATAAATTGAATATATCAGGATGATGTTCAAAACGTCAAACAAAAGATCGGAATTTATTATATTAAGAATATGAGGTTTGTACTATGGTTTAAACCAATTCAATTCCTATTAAGCGCTCAACAACATATTTTTATGAGAAAGCTTTTCCACTTCATTTCACTAAAATGGCACCCATTTTAACCGACTTAGGGAGATATATACATTAAACCTATTACGGGGAACATTAACCATAACCACATTAGTTATGAATACAAATTAGTATCTTTTACTACAGAATGATTAATCCAACTGTCCCCAGTTAATTTTATTGGAATATCTTGGGCTAATTCCAATATCTGCAAAATAAAGATACAAGGTGAGTTCCAAAGCAAACAAGACTTTTTGAAACTAGCGCCATCTATATGACGACTGGTGTGTTAGAATCTGATATCTTTATCGATTGTCAGGTGAGAATTTCATGATTGGAAATGAAGTTATTGCGTTTTAAGTGTCAGTATGTTTGTATTATCGGTGCGAAAATGAGCTTCGAACAAAGAGCCAAAAATTTTGTTTTAAAATTGGTAAAACTTTTACCGAAACGTTTCAATTGATGAAACAAGTTTATGGCTATGATTGCCTATCCCGTAGCAGAGTGCACGAGTGATTTCAACGTTTTCAAAGTAGTCGTGAGGACATAAATGACGATCAACTTGTGTGCCAATCAAAATCCGTGATCACCGGAAATTCCATCGAAACTGTGCGTGAATTCATCAAAAATCAGCCAACATCATCATTGAAATTCATGGAAATGGAATTGAACATCTCCAAAACATCGATTTATCGCATTTGGACCGAACATTTGGGCTTATGAAAGGTGTGTGCACGGTTTGTTCCGCACAAATTGACTGACAACCAAAAATTGCTCAGACTCCAACATTCGAATGATGTCCTTCGAGAAGAGGTCAAAAAGGGCAAAAACTTCCTTTACTTATTGCGACTGGTGACAAAACGTGGTGTTTCCAATATGATCCCGAAATGAAACGCCAGAGTACTGAATGGAAGGCACCGGACGAGCCGAAACCCAAAAAATCGCGCATGGAGAAGTCAAAAGTCAAGACAATGCTGATTTGTGTTTATGATTCCAAGGGTATTGTCCACAAAAAATTTGTTCCAGCCTGCCAAAACGTTAATGTGATATTCTACCTTGTAGTTTTGAAGCGTTTGGTGCGCAGTATTCGACGTGTTTGGCCCGAATATCGCGAAGATGAAAGTTGGCCTTTGTTGCACGATAATGCGCCGTCTCATCGATCGACGCTTGTGACCGATTATTTGACCAAAAATCGCATTTTAATCATTAACCACCACCCGTATTCACCTAGTATGGCATCATGTGACTTTTTCCTTTCCGGAAAGAAAGCATTTGCCCATGAAAGGAAAGCATTATGCAGACGTAGAAGCCATTCAAAAGGCTTGCACCGGCATACTGGCGGCCATATCGGCCAACGACCTAGCTTTTAACTTCATAAAAAAAATTGGTTTTATATACATAACAAATGTTAATTGGGAGTAAAGTCGGTCTGCAATGATTTAATTTACTTTTGGTATTAACGAAAGTGCAGCGATTACTCACACAAAAAAAGTTATTACTGTTTGTTCGTGCACCATATACGAGTATTGATAGAAGTAAGGCAGGGTAGTATTGGAGAGTGTCGAGACACAAGCTATTTCACTTCTACTGGTCGGCAAAGTACCAAAACTGCAGCTGCTCTATAACCGGCTCATTAGCCTAACAGACTAAATTACCCTAACTTGTATATTGACCTATGTACAGATATACGATATAAAGTCTGCCTGAATTTTTAAAATCATTATATTAGGTCTATGCAGGCTACATAAAAATACTGAACCGATTTCAACATTTTTTAGCACCAGACGATATTTTCACCCGAAAAATTTCCTAATTAATTTTATAAAGATATTTTTCAGTTTAACAAGATTTTTGGTATAAAGCCCGTCATTGTACTCCCTGGGGTTCTCATATTCGGTAGCTGATCTGAAAGGTTATGGATCGATTTCAACCACATTGGGATAAGAGATGACATATTTTGGAGGCATTTTTTTTTTTAGTTTTTTCCAATATCTTCATTGGATGTCAATAACATGTTGAAATTGGTCGAGCCGTTACCTAGTCATAAAATTTCGCCTAAAAGTGGTCAATGTCACGCTCTTCTGCTTCTTTATTGGCTTACGCGGTTATAGTACAGTTTACAGCAGCGTGCCAGTCTTTCTTTCTTTTCGTTGCTGAAGGTCTTCCTCTTCCTCCGCTTCCCCCAGCGGGTACTGCGTCGAATACTCTCAGAGCTGGAGTGTTTTCATCCATTCGGACAACATGACGTAGCCATCCTAGCCGACGTCTCTTAATTCGCTGAACTATGTCAAGGTCGTCGTTATTTCGTACAGCACATCGTTCCATCGACTGCGGTATTCGCCGTTACCAAAAGCAGCTTTAAATTCGTCGAAGAGGTGGTGTGTGTCGATCCTCTTTTCACGGGTATTTTCCAAGATTTGGTGCATGGTGAATGTCTTGTCAGTTGTTAATATTGCAGTTCTGAAGCCACACTGATAAGGTCTAAACAGTTTGTTGACGGTGTATTTGATGTTGAGGAGGCCTATCCCACGGTAGTTGGCGTCGATTGTGGGATCTCCCATTTTGTGGATTGGGCAGAAAATTGAAAAACTTAAATTCCAATCAGTGGGCATGCTTTCGTCCGACCATATTCTACGAAGAAGGTGATACATGCTCTTTATCAGACCATTGTCGCCGTATTTGAATAGCTCGGCCGGCAATCTATTGGCCTCCGCCGCTTTGTTGTTCTTCAGACGGGTGACTGTTATTCGAACTTCTTCATGGTAGGGCAATGGAACGTCTGCTCCCTCGTCATCGGTGACACGCTTATTGTTTATTTATTATACAAATTCATACATAGTATATGTTCTCCATACTATCTTTACCGTTAAATTGAAGAATGAAATTTTGTTTAAAAAGTTGTCTCACTTTTCGATTTAAGCATAACCTTTTTTTTTTAGAGGATGGTTGTGGTTTTATCCGATTTTTCATCAGTCATCTAAAAAAACATAGCGCTATCTCATCGAACTCAATTAATTTCAGCAGTTAGAAGCAATCGTAATATTGGATCAACTCAATATTCGTACCAATTAGAGAGAGTATAAAAATAACAATTTTAAGTCCCAAATAATTGTTATGGTGGCAAACAAACCGTTTACTCGTGAAACAATCGTACTTCCGGTGAGTAAAAGTCGTCGTGCTCCCAATTTAAGTGTGGGATATGTACTCATAAGCGGTATATATAAAAATAAAGTCAACAACAAAAGCAACAACCAACTGATTCATAAATATCAATAAACAAATCACTTATGGATTTTGCAGTCGAAGAAGTCGCCGGGGCGCTTGGCGAGCGTAAACAAGCGTGCATGCGCGATCATTAATTCCCACGCGCGACTGCCATTCATCTCGCAGAAATTCACAGAGTGCAGAAGTAGACGCTATAAATATGCAAATGCTAAATATACGCAACAAATCTATATACACACACAGCCAAATAAAAGTATTAGCGTGATAATTTATTAACAAGCGATTCAGGAACATTTCGATTGCGTTGGCCGTAAATGGAATTTGCCTATGCTTCAAATCTACACGTTTAGCCATAAAGCCTCTTTTCTATTGCCATTTCTATTTCTATTTCTACTTCAATTTCTATTTCTATCCTCATTCATTTGTTTATGTCTGCCGGTTTTTATGAGGTAAATTTATTTTATAAGCGATTTGTTTGTTTTGGATTTCGCGGAATCAACAAATCTTTGACTGAATGATTGGATTTGATACAATTCTTCAATGATTATTTTTTCCCACAGCTATTAGAAGCAGATAGATGTTTTCCCTTTTACCTAAGAAGTCGCTATCATTGATTAATTCGGATTTAGTGCCGAACGAACAAAATGAGAGTTGTTTTTGTATGCCACCAAGTGTCAAGTTTGTGAATAAATGAAATATAATGCGGCCACTGAGATTGTAAAGGGTGTTCTAATATATAGTATTAAAGGTTGGTACGCAGCTCTCAAATAATTGCTCAAGAAAAAAATACATTATTTCTCAAGTAATTTTGGCAGCTGGTTACGCATTGTGAATGATCTACATTAGAAGAGCAAGAGAGAATAAACAAAGAAAACAAACTTTGTGCGTAATATGTATGTGTGTATGTATGTATATGGTAACATAAATATTTTCATTGAGATTTAAGAAATGTTGTTGATGATTGGTAGGTTTTATACAACATTTCAAAATGGAATATACTTCATAATAATGATTTCAACTAATTTAGGATGAATTTGACGATTACTTCGAATTTCCTTCAAGAAACAATTGTTGATTTGATGTTTCTTCGCAAAACAAGGTTTGCCATATTCACATTTTACTGAAAAAAGTATCAAAAATTGGTACTAGATTTCTTGAGAGCTGCGTACTAGCACAAGTAAGTTTGTCGCAGGAAAGTATCTTGATCTTAAGCGTTTTTTTATAAGTTTTTACGTTTGAGAGCTGCTTGAGAGCTGCGTAATGTTGTTGGAGCGTAGAGTTAAGCATAATGAAAAGGATTTGCTACTAGGTTTTAAAATTGATTCCGGAGAAGTAACCGCCACGGCAAACTGGAATAATTTCCAGTCAACAGGCTCAATTTTCGAACATTTTGGAAGCAGCTCGGTTTGTATGTCAGCGATAACGCAACGAATATTCGAATTCTCGAGCTTATCTGCATAAAGTGACTTCTCATAACCCCACACAAAATAATATTATATAACAATGTAAACTCTCTCGATCTTAAAGCCGACACCACACACCCACGATGGGAGATAATGCGTTCACCAACAGCTTCCTTTAATGAATTAACTGCTCCGTTGGTTGTATGGCTTAGAGGCCATCTTGTTGAAACCAAAGTCGTCCACATCAAAATTCTTCAATTCAGGAACGAAAAAGTCATAAATTTCGGCTCTATAACGTTCTCCACAGATTGTAACTTATGGTTGGTTTTATTTTTGAAGAAATATGGTGCAATAATTCCCTCTGCCAATTGAGCACACAAAACAGCAACGTTTTGCGGGTGTGACGGTGTCTCAACAATGACTTGCGGGTTATCATCCACCGAACTTGTGACGCTTTTGATAATCGTTCAACTTCGATTCTTACACGAGTTAGAATTAGTAAGCTCGCATACAAAGATCCTTCCGCAAAAACTTCCATGTGGACAGGCACAGCTACAATTCTTGCGCGCAATGGCGGATGGACTCTTTAGGGGCTTCTTCGATACTCTGCTCTACAGCAGCAATAGCGTCTTCGGCGCATCCCGCATTCCAAAATGGCAATTAACATCCAAAAAAAAGTATTACCCCATTGAAAATCACATGTCTAAAACAGAACACATTTTATATGGACAAAAACCAAAAACAACTACCGAGAAGTGAATAGAATAGATCTATCATTAAGCACCGTATAATATTCGACAACAAAGAATAACAAAGCTGCTGGCATGATGGATTACTGTCCGAGTTCTTTGAATTAGACGGCGAAGAGCTGATAAATTGCCTGCATCAAGTTACATTAAATATCAAAGGTCGAAAATATACGTAATGTTTATAGATGTGTGTCCCATGTGAAGTGAATTAGGTTTCTTTCAGGTAAAGAGGTGGAGAATTGACTAATTCTTCCTTGTGAATAGTTACAGTAACATTGAATTAGCAAGATTGACAATAATTTGCTAACATGGGCTGAGGGAGAGCATTCTTAAGATCGTTTAAGAACGATAGGACAATCTTATACGCCCACGCCTACTTCCAAAGCGTATAAACTAGTGATGTACCGAAATTAGTGGCGTATAAGACTCGCTAATAGAAGTAATTTTGTTCCTACAAACAGTATCGAAGAAAGAGAAAAGAGAATTTTCAAAGCAAAGATATTAAAATCTTCCTAAACTCGAAAGAGTTATGTTCTTTTGTTCACCGCCAATTATACAAACTCTGCCGGTATTTTCTCTGTTCAAATACCTACGAGAAGTTGGCGCCGGAGGTGCGATGCTGTGAGCTTATTTACGGATGAGTCAAAGCTTCATGGAGAGTTTTAGGGCAGGGTTATACCAGGAAATCTCTATAAACTTCAGTTTTGGACTTTGACTACTGTAGATTGTTTTAAACTAAGGTTTCTACCATTATGGTAGCGATAAATATACTGTTCCGAAATGCAGCTTTCTTCAGAAAGACTAACCAATAAGTTAGCATTGTTAAGGAATGCCTAACCTCGTTACCAATGGCATCAAGTAAATTTGTAATAAGACTCGTGAGGGTGCCAGACAACAGCGGAATCGCAGGTAACTGCAAAGTTGACGAGCTGGAAAGGAAAGGGACTCTAACCCAGATATCAAGAGAAGCGGGGCTTTGTGGGAGTTTAGCCAGCGCTACGCTACAATCGGTTCTTACGCTGTAACAATCTCCTTTTGGCCCAAGATCGATCAATTAGTATCCAGTGAGCTCTTTGCTCTCGGTAAGGCTAGCCTCTTCCTTGTCGTAGGGATTATAACAGGTCATTATCGGCGTTCATGATGTAAGATTGAAAATCTTACCCGATGTCAGCTACAGAAGCTGTATGAAAGAAGATGAGTTGAAAACATCTCATCTTTCTTGATTATCCCACGTTCGCGAGCTCAAACTTTTAAACACTTGGGATTCACACTTTTATATACATATCTTACTGAGCGGATGGAAAGAGAAATTAAACGCCACCGCTTACGCGATTATAGCCGAGTTAACAACAGCGCGCCAGTCGTTTCTTCTTTTCGCTACGTGGCGCCAATTGGATATTCCAAGCGAAGCCAGGTCCTTCTCTACTTGGTCCTTCAAACGGAGTGGAGGTCTTACTCTTCCTCTGCTTCCCCCGGCGGGTACTTCCTCGAATACTTTCAGAGCTGGAGTGTTTTCGTCCATCCGGACAACATGACCTAGCCAGCGTAGCCGCTGTCTTTTAATTCGCTGAACTATGTCAATGTCGTCGTATATCTCGTACAGCTCATCGTTCCATCGAATGCGATATTCGTCGTGGCCAATGCGCAAAGGACAGGAATCTTTCACAGAACCTTTCTCTCGAACACTCGTAACGTCATACAGGTATTCTACTTTTATGATTTCACAGAGGACTACGTATAGTAGTGCGATTAGCAAATGCGATGATCTTGACGATCTGCCATCGAACCTAACCTAAGCTAACTTAGGTGTTTCCCGACCAAGATCAAATCTAAACTTACAGAAGGTTTTTCAGATAGCGATCATCGTCAAGTAATGCCATTTCCAGGATGTTGTTTCGGTCGTACACTTCTCATAAGTTTATCAGGTGTTCGTAAACTGGATAATGCATACAGAACACTCAAAGTTCAAGAGTATAGGACTTCTGAAGTCAATATGCATCATCATTATATTTAGAGCAGCTCTCATTATAAGTAATTGAGATGGAAACCAAAGAATTGATATTATTTGCATCTGGGAAAACCACACTTTAGAAATAAAACAAAAATTCTGAGTGTCTTTGGACGAATTTGAACTCATGACTCTTCGGGAAATACTCACGCACATAATCCCTCATTACCGATTACCGATTTTTCCTCGTAACGCGAATTTAAATTATTTCAATTGTATAGTCAATAATATAGGCGTCTCCATGCGTAGTTAACCCTTCCTTACCCAGTCTAATAACGTTTTCACACCTCTACCTCAAGTAACCATTTTGCTGTGGACTCGTTAAGGCATTTGTCTACATTTGTCTAAATGACATGACGGCTACGAATCAGTTAGGACATCAATGTCACTTATTAAGATGTAACATCACAGACACACATACACATACATGCACGCAGGCGCGTACGCGCTAACATGCCAATTACATGCATTCTCACACAACAACAATATCAACATTGATTACTCACCATCCACTAGAGGCGTCGCATTGAATGCCAATGCCATAAATAATATTGCCGCCAGTGTTGAGAGCACATTAAGGCGTCTATTCCCGGCACTCGCTGACGATGTGTGCCACCGTTGCAGCATTGTTGTTGTTGTCGTTGCTGTTGCTGTTGCCGTTGCTTTTGTTGACAGCCGCGCGACCACCGGCGATAAATCTTGCCAATTGCTGTCACTGCAGCGACGGCTGCTTTGATTACACGCCAAGCCGCTCACATATAAACCTTGCTGTTGTTGTTGCTGCCGCGGCGCTAGCCGAGTTTGGCTGTTGTTGGCGTGTTGACGCATCTGTCTTTGTCTCCATTGATGGAGACGCTGCGCGATTTGGCATCGCCTGCTCGACACTTTGTCATAATTTCGTCGTTGATGGCTCGTGTCATCAAAGCGTCCGCCGACGACTTGTCGTCGCTGCGTTAGCGCCACGCTGTCACTCGGACGTCGGTCGTCGCGCGTATGGCAAGGTGCGTGCGTCAGTAGATGGCCGACGCAAAAAATAAATAATTTAAATATTAATTTAATTTCACATGTAATTCGTTTAGTGTTGATTATTTGATTAATTGCATTATTTAATGTATTTTTGGCATTAGCGCAGCGGTCCTCTGCCCCCGCAATGGCAGCGCGACGCCGTGGTTGGCGCGCTCTTGGCGTTGCGTGCGTATGCGTCATGCTTGTGTGCACTCTGCGTTTGTATTTGTAATTGGATTTGAGAAATGTTAGTGTGTGCGTTGTATTTGTTGTATTCTTAACGGATTTTGTAAACGTCGCGATTTTGCACATTTTCACTGATCCGTAATTTATGCGATTTTCGTGTGTTGCAGTAGAGAGTCTCGTTTGTTTGAACCGCGGGGAAGCGCAGGACGTTCAAACTGGTTGCCTCCTGATTTTCACTGGAAAGAAAATAAAAGTAAAATTTATGAAATATATGATGACTTCAGCTTGGTTTTATAAAATTTGATATACTGTATGATACGGATGACTGACAAAGATAGTATGCGGTAACGGACGGAGTGCCACAAGCTTCCGTACTTGGCCCATTGTTATGGAACGTATTGTATGGCGGAGTGCTGCGTCTCCCACTCCCGAAGCAGGTACAGAACATCGGGCAAGCGGATGATATGCCATAACTGGCAGAAGAATTAGGTCAACTTGAGAACCTCTGCAATCATGCGGCGTCTACGATGAAAGAATGGCTCACGACACCAAACCTGTTACTCGCTGGGAAAAAAACAGAAGCTGATCACCAGCAGGAATAGTATCAGGACACAGAAGTCGCTGAAGTACCTAGGAGTACTGATAGACAATAGACTTAGCTAAAAGGCGCACATCTGAAAGGTATGTATGTCAGAAAGCAGCGCATGTAACGGCCACTCGGTGGAGGATCGGAAGTATGATAGGCAAACAAGCCTCAATGAATGGCAAAATCAATGGGATGCAGCCACAAAGGGGAGATGGACCCACAGACTAATTAAAAGTGTACAAGCATGGTTGGATAAGAAACATGGAACAACTGATTTAAATCTGGCGCAATTTTTGACGGGCGCGGGGTGTTTTAGAGTGTGTCTCTACGCTTAAGACGAGATGAATTGTTCCTTCTGCAACAACAGCGGAGAAAACACGCTGCAAATCTTCTTTTTCTGTCGGCGGTATGAAAAGAAGAGATACAGTCTAGAGAAAATAACAACGGAATTAGTGATACCGAATAATATAGTGCGGTTGATGACCGAATCGAAACTAGTGTGGGACAGCATGAAAACGGGGTGTGCTATAGTTTTGAAAGAGCTAAGAAGGAAAGAGTTGCAACGCAGCGAAAACAGAAGAATGAATGAGGAGTAAGCGAGAATGGCGTGCTGACGAGCCTTAGGCCTTAGCGGCAGTGTCGTGGCGCGAATAACAAACCATGACGATGGAGTTAAGGGTTTAGTAAGTTACGCAGAGGTCTCCACTTTAGCGGATCAGCTGATAATTTATATTACTTGTGACAAAAAAGTACCCGGAAATTATTAAATTAAATGCAAATTATTTAATTATTCATCAATGTTTATTTTGTCACCTTAAAAGTAGTCCCCACCAGATGTAAAACACTTATGCCAACGAATTTGCCAGTCCTCGAAACACTTTTCATAAGCACTTTTTGAGATGGCCTTTAGCTCCTTCAACAAATTTTGTTTTATCTCTTCGATCGACTCAAAACTGATAAAATCAAGTCTGTCCTCCATGAATGTGGAATCGGAATTCGTCCAAAGGAACCTGTCTCTCTCTTTTTTTAAAATTTCAGCTTTATAGGGACGAGTCGAGCAAAAACGGGTTTCATACCAAAAATATCCATCAAAATCATTCGAATGGACTCGCGAGAGTTGTCGAGCTCTCTCGCAGTACTCCAACACTTACTTGACGAATTTTAAGCACCACATTCTTCACTTTTTTAATGTTTTCATCAAAAGGTCAAGATCGTCCAGAATTGAACATGTCTTCAATGATTTCTCCACCGTATTTGAAGGCTTTGTACCATAGGCTTGTGTTTTTGAATCACCGTAAGCATTTTCCAACATTCGCAACGATTCCGCACACGAAATTTGGTTAAAAATACTCCCTTTGGACTCAATATACTGAATATATCGCGATAATTTTTTATCAGTCGGTATTGACCTTAATTAAGCTGAATATAATAGAAACTTCTTATAAAATTCGATCAGCCATTGAGCCACTTCCAAAATTGCCTAAAGATTGTTCCAATAAAAATTCAATTAATTCATAAAAATACATATTTTGATATTGATGAATATTCTCGAGAACAAAGCGAAAGTTTCCCTTTACAGATAAATGACTAATATAAGTGCAAACAAGCTGCTATATAAGGCGATGGAAAGATACAAATTTTTACAAATAAAGCGTTTCAGGCAGTTTTGTATTTGCTTGAGTTAGTATTGTTTGAGCACATGTCAAAGATGGACACCAACAAAGAGAAAATACTTTACAGTTTTTCTTCGATAAAGACGAAAACGAAAGCCAGATGACTAAAAAATGTGTATGTACATATATGATCCTGATACTATAACAGGCATTCTCGCTCTATTTCGGTTGCAATAACTTCCGATCAATTTCATGTCAAATATGCACCACGCTCTGGGAGGCCAGTAGTCAAAACTATCAATTAAATAATGGAATCGCAGGTGATTCATAACAAACTCGATATGTGTATTTCTGAAGCGGATGGTTACTGAAAATGGCCGCGGTCCCTTCGCGGAATTCGTCGGCCAAACTCTTATTTCAGATCATTATTGAAAACATTCGCCCTATGATATATCCTTGACACGGAGTGGTTATTATTATTCTTGTTCCTGTCCACGGGGAACGCTTTTTCTTGCGAAAAAATCGCCTCAAGAGAAACTTGTGAGATTGTGATTTTTTTTATTTTTGAATTTATTTTGGATTTACCTTAAGCACCTAGAAACACTTGAAGATATCTAGATAAGATGCATCATTTTTCAGTCAAATTCATATGACAAGTGATCCAAGTACTCTACTTATGGTCAACATAATCGGCGCCCTGAGCGTACTATTCACAACACCATCACCCATCTTGAGACCCATCATTCATTATTGGATAATATTTGAACAGATAGACCGCGTCCAGCACGCATTGAAGAAAATATAGCAGCCGTAGCTAAGAGTGTACACGAAAACAGTATAGAGTCGATTCGGCGCCGATCGCAGCAAGTCAGACTGGCGTATGGAACGATTTATCGCATTTACGTTGAATTGAAAGCATACAAAATACAACTTGTGTAAGAACCGAAACCGCTCGGCCTTCCCAAACTACATCGCTTGGCTCTATGGGCTTTTGAAAAGTTCTAAGAAGACCGACGTGTTCGAGCCAAATTTTTTTCAGGAATGAGGCCAATTTCTGGTTCAATGGGTATTTAAACAGGCAAAAGCCGCATTTGTGACGAAGAGCAACCCGAACCCGAAACAAAATATAAAGGCAAAAGAATGTACTCTGGAACTATAATAAACATTCCCCATTAAATTTGAAGTATCTGTCTTTTTTCTTTAAAAAAGTAGGGAACCTAGAAATGGACCACCTTAATACCAAACCGTTAAAATTTTGACTATTCCAGAGCAAGGACGATGGCCGAGCTGGTAGCTATGTACATCGCTCAATGATTTGGCGATCCTACCTGACGAATAATAATATCGGGAAGGCTTTATAAGTTACCTGGATATTTTTTCGATTCAAACACGATACCAACAAATTGCACAATAAGGAAGGTAAAATTTTTTTTATTTTTCAAGTAATTTAATTGACCGATAAACGCGATTCGGAAAATGCTGGATTGAAATATTCGTAAATACATATACACAGGCATATTTAAGCACATACACACGTATCTGTTATTAAACAAATACCACAGGTTGGCATTGCGAATGCAATTTGACGGTGGCAGCCGCGCCGAGCCAGTGAAAGAAACGCGAAAGCAGTAAAATGTCTAAAACAAAAACAAAAAAAACCAACGAAAAAGAAAATCGAAAATCCAAAGTCTGAATCATAACAAGTATGCATGCGGCATAGGCGTACATATGTACACGGCCATGTCTGTCTGTATGTATGAGAGTGTGTGCGCGCTGGTATGCATGCGCTTGAAACAGTCGAGTTAAAAATAGCAACAACGTGAGGCAAAAGTGCGCTCATTGGCGGCCGGCAGCATTTTTGGAATGCCATAAACCAAGCGTTCGCAATGCAAGCGAAATGAGGAGGCGATCAGACAACAGACAGCAAACGGACATGCTTAGCCGCGGCGGACGGAACCGCGCGCGGCTGCGGGCGAGCGCGTAGGAAGGGAGGCGATACAGGTAAGTCCAGACGCATGTGGGCTGACTGCTGCGTACACAACCAAACATTGACACACACACACACGTGTGAATAGCCAGCCAGTCAGCCAACTTGCTGGCTGTGGTCAACCAACCAATGTTTGTCTGGTCAACTGGATGGCCTACGAATGACCATTGGCGCGTGCTCAAATGCGTTGGTGTTTGTTGACGACTCTACCTGCGTGTGCGTACGCTTGTGTGCACTCGGGCAATACCAGCCAAGCGTGTTGCTGCACTACGCTTTGCATTAATGCAATAATTTTCGGTATATTCCAAGAAAGCTGCTTGGCCAGCACGTTATCATCGTCTTGCCGCAACTTATGGACGTTACAACCGAACGACCGGCTAGTCGGCAGTATGCATACACGTCCGCCCGCTCGGCTGGCCGTCGCAGTAGGTCGTTAATTGTTTACGAGGAAATGTAAAAGTGTGCATTTCAGCTTCATTATCAGAATCGAATGCGAGTGGCGCGTTGCCTGATGACTGCTAGCCGGCTGTCTGACTGACTAGCTGGCCGTTTTGCCGGCTTGCTGACTGCTTGGATGGTTGGTTGCTTGGTTGGCTGATTGGCAGCAAGCAATGGTCGGCGCAGCAGCTGCCGTCGTCGTCGTATCTGCGGTCATTCAGCCAAAACTAGTCAGCCAGCCAAGCAACCGGCCGGCCTTTGGACCGGTTGGCTTGGCCGTTCACTAGTCGCAAAATGTCTTGCGTTGGCGCGAAAAATGCAAACCTAACACAAATGAAAAAAACAAAACACAAAAGCAAAAGCAAGAAAAGAAAAGCAAATGCATTATGCGCACTCATACTCACACATACACACGTACAGCTGCGCCTGTGTAGCTTTGTGCGTTTGCAGTTGATGACGTCGTTGCTGTAGTTATTTTTGTCACAAGCATTTGCTATTTGTTATTGTAGCGTATGCACGGCAGCGTGACTAGCAGCGCACGCACGCACGCATGCATATATGTATACGCAACGTGCAACACGCACGCCCTTGGCCAGTCTTTGCTGCGGCATTCAGCTGCGAGCGCATGACTCGGGATTTTCTTTCTGCTCTACGCTTCCAGCTACTTTTCCAGCGTAGACTTGCTGGCTTTATATTCTGTAAGCCGTCAATGCTTTGTTGCACATGCCCACATACAAACAAATTGCATTCATAGCACACTCAAAGGTGCAACTGCAGTTGACAATACTCATGTCGCCAACAATCATACCAACATGAAAGAACATAATAAGTTCCAAGGGACGCAAGCTTGATTTTATTGACCGGCAGCTGTTATTCCTAGGGCTGGTTGAAAGGTTTCAGCGATGGCCACTGTTTCCAATCGTTGTTTTATGTGGATTGTTTGAGTTTTATTTAGACCGATCAGTTCCGGCGAACGCCTTTTTACCTCCACCCACCTGAGAGCAATCTTTTGAGATCTGAGAACAGGCGTCTCTGGAAGCCAGATCTGAAGAATACGGTGGATGCTGAAGTAATTCGAAGCCCAATTTATGGATTTTTTTTTGATAAATTTTCGAGGATTTCGTCCTTCAAACGGTCCAAAAACGATATGTAATAGTCGCTGTTGATGGTTCATCCTTTTTCAAGGGGCTGAATACAATTATTTCCGTGCGCATCCCAAAATACAGGCACTATAACCCTGTTATTCGACTGTTGCTTTTTGAACAGGTGTAGCGGGCTTATGGAGGATGGAGTATTTGTGAAAATGGAAATATAAAGGCAACTGAAGAAGCTGGTTGATGTAACACAAAGCGTGGTAAGTAAAGGAATATTTTTAGACATGTAGTTTTTAAGAAGAAATAATACGCATATAGTTAAACTTAGTTTTATGGCCAAGCTCTTAATAAAGATAAGGGTTTGCCATTTTGTTTTAAAAGTGATTTGGGGAAAGTGATAGTCGCGGCTGGTTCGAATAGTTTCCAGCCAAGAGGTCCACTTTTCGACAACTTTTTGCAGCAATCTATTCCAACAACAACACCCCGAATATTATCTTCCAAGGCATCAATCGTCCCGAGCTTATCAGACAAGTAACTTCACATAACCTCATAAATAAATAGTTCAGCGATGTTAAGTCGCATGATCTTGGCGGCCACACCTTAGGCTCACGACGCAAGACAATTCGCCCACCGCTATAAGGCATGTAGTGCCGTTTCGTTGGGACCAAAGGTCGTTCACATCAACATCCTCCATTGCTTGTGAATTATCATGACTCCAAATGCGATAATTTTGTTTATTAACCCGCCCATTCAACCAAAAGTGTTTTGTGAAAATCGGGTATCGGTGTCCATTCACCGAACGTGCGACAAGGTTAATGGTCGTTCGGTTTCAATAGTATCAGTTGTATTTTTTTGGACTGCAAACCAAAATCCTTCGGCAAAATCTTCCCTAAAGTGAATAAGCAAAGCTCCAATTTTAGCACGAGATGTCGGAATCTTATGAGGTCTAGATGTCGGTCTTCAGTGCACACTGTGGGGCTTCGCTTTATTCACCATTCATGGTTGCTCGAAGTATGGACTCAACCAAGCGATCGTAGCGACTCACAAATGAAGGTATTACGGATACTAAGGTTTAGGTGTTTAAGAACTGAGGATGGAAAGGAAAGAATAAAGATTTTTAATGGCGGAAATACGTTGAAAGCTTGTTTTTAATTGCAGGTTTTCGATCACAATTAAAAGCAAAATTTTTAATATTGGTTGGAGCAGGGATCGAAGCCTAGAGTCACCGAGGCTCTGTGGGGTAAGTAGCATAACTTAAAAGACACTTTAAAGAGAGAATGGCTTTAAATATGCAGATGTGAGCATTTTTCAGAAGAAAAGGATTTTCTGACAGAGACATGAAATTTCACACCCAGGATTATACAAGACGGCTTTATAAAAATCAGTTTCAAAATTGGACAATTGGCGTAGCACCACGCACCTTTGTATAAAATCATATATCTCCGGACCTTCTTTACCAATTGCAACCAAATTTGGTATATAAGATTATTATCATGTTTGCATATCACAGTGCGAAAGTGGGCGGCCCGTATGTCTGGCCTGTATACACGGGAATTTGTCTTTTATCTTTTAAGATATTGCTTTCAAATTTCTTACACTTTTTTTTTCTCCCGGAGAAGCTGCTCAATCCGCTGATATCGGACCACTTTAGCATACATGATGTAATCTGGACGACCGAAATCTAGTCCTTACAAAAAAAAATGAAATTTGGCAAGGATTCTTCTCCAAGACAACGGTACAATTTTCGGAGAGATTGTTCAGATCAGACCACTGTAACATATAGCTGCCATACAATCACCGTGAGTATCAAGTTGTTATATGAAAATCTTTGTATTATCCTTGTATTTCCTTTTTTTTTTATTGAATATTACACAATCCAGGACTATGCAATCTAGCAAGTTTTTTCTAAGTCGTTAATTTCGGCGGCACCTTCTTAGATGGCACTCGGTAGTGAACGAGGGCAAGACCAAATATCTCCTATCATAATACAAACAGTCATCACACTCGTGACTTAATTCCCTCGTCACTGTTGATAGTCACAACTTCGAAGTCGTAGATAATTTTGTCTATCAACAACAACGTCAGCTACTTCGGTCTGAGTAGACAATTGAGAAGTATAGTCCCCTTCCAACGAATAAAGACCAAACTCTATATGTCCCTCATTATTCCCGTCCTGCCATATGGTGCATGAACGATGATAACATCTGATGAGTTGGCAGTACGATTTTTCGAGAGAAAGGTTCTGTGGAAGATTTATGGTCATTTGCGCATTGTCGACGGCGAATACCGCAGTCGATGGAATGATGATCTGTACGAGACATACGACAACATTGACATAGTTCAGCGATTCAAGAGACTGCGGCTGCGCTGGCTAGGTCATGCCATGCGAATGGATGAAAACACTCCAGCGCTGAGGGTATTCGACGTAGTACCGGTCGGGGGAAGCAGTGAAAGAGGAATACCTCCACTCCGTTGGAAAGACTAGGTGGAGAAGGACCTGTCTACACTTGGAATCTCGAATTGGCGCCAAACAGCGAAAAGGAAGAAAGACTGACACGCTGTTTTGAACTCGCCTACAACCGCGTAAGCGTTGTCTACGCCAATAAAGAAGAAAAACAAAGTGGCATAAATAGATCCTTATCTTGATTTAGATCCTTCAATGTATATGACAGCTATACTATCTGATTTTGGCCGTACCGACAAATGAGCTGCGCGATGGTGAGATAAGGACGTGTGCCGGCCGATATCTCAAAAACTGAGGAACTAGTTCGCATATATACAGACATATCGATGGACAGACGACCACAGCTATATCAGCTCGTCACGCTAATCAATTACCCTGTTCATGGTATAAAAAAGTCTCGTAATATGCAATGTTCAAGTGTGGCATAATCTAGGTTTGCGAAAAATATCGGAATTTCTGCATTTTCTTCGATTTTCGAACAACAAATTAAAGCTTTGCAATCAAATTTGCACAATTGCAAATGCGGCTGTGAAGAGCTGTAGGGCTGCATGGGCGCTTAAAGTGGCAAACGCAACCGAATATAATAAAAAAATCTAAGAATAATAAAATAGCATTACAAAAAACCGCACACAAATGCTCCGCCTTAAATGTGTGTTAGTGTATGTGTTCACATACACATATGTAGAAATGCACGAGAGTCAACCATCAATGCTCAAGGACGTTGCTTGCGCTTAAGGAAATCAAATTAGAATTACTTTTCATCCTGTTGCATGCACGCCATAAAAGCACACAGTCAGCAAGCGTGCTCATGTGCGTATGTGTTTGTGTTAATACTACACATAAATGCTAAAAAGTAGCAACGTTGTAGCTGCAGCAACAACGACAACGTCAACTTGAGTCACGTACCATTGCCCCTCCGGCGGCGACAACACATTGTCGATATGCTGCCGTGCACATTTGTTTGCTAATAAATGTGTAAGGTGTAGGCAAAACAATAAAAACAAAGCATACGCAGTTACAATGATGCCTCAACAATTGTTGCATATCCATCCGTCTGTCTGGAGCTCTGTCTGTTGACAGCATATGTTGCTGTTGATGAGCCCAGCACGCATACACTCCCATGGCCGTGGTCTAACTTAGAAATATATGCACACAGAACGTGTATGTACATACATACATACACGAACACATACATTCACGTTCCATTCTATCGAATTTCCCTCCTCCGTCCATACATACACACGAGCATCTTGGTACGTCTTTGGGTGCTGTTGCTTTTGGTATTGCGTTCGCCGCGTTGGCTTTTTCCAGGAGCAGCAACAGGTTCTCTATTTTTATATTTATAATCTAGCGCTCAGGCATTTCCTGTTCGCAGTCAATCTTATTCCATCATATTTTTATACTCTTGCAACATGTTGCTACAGAGTATAATAGTTTTGTTCACCTAATGGTTGTACGTGTCACCTAAAACTAATCGAGATAGATATAGAGTTACATATACAAGTATATAAATGGTCAGGATGACGAGAAAAGTTGATATCCGGGTGACTGTCTGTCTGTCTGTCCATTCGTGCAAGCTGTAACTTGAGTAAAAATTGAGATATATTGATAAAACTTGGTATGCGCGTTCTCTGGCAAAAAAAAGTACCTGTTCTTAGATGAGCGAAATCGGACCACTGCCACGCCCACAAAGCGCCATTACCCAAAACCTACAAAGTCTCATAACTAAGCACTAAGTTAAGATATAAAACTGAAATTTGGCACAGGGGATCGCAGTAGCAAGGGATACCTGTTTGCAAAAAGTTTTGAAAAATATTGGGCGCGACTTATCTCTAATAAGTTTAATGCTCATATCTCCAAACCCAATAAAGCTAAAATAGCAATATCCAGCAGAAGTATTATGAGTATAAAATGGAATAAAACTTTGCACAAATAATCCCTTTAGAGTTTTCCACTATATGATTAAAAGTTCAAATCCAACAAAAAATTTTCAAGCCCCTAAGTACTGAATATTTGGACCCCAGTACCTATAGTTGACTTTTTGCCGAAAATATCGGTCAATGTGTCAGATTTATAATTGAAATTCAGAGAGAATCTTTACCTGATAATAATATCTCTGTGTATCAAAAATGGATTGGATCGGGTCAATAATTCACTTAGCCCCCATATACCTAATATAAAGATTTTCGAACCACCGGGTGACTTTATATCAGCCAATATGTGAGTTATCGTAATAAAATTGAGAGAACGTGTTTTTCTTATAACGGTATATATTTGTGCTTAGAATGGGTAAAATCGGGTGAAAACCCGCCCTAGACCCGATGTAACTAACAGGCCTTATGCGCCTGAAGGTACTCCTTGGCTTTAATCTTTGTAAGTTGCAAGAGTATGAAATATTCGGTTATACCAGAACTTAGCTCTTCCTTACTTGTTATAATTCTGCTTCTTCTTTACGCTTCTTCCGTTCGTTCGTTCGTTTTTTTTAGCTTATCGAGACTTCTTATTTCGATTGCGCTTGAGCTGGATTGTTGTTGCTTTTAATTGTCTGCTGGTTGCCAAGTGGCCCTTTTTAAAATGTCAAACTGGTCAGATCATAAAATTGATTAGTCCTTCCTTCTATCTATTAGAATTCTAACCACAAAATATCTCTCTCGACGTACATATTGATTTTCCTTCGTTTACAGATTATTTGTAGAAAAGTGTTTAGTAATATTTTGCTTTAACCAACCAAGGCTATAAAATGCATTAAAAGACTTAAGGAAAATTTATAGAGAGCACCTCAGCGCTTGGAATCCCTCTACTAGAGAGCGTTCTTCAAAATTACTTTGTGGTAGTTTGGATAGTGACATACCAAAAGGTTTCTACATTTACGAAAATCACTGAGCTCACACCTTCAGAATCGGCAGAGTACAGATTGTGTAGGGAGGATAATGAAATATTAACTTTGGGAATGTCTAGACTCTAGCCGGTTGGTAGGGCATTTCCTCCACCACTTTAAATATTCCAATTTAAAGAGAATTATATAGCTAGGGTGAAAAATGTTTAGTCTTTTTAGTAATTACATCGAGTTGTTGAATAATGCTTAGTTAGAATGGAATTAGAAAAGGCTCAAGTGCCGTCGCTTGCGGTTAGAAGTTCTGTTGGCCGCTTCTCTAAATCAAGCAACCATCCATCATGGAGAAAGTATCGTATTATTGAAACCACTTTGTCTTCTGAAGAAACGAGCATCGAGCATCCATTTTATAAACTGACGAAGAAACGAAAAACTCGAAATCTAAACCATAAATGTTTGCCCATTTAAGGTTTCAGTAGTTTCTCTCCGGAGATCCATAGGTTCAACGACAATCGGATGAAATTGAGTTACCCTAGTAAGCTCATCAGCTTTCGCTATCTCTTAACTTCGAACCACCCGTGAAAAAGCACAGTGCACCGCTTCTCCAACGGATTCAGCACGCCCTCGCTGGTGTGTGAGCAGAGAAGGGACCGCAAAGAAAAAGTTATGTTATGCAGTGATCTAGATTGTTTGGAATGCAACAGAAACAATTCCCTAATTTCCCCCCACCGTGGATCCGCCACTGCTAAATAGAGGGGTCTTAAATTGGGACTGAGTGGGCTGTGTTGAATATGCTGTTTCGTTCTCGATGTAGGAAAACGGACTGCGGACAATTTCTGCAGACGAAGAAAGTATAGACGTGTTAAAATTCGG
Source organism: Bactrocera neohumeralis (assembly GCF_024586455.1). Lineage (NCBI taxonomy): Eukaryota > Metazoa > Arthropoda > Insecta > Diptera > Tephritidae > Bactrocera > Bactrocera neohumeralis. Next base: position 41,097,161 of record NC_065921.1, read on the forward strand.
CAGTCGGTACCATTACCATTACAGAATGCTCCTTGATGTCTCCTGTCGTACGACTGTTGAGATGTTTTCGCAGAAACCAACTTGGGGCAGAACCATCACCTCTAGCAGACGAAGAGATCGAGTTGTGTCGAGCCTTTAGGGTGACCCTAGCGAAACTTCGTTCCGGATACTGTAGCAGGTTAAAAGCCTACTTATACAGAATCGATCCCGACATACAAAATATGTGTCCAGCGTGTAATGAGCAATTCTATCAGTCCCTATGGTACATGACTCTAACCACCTCTTTGCATGCCCAGAGAACTGCACATACATATATCTAACCCCCGACCATAAAATGATTTCGTTGACAATCAACTTGAACCTTATCACCTAAGTGGGGACTAGATAATTGTTACAAGAATAACACTGACAGACGATGTTATGCGATCCAAATTTACTGCTTGTTTTCATGCAGAGTTGCCGAGATTTGAATGACTTCTTGCCGCCACCAGTATTTGACATCGATTGCAATATCATGTTTTTATCATATTGAGTTTAATGCACCTTATACACTTCAGAATGTCTTTAACTTTAAGCGAAAGTTCGACCTTTCGGAAACCCTAATAAAACCCAATGGAATCACAGAGTCATATGTACATATGTATGTGTATCTCAGCTTTTCACCGCCTGTCCGCCCACATTGAAAGCCCCTTTACCTTTTGCAATTTAGTCTGCATCCAGATAATCACTCACATGTCCCGCATGCTAATGGAGAGTGCAGTTGAGGAACCAGCACAGGTAATTTCTTTGCTCGATCGCAATTCAACGCAGCGAACACAAAAACCAAGTCGAAATCGTCAATTTTCGTACGTTCGTGCGCTTTTCACCGGCACTATTTGCAGTTTCTCTTTTGTTGCACTTGTCATTTTCATTTTCGTTGCTTTTTCCCCATTTCGTTTTGGAGATTCGTTTGTTTTTTTGTTTCGCTCGTGCATTGTCTTACGAATTTTACAGTTTTGTGCACTTTATTGTCGTCTGCGAATTTTCAATCGCTCAAATTGAATTGTTTTCGGTTTTTCTGTGCGTGCACGCAGCGCACAGCGTTGCATTGAGCTGCGTCGCGTTGCATAAATCGACTTTTGCAGGGCTGCAGCTGCCGCTTGGCTCGCTTTTTTCGCCAGCCAACACCAACAATCCGGCTGTCCGTCCGCCTGAAATGCAATCAGTTCTTGGTTCTTGTTTCTTTCGTTTGTTGTTCCTTTTGTTGACCGGTGACTCGTTAGCTTTTTCGGATTTGGCTTGCATTTGTCGAAGCTGCAGCTATTGTTGTTGTTTTGGTGTATGTATTGTTGTTGTTGTGTCTGCATTTTTTGCCCAATTGCACTTTTGTTTTTTGCGGTCACAGCTACAATTGGCGACAGGTAAGTGCAGCAACGCTTACAACAACAATAGCAACACAGTTTGGTGTCTGGCTACTTTGGTAATGCCCAAAATGCTCAGACATGCGGTCACTAGTGAATTTTTTCCGGCGTCGAAAGGCTTAAACACAAATGGCATGACTCACAAGCGTGTGGATCTGTGAACGTTGTTTTAAATGTTTTGAGAGATTTGACAATTTTTCTATTCAACTGAGACAAAGCACACTTAGCGGACAATTTCACTGCTGAAAAGTTTAATTATTGCCAGGGGACAGGATTTTAGCCCTGCTTAATTGGTTAACTCTTGTGTTATACAATGATTTAACCCTGAATAACTGTTTTTTTTTTCTACTGCTACGTAGGTTGCCTGAAAATGCTCATCTGGAAGCATCCACTGGACTGCTATTTACTGTCGGGTTCATACCCGTAAATCCACGACTCATCATGGTAGTGTTTCCATGCACCGCTTTCGTATTTTTTTTAACATTTGTCCAAGTCTTCTTTTGAGCGATTGACAAATTTGTGGAATTCGCAGATTCGTCGTCCTCTGCTTCCTTCTAAACTTTTTCATAAGGTATGTATTTGACTCTCAGAGGTTGGAGTCATGTGCAGAAGTTCACTCAAGTGAGGAAAGTTCTCTGATTGCCATTCACTTGGGAGTGGCCAGAAACGATTTTTTACATATGTATGACTCCAGCACCTAACGACATCCGGTCCTAGACCGAGTATCTTCTGGGCAGTCTAAGAACATCCGTTTGAAGGCGAGCTAAAGTGAGAAAGCGAAACATCCCCTCCGCAGGGTTAAAAATCAAAAGCACAACACAAATGCCTAGTGTTTCAATCAATGGGTCTTAGGTACATACATACTATATATCGTGCTATGAGAGGTAATTTAATGCTGTCAATAAGAATTCCAAAAATGCATTAAAAAAGCAAGCAAATTTCGAAGAGTGTCAAATGCAAATTCCCCAAAAACTAACCTTACCTAAGGTTTGAATAAATTACGTAAGCGCTGGACATTGGCGAGTAGCAAATATACAAATATACTCATATTATATATGTATACATATATATGTACATACATACATACACAGCTCCCGTTTTGTTTACGAAATGGCAACATAAGGTCGCCTGCAAAAATGAAAACAAAAGATCCGCCAAGAGATAATGCAAAAAAGCTCAGATTGCATAAGCTGGAAGTCAGCAACCTTCCTTCAAATAACTCACCTATAACCATAACAAAATCAAAATAAATAAATACATACATACATATGTATGTATAGTATATACGCTTGTGTATATTGTTTATATGCAAATTTCTTGTATGCGAGTGTGTAGAGAGCGAGTGGTTGTTGGTAAACAAACCGGCGAACCAGATTCCACGTACATTTACCCGAAAAAAAATAAACTAAACTGCAATCAAACTCTTTAAACAACAACAAAAAGAACAATATATTTAGCAACTGAACTTAAGAACTAGAAGAAAAAGCATTTACACATATCCGAAGGAGCACACTTTGGACCGTCTGTCATGCCGCCAGCAGTCAGCAAACGGCAGCCAGCAGCCATGTAGCTTTCAGCCATCCAAGCTAACCCGAGTTAGGTCAGTCTGTCTCCAATCACAACCTTGTCTCGCCTTGCTTTGCCTTCGTGCGTCTTGCCTCCGCGACGGTGTCGACTAAGCGCTGCCTTTCCGCTCTGCAGCCTGATTGCCCACTGATATTGCGGCCGTTCGTTCAATGTTGCGATTGCGCAATCCCTTCGAGAACGTCGTTTTGTACTTATTTGACTTCATTTTCGTATTTCAGATATTTTTCGCTTGATGATTTGCTTGCATTTGCGGTTTTTCTGTGAATTGGTGCGCGCATTCTTACTTTTAGGCTGCTGTAGTTGGACAGCAACACATACATACATGTAGACACGTACAATCTAGCCGGCGGCAATGAGTTTCGAAATAATTTCACTACTTTGTGACTGCGTAAACCGCAATATTCCGCAGAAATATAGTAAATGCGGATATTTATATTCACTTCCCATGCGCAAAATTAGCTCACAAATATATAAAGATGTAAATTACTTTGTAAGTATGTGTGTATGAAGTAGTAGAGTATAGTTGATGTTTCCGTGAAATGAAATTCCAAATTTTTATCGCAAATATTTGCACTTTCTAGGAAGCGGCGGTCACCAAGTGGATATTCAGCTAAATTCCTTTGAAGTCAATTCTTGTATTTATCGCACTATTTGCTCGCATTCGTTTCATTAAACTGTATACTAGCTGCGAAATAACCTTTTGAAGCTAGACTGGGCTTTCCCAACCCATTGTATCGCTCACTTGTGATGAGCTCTTAGATGTTGTGCGACAAATGGAGCGACTTTATGGCGGTTTTATGCCAACCCCGAACAGCAAGAGAATTGAATAAGAAGTTTCAAAGTCAAAGCAAGAATATACTCAGATGTTCTTCATTGTCTGCCAAAAAGTCAGCTCTATTAGTCGGAGAGAAATCAGATCCTGGCATCTCCAACCATTAAACGCACTATAACTTAAAATATATACCTTTAATAATGCAGATATCGTTTGGATCTAACAAGACTTCCAAACAAAATAGGCATGAAACCCAATCCCGTTGATGAAATGGGTTCAATAATTTGCCACATGTATAAAAGAAATCCATGATCGATATTTATTATTCAACGAATACAGCGATTGAAGAAATGAAATTGGAGATTTGGAAAAACAATAGCTTCTCTTATAAAAGCGTCAACTTTATAAAATTTCAAATAGTGTAAAAATAACCGAACAAATCCGGTATTACCACTCCTTAGGATCGCTTACTGTAAACAGGGTAATTAGACAAGATGAATGGCTTACAGGTCACCGAAGAAAGATACGTTTAGACGTAGCTACTGTACTAAGGGTTTCATACCCGTTACACTGCAAATCGGGCAGCCAAATTATCAATTCCTCCCGATTCGCGCATTAAACCATAGGGATCACAATACTCCCATAGTGGTCGTGTGACATGCGGAGAATATCTGCTTTTCGTAGGATCAGAGTGAAGGTTCCAGTTAGACCTCGTATCCGAAAATACTTGAACATTTTATGTGTCATGGCACCGAACATTTTATACGCCGAGGAAATACTTTCGGGTGTTGACAAAACTATAATACCTCTTATTCTTCTTCTTTAGAGGCGCAAATATCGCTTACGTAGTTTTAGCCGACTGAAGAACAACGCACCTGTCGTTTCTTCTCCTGGCTATTTCACGCCAATTCGAGATACTAATTGCAGCCAGTTTCTTCTCCACCAGATCCAGTGAATGTCTTATTCTTCCTCTGCTTCCACCGGCGGGTACTGAATCGAAAACCTTCAAAGCTGGCTGCATCCGCTCTAACGCTCACGAAATTATCTTTTAAAGAAGATTCGCTATTTAGCATTGAAGCTCGTATTATTTTCTGCAGCTATAGACTGAGGTAGTCTGACGATAGAGAGTCTCCTTGTCTGAAACCTCGATTGGCCGTATTTGAATAGCTCGGCCGGCTATACATCCCTGCCGCTTTGTTGTTTTTCCGGCAGGTAATTGCTATTCGAACCTCTTCATAATCGGGCAACAGAACATTTTGTTATTCCCCAATCGATGACGATGGAGATTGATGAATAAAAAATTTTGTGAAAGAATTCAACATTCATTACCTCATAGTGTTTTGTGTATCTAGCTTTGTATTTTTCGAGTAGATCAAGTACCGAAACGCTTAGTAAAGATTTTGTAGAAATTTGCTCGATATTTTAATGAAGTTAGAGCGTTTTCGAATTCAAGAAATTTACATCTGTTTTCTTGGACTCTGCTCTGACAGTTTTTTGATTGAAAGGAATGTCTCTCTAGTCGCATGACGAAATGTACAACAACTTCCCAGTCAGACTGGGCTCCACACGTATTGAAAAATACTTATCACTTATGCAAATGTTACCTCATTCTTGAATCTTCCGCATATTGCAGACACATCCTAAAAGCTCTTTTCACCGCTATGCTAAAAAAGAGAATTAATTTTCCTGCAATTGATGAACTGAATGTTGAATTACTCATCTGAAAAAGCGTGTGAAATATTCCATTCAAGACACACCCGTTCGGCGAGCAAATGCTTTGCTTATTCTATATAATAGACAGATATGTCTTTACTTATGTATACATATATAAATAGATGTGTGTGTATATAGGATGCTTATAGCCGGCAGACTTGTCCGCCTAACATATATTTTTGTACACACATACATACATATGTGTGTTTCTAACTGTGGCATTTGCCGATACTTTGTGGACATTAAATGGCGAATAATATTTGAATGAATTACAATATAAATATTTATCTGGATATGTGTAGTCTTGAAAAGATTAATGATTATTCGATTTGCCGCCTCGAAATGCAAATCAAAATAATACCTCAACAAAGGTAAACACAGACACTCCACATATGTATGTATGTATGTATGAAGGCATGTGTGACATTAGGCGGGTGTCGGCTGCTGAGTAAATAGAGGATGCTGCGGGGTACAGACAGACATTAAACGCTCACATTCCCGTCTGTCGACACACACACACATACTCACTTAGGCACCGCAAATCAATAACAAACAAATTCAAAGTCATCTAGACGAGCAGCAGTCAATGGGTTGCGGCAAATATGAGGGCACTTCCCAGTCATCAAATATTTAGCGGTTTCCTCAATGAGTGAGCAGCTAGAAGCTCATCGCTAGATGATTATTTTGTGGGAGTGAGCGTGTCTGCGCTGGCATAGATACATACATACATATGTATACAAGCATACATACGGTACGGCAATTAACATTTTCAAAGGCAGATACATTCATACATACATACATATGTATATATAAATAAGTATTTTCATGCAAATGTGCATTCTTAGCAACAGACTCGACGGTTGACAAGTTTCCTATATATATTATATGTATATACATATGTATATGATATTTATGTAAATGGCGTGTCTATTGAACGCGCGATCATCTCTTTGATTTCAACGCGCAGTGTTCAGTCAACTTTGACACACATACATACATATATACGAGGCGATCCAATAAGTACATTTTTGGAGACGATAACGTTAGCGGGAGCATAAATAAAAAAAAAAAAAAAACCTGAAATGGTACGAAAAGATGCTTGGATGCGGAATGCAGTAACTCTTCGCCTTAAATGGCAACCATCAAAATTTTACTTGATGAACTTTTACGTGCCCTGAAAACGGCTGGTTGGAGCGTGAGTGAAGGTGTATGAGAATACCGAACTAGTAGGCTTCTCAAAACATTAACTGCGTCATAACCTCCACTAAAAATTCGGCTTGAGAAAGCTGTCGGCACATGGGTATCGCGTTTGTTCAATCCGAACGACAGTTGAAGGTCTTTAGTGCTATCCGAAGAATTTTTGAGCCATTTAGTGACCGTCCACGAAACTTTTATTCACAGATGCTCACTATAGCCCAAAGTGAAGTGCACAGTCGAAACAGTAGACGAAGCTACGTCGAACAACGAGAGACTGTCCTATCGAGCAGAAGTGAAATTTTCATTGTATTCTGAGATCTACGGGGTTTGATCTGTTTCGACTACTTCGAAAAGAGCAAAAAGGTCTAATCAGACGATTTAAGTCGTCTAACGCCAAAATTCCAAAAAAAAGGTCAGATTTGGGGAAGGAAAAAGTGCGTTTCTACCATACCAAACCCATCGGTTCCCAACTCAGATAACATATAGCCAAATTGGACGAAAGTGTTCAGTCAAAACATCTACCATTACGACGAGATTGACTATACTAAGGCCCAGCAGTTCCGGGTGCTTCTGGGCCAAAAGAATCTCTCAGTTGGGCAAGTGACCAACGCTTGCTGAGCTCATTGGAAGTCCAAAGCTCCAACTCCAGAATTCGGAAAACCGACTTGCTTCCAATCGAATGAAATAAGGTAAAGGGTGCTCTCCCTAGCAAGCTCTTCGACTTTGCAGGCACTTCAGTTGTGACGGGTATCTCTGACAAGTCTTGAGCGCACAGTCAGCGAGTAAAGCCAGTAAAGCCGTTTGGCTATCGGAGTGAAAGCACACCTCTCTAAAGGAATCTGCATTTCGGAGCAGTTTAGATTTTTTAATCAAATAAGGAGGTCGACACCAAGGCTTACTTGCAGATCTTTGGAAGAGAGTTAAAGTTGTTGGAGGTTCGATGGGTCAAGCTTATGGAAGATTGCCGCTGCTACTTTGCAGACCAAGTAATTATCGGACCACTATCGTATGTACTCACATATTTTTATGCCTTACTTTCTCGGGTTTCTTATAGCAAGGCGTGTTACGTGGACTTGGTATTTTATACTTTTGTTAATCTAAGTTTTCTAAAAGTTACTAGAATAATCAGAGCAGATTAAAAAATTGTCTATCTTTCTACCAAACATTCGTCGGTTCAAAAGAATACTGTGATCATCCCGACCAAAAATTTATATATTTTAATAAAATTTTGAGCATCTGCTGATGTTCAAAATGGCGAAATATTGCGTCTATCGCAACTATTTGCCGAATAACGGGACTGTTTAATCCAGAATTCTGGATTTTCCGAATCTCCCAATTGACTCTTAAGTAATTTTGTTCACGTTTGAGTAGATAATAGCAGGATATAGCTTTGTATATTCACTATCTATATACTAGAAAAGTGTCAAACCGGCAATTAATAATATAAGGTTACTCCCCTCATTGATCTAGTACCAAATTCAAGTCAAGAATTATTTCAAAACTTATCCGTACTGCCAGCACTTAACTTTTCCTTACTTCCTGTCTTCTTCTTTTTCCAGCTTTTCTCGCGCAATTCTATTTATTTTGACGCGCTTCATGCTTTGCCTACGTCTATAATTATGCATTTGTTTGTTTGTTTCTGGGCAATCGCGCATATTTTTCGAAATAATTTGCAACGCAGCAAATAATGTGTCGCCATGCAATGCACCGATCGACCGATCAGACAGCAGCCATCGATCGCTGTCAATCGATCTCGGTCTCTGATCTCGCAAATCTTCATTGAAAAGATAATTACGACTATGGAAAATAAGATAGACCAACTTTGTCAGTAGACACATGTGACCACATTGAAGAGGAAATCATAAACAGGAAGCACCACTGCACAAACAAGCCACATTACACATACATTAGTGGTGATCTTATCTCTAAAATTCTGTTTATTTCCTAAAAACTCTTGTAGGTTATGGTGCACTATTCAAAGTTTATTAATTTTATTAAATTGCAACTCTACTGTAAAGCTGAGTTTTCTTTTCAATATTTAGCAAACTTTAGCCCTCAGTCATTTGTTTGTGGCAGATTTTATATCGGCAAAATACACATGAATAAAAACGGCGTCTTCGATAGGTTTCTATCTACGCCAAAATATTAAATATGAACACAGAAGAAAGTCCAGATAGTGACATATACTTGGTAATTAGCTTAAATCGTACCAGACCTTCGCTTATCTGTGTGTACTGCTTGGAAGAATTGACATATTATACGTATTATTTGGGAAACCGGGATCTCCATCTCTAAAGACCATGGCGCTGATTACATTACAAACCGTTCAGAGAGGCTTCTACAATCCCATTGTTTCATGTAAACATTTCTAAGATTCTATCCAACTCTATATACATATTTAAAGTATTTAGATCTAAGTGGAATGTTCTGCAATTATCGTATCATAAAGGTACTAAAAAAATAATAATGTACAGTTCATAAAATTTTAATTTTCTAAAGAAGAACGTTTGATAACTTATTGGTCACTCATAACCAACTCTTAGTTGATGTCTCGATCATTGAGTTTCATTTGAAAATTTTTCTAAACGTTATTATTGGATTGTGATAACGTAAATAATCATGATTAATTATAAAATGGGCCTCATCTCTGAACAAAACGTCGAATCTTCTTGGAACTTTTCAAGAGCCCACAAAGCGAAGCGAAGTCGCTTCGGAAGGTCGAGCAGCTTCAGTTCATCCACAAGCTGTATTTTGTGTGCTTACAGTTTAAGATTTCGACGTAAGATGTGCCAAGTCGTTCCATACGTGAATTCTGAAATTTGCATACGTTTTTTTCTTCCCAAGAAGCTATCAATTTATCGGAACTGCCGATATCTGAACACTACAAGAAATAGCAGATATACAAACTGAACGATAAAGATCAAGGCCTTGTGTGGAAACTTGTTTATTAGACAAGAAGTTTCCACTAAAATCAGTACAGATTATTGTCTAAGAGAACGGTAAAATCTCTGAATAAATTATTTACATAGATTGGGTTACTATAGCACATGGCTGCCATTAAATTTAACCGAATAAAAACAAATTATCTACTTTTTTATTCGTGAAGGCTAATATAGCTTTGGTGTAACTGAAATTTAGTTTTTTTTTCTAACTTTCGTTATTCTTTTGACGAACTCAGCATAGATACCGAATAGGGTTTCGCTTGAGTAGCCTATTTTTCTGGTGAGATTGTTGTCTGACGCCTTTTTAAGCTTGACTGTTATAGAAAACATTTCTGCAGCAACTTCTATCAACAATTGATCAGTGATCTGAGTTTTACTGCTAAATTTTTTATAATATTCAAATTACGAAAAGTCCGGCGAGGTTAAATCTGAATATCAATATATTTATTTAATGAGGATAGTTGCTTTCAGACATATTAATTAACTTCACAGCCTAAATAAGCAAATAATATCAGGAAATCAAATATATATTTCTATAATACGGTGTTAAACTAAACTTGAAGATTGTTGGCACTAACCATCAGTGATTCTCGCCCTTCTAAACATTGTAAGTTATTTATTTATATTGGGTAGTCGAAAAAGTCTTTTCATATTTTGTCAATAGATGTCGTTGCAGTCGTATATCTCCAGTGCTATCAATCACATTGTGTCATACCATATAGTGTTGGAAAGGTGAGATTTTTAGCTTCATTTAAAGAAAAAAATTTAATTCGGGGAAGTTAAAAAAGTTACAACTGTTCAAAAATGAATGAAAATAATGAATAAATTTATATTTATATTTTGAAAATTTTGTATAAAAAAGGAAAGAATGCCACGCAAGCCACTAATGAAATTTGTGAAGTTTACGGAGACGTTGCTGTATCAGTTTGTGCAACACAGCAATGGTTCGCTCGCTTCCGTTTTGGAAATTTCGAAATTTCGATTTACACTGATGGAATAATGTCTCTAGCGGAATAATGACAAAAAGTGATCGACCAAAATGGTTTATTTATTTATTATTAATAAAAAAAAATTAGAATTTGATTAGAAATACGAAAAGACATTTTCGACTAACCAATATAATATGCATGATGTAGAGTATCCATATATGGCATACTATATAAAAATATGTATATTAATAAGGAAATTTTATGTACATATATCACGGCTGATTCTCATTTTCAGTTAACTCTAATTCGATTTCTTTTTGGCGATCGATGCTCTGACTTTATATGTATGTAGAATATACTTATTTTATATATACTTACGGAGGCTGCTATATATATTTCTGGCCTAGGCAACACTAAGTGTTGCCAGGTGCAATCTGACATTTCCATTGGAAAGTTTGACATTTTTTAGCATAAAATCACTCAGAACGTTCTGTCATTTAATCGTGAATTGTTTTATTTACAGGGAATTAAAAAATTCATCTCGGCCAAAAAATGGAATTAACTCGTGAACATTTTCGTGCGATCATTTTTCACAACTTTCGACGTGGATTATCACGACAAGAGTGCATCGATGAACTAAAATCTTTGTATGGCTATGAAGCACCATCCTATAGCACTGTGAAAAACTGGTACAACGAGTTCAATCGTGGCCGACGCTCGCTCAAAGACGAATTCCGTGAAGGTCGTCCAAAAGCAGCCGTTGTGCCAGAAAACATCGATGCCATACGTGAACTGATAATACAAGACCGTCATGTAACATACCTTCAGATAGAGGCATGCCTATGCATTTCTCCCACCAGCATACATTCGATATTGCATGAACACCTGGCCGTAAAAAAGGTTTGTTCTCGTTGGATCCCGCACAATTTGACAATCGCTCAAAAAAAGGCTCGTGTGGATTGGTGTAAAGAAATGCTGAAAAAATACGATCGCGGTGCTTCAAAATACGTTTATAAGATCGTCACAGGTGACGAATCATGGATCTATGCGTATGAGCCCGAAACAAAACAGCAATCGACCGTGTGGGTCTTCCAAGATGAGCCAAGTCCAACGAAAGTTGTTCGTGGAAGAAGCACTTCGAAGCAAATGGTCGCCTGTTTCTTCGGCAAAACTGGTCATGTGGCGACTGTTCCGCTTGAGCAACGTAGGACGGTCAATTCTGAGTGGTACACCACCATTTGTTTGCCTGAAGTCTTCGGAGAAATTCGAAAAACGAACAAGAGAAGACGAATCATTGTGCACCATGACAATGCGAGCTCTCACACATCGGCTCAAATCAGCGCCTTTTTGACCGGCCAAAACGTCGAATTGATGGGTCATCCGCCGTACAGCCCTGACTTGGCACCCAATGACTTCTTTTTATTTCCACACATCAAGAAAATAATGCGTGGTCAACGATTTTCGTCGCCAGAAGATGCTGTTGAAGCATTCAAAAACCATGTTTTGGAGGTGTCTCAATCGGAGTGGAAAAAGTGCTTCGAAAATTGGTTTGAGCGCATGCAAAAGTGTATAAATCTTGATGGAGAATATTTTGAAAAACAATAAAACCATTTTCGTTGATAAATATTCCTATTTTCATGATTAGGCCAGAAATATATATAGCAGCCTCCGTACATTATACATTCCTCCCCAAAGACATTTTATGAAAAAAGATCTGTAATAACTTAAAAAAGTTTTACGCACTCAAAATTCAATTATATAGTATTTCATTCATAAGTAAATTCGTGTATATATGTATACATATTATACATATGTAGAAATTTTCGCACGCCTTCTATGACGAACGTATCAACCCACCGAATAGGCACCCATTAACGTATGTATATGACGTACATATGTATGTATGCTGATCATTTTGACTTTGTTCGGCATATATTTGCGTTGTTTGATTGACATTAGCAAAAAGTTTTAGTTCTGCTCGCGTATGATATTTCAATTACTCTATTTCCGGTCATGCGGCTGTATGTACGCTTGTAAGTGTTGCTTGGCATGATTTAGCGCATTGTAGCGTCAAAATTAGTTTTTCAATTCGAAATTTGTCGCTCTTAATTAGCAGCAGATTTTATTTATAACAGTATGTAAATAAATGAGAAACTAGAAATAATTCCCATTTCCTTTTTTCTAAGTCTTTTTCTTTCGAAATCTACTTTTTCATACAAAATGTGTACATATGTATGTATATCAATAGCCTTCAGACAGTTCTGAGGACTTTTAGTGCAAGTCGCCGAAATCCTTTTCTTCAATCATACGTAGGTGATACTGCGGAATAATCTAAAGCACGATTACGAACTAAGTTGTACTCAGCTGGGTTTTTAAATTCTGATCAAGAAAAAAAAAATAAAATGCAAAATTAAATCAAGAAAGCATTTGATGGAATCGAAACATTATTCGAACAACTTGTATTACGAAAGTTAATTAACTGAACATTAATTTTTATGGAACGTGTAGCAGTTCTCTCTGCAAATAATGTCCTAAAATGTATGGTATAAGGAATATTCCTTATATGGAGGTGAAACACTCTAATACTAATGTGTGAATTTCGTTATGCCAAAATCAATTACTCAAAGGGCAATAAACTGTCAAAGCCGATTGTGTTGAAATTTTACAACAACTTGAGTGTCAAGCATAAATTTGACTATTTTAATAGACTGTCAATTTGGTTTGAAAATTATTGCCATATATTGCTGTGAAAATGAAAACACAAAGGCTTTCATCAGTTTGACTTTTAATGTTATTGAATAACACATAATAAAGGAACTGAAGTTATGAGTAAAAATCTTTGAAAATGTACAACATTTTATTTACATAGTTAAAGTAGCAACATATTATATATCTTGGTTGTTCGGCAGAATTTAAATCGCTTAATTTTATATTTCGTATAGTTCTGCTTTCTCCAGGTTGGACAAAGAAGCGAGGCAAATGAACGAGGACCAGACGAAATATCTCCTGTCATCAAACAAATTGTCGTCGCATTCGCGGCCCACGTCACTGTTGCCAGTCATAACTTCGAAGTCGTAGATAATTTCGTCTGCCTTGGAACCAGTATTAACACTAACTACAATATCAGCCTAGAAATCCAACGCAGAATAACTCTTGCCAACAGGTGCTACTTCGAACTGAGTAAGCAATTGAGAAGTAAAATCCTCTCCCGACGAACGAAGACTAAATACTGAACTGCGGAGGCAAAGACATCATCTAATGAGTAGATAGAATTCGTGAGGTCTCGCGGAAAATTTATGGTCCTTTGAGCATTTGCAACGGATTATATCAGTCGATAAAACGATGAGTGTAGGAGATATACGATGACACAGACATAGTTCAGGGAATTTTGATTCACCGGCTAAGCTGGCTGGGTCATAGCGTCCGAATGGATGAAAACACTCCACCTGTGAGGGTATTCGACGCAATACCCGCCGGGGGAAACAAAGGAAGAGGAAGACCTCAACTTCGTTGGAAAAACCATGTGGAGAAAGATCTGGCTGCACTTGGAATCTCCAATTGGCGCCAAAAAGTGAAAAGGAACAACGACTGGCACGCTGTTGTAAACTCTGCCATAACCGCGTAAGCGTTGTCTACGCCAATAAAGAAGAAGATTACGAAGCACATCGGACAACCTCTAATATTATGGTACAACAGAAAGAAACCTGTACAAATATTTATATGGTATTCTTTATATTTTGTCCAATGCTATCATATCTCCCATGAGATCTATTTAGATAACAAATCTTAAGCTTAATCGCTGATAGACTTTTGCGAGAGAAATTATATGGCTAAAAATATATTTGGAGGCTTGTTGGTACCCGCCATAAAATTTATGTGAAATTTGCTTACCTTTTTCACTTTTAGTCTATTTGTGTCCGCATATGATCTTCCGGTAATGCCAATTGTTTCAGTTATATCATTCACGTGTTTATTTATTTATTATATACATATTTGTAGATAGACCGCACAACGGTATATATGTACATACGGATTTTCGATGAGTCGATGACTAATGTCTTCTTTCGGTGCTCAATGCATCGATTTGTTCGGTGCACTCTCACGAATTGTGGGTGTTGATTTTATGGTTTTCAAATTTATTTGCTTGCCAACTTTTATTTGGTCTTATATTTTCGTATTTTTTGTATTTCTCTATTTACATTTGTTTTGTGTTTTTTCTTTTCTTTTGGAGATCCCAATTGTGGCAGATTTCAGTATTAATTTAGTTTTAGCTGATTTGCACAAATAGATTTCCGCTTTAAGTATTTTCTTGGCATTGAATTTATTTGGTTCTAATGTAGAACAAAATTGGTCAATTATATTTGCATTTTACATATATACATACAATATTATTTGGGGCTTTGTTGCAGTTGTTGTTGCAATTGTTTCATAATATAAAGAATTTTAGAATATACTAACCTAATTACTCATACCGCAAAGAAATTAATCATGGTACTATATAAATATTTTTGGGAAGAAGTTAATATTTTTTTTTTCATATTTTACGTTATACACGACAGTCAATTGATATATAGATGGCCCTACTAGAATTAAATCCATTTAATTTCTAGTGAGCCTTAACCTTCAAAAGGCGTGTGTATAAATTTGACAGTTGTCGGATCATTAGTTTGTGAAATTATATCATTGCGACAAGTACCCTGAGATTTCCTTAGTGAGGTTGATTACCGATAAGGTTATAACCCCCCATTAGCAACTTGGCATGGCGCATGTCTTGAAGTTGTTGCCAATACCTCTCTCTGCCTATTCCTTCTTTCTTGCCGAGCAGCTTCTTTATGGTATGAGAACCTACCGCGCATACAGTTCTAGAAAGAACTTGGTTTGATGACAAGTTTTCGGAAACTGTCTCAGGAAAATCAACCATCAAAGATAGGTATGCTAAGTTAAGACGTGGAGAAATGAGTACCGAAGACGATAAACCCAAAAGACGCCTAAAAGAGGCAAAAAAGACCGCAAAATAGTTTTGGATAACCGTAAAGTGAAGTTCTAAAGGTAGAACTCAATGCCTACATCACAGCATTCACGAATAATTGAGTATGAGAAAGCTATGGGCAAAATGGGTGCCGGGCGAGCTCATTTTTGACCAAAAACCACGACGAGTTGATGATTCGCAGCAGTGTTTGGAGTTGTTCAAGTGTAATACATCCGAGCTTTGCATTGATATGTGCCAATGGATGAAACATAGTTTATCATTTCTCTCCGAAGTCCAATCGACAGTCATCCCAGTGGACTGCGCACGATGAACCCGCTCCAAAGCGCGGAAAAACGCAGCAGGGCGCCTGGCGTCTGTATTTTGAGATGCCCTATCCCACTATCAATAGCGGTATTGGACCCTTTGAAGGACGAAATCGCCGAAAAACGGCCGCATTTGAAAAAAAGAAAGAAATTCCATTAATTGGCCCTCGAATTGCTTCCGCATTCGCCATATTTTCTAAATGTGTTATAAGCATTTACAGATGAGACAACTTTTGTCTTGTTCAACCCCTTGATGGGTGCTTTCCTAAGAAAAGGACAAGCACTTACTCAAAGGAGTGTTAAGCACCCCAAAAGCTGCGTGCTTATACTTAGGTGGTTTTCGGTTCGGAGATTAAATCCTGAACACCGTTGGAATGATAAAATTTACTGAAGCAAATAAAAAACATTATTGGATACTGCTAGAAGTCAATGATCCGAAACATAGCAGCAAACTCTGTATTCTGGTTTAGATTGGCCATCACAGTACCAGACGCCAAACCAATAGAGATTGTTTGGGATTTATTGAAAGCCAAAATATCAAGAAAACTTTTAACGTCAACAAAAGGGACGAAGAGCAAACTGAAGAGATTCAAGTGTTGCCATTTCGTACTAAAAAACATCGGTTTGGTGTGGTTTGTGGGCCGGTGGAGTCAATGGTGCATATTTCTTCAAAAATGAAGACGGTGCTCCTTTGTCCATAACTCGCAATCAAAACAGTTTTGAGCTATTTATGTATGCTCTGTATATTCTTTGCAGAGTCTAGAAGCTATTTTACTAACATACAACATACATCATCAATCATTCTTACTCCACCTGCATATCGCGTTATCACGACCCCAATAAAAAATAAAAAAGTTCACCATATCTTAATTATTTTCAATCCACGGCTTAACAGCGAAAATACTCAACATTTCCTGTGCGAAAAATTTCATTCAGCAATTTTTAATTGTTTTACAATGTTTACCATGGTGGCTTGGTCAGCGCAATGCGTAATGAATTCAATAAATTTTTATGAATGAACGTTGAGTCCGAGTGAATCGGCTGGCATATATTTGTTTGTATGTGTGCTTATACATATATTTTACGATATGCGGCGTAATCGCAATGTAGGCGAAAGCCGCATTATTTGGAAGTCTTAAAATATAAAGAAAGGAAAAAGGGGAAAAAAATTAAAATTAAGAAACCGAAGAACTCTTATCAGCAATATTTTACTGACCACTGCTTTAATTCTGGAGCTTATTTTCGCATGTGCAAGAAAGCAGAATTATTCGGCTTAAATCGGTCTTAGCGGCTCAAAATATGGCACACGTCGAAATTCAAACACTTTTGGAGGTACTACGTAATTAGCATGAGATAATTAGAAGTTTATCGTTATCAATGTTAGGAATACGTGAAATTGGGGTGCACTTAAACCGAGTGCGAAGAAAGGGAAAGTGAAATGTTCAGTAAGAATGGAGAAACTTGATTTTTATTCTCCGAAAAAAAAAACATCGGAGACCCTTTAAATATATAGATATAATTGATCAGCGTGAGGAGTGAAGCAATTTTTGTTGTTGTGAGAAAAAATACAGTTGAAACAAAAACTCGGCTTGATGGCGAGTTTCCGGACACTGTTCCAGCAAAATTAACCGTCAAGGATTGGTATGCTAAGTTAAGACGTGGTGAAATGAGCACCGAAGGCGCTGAATGCAGTGGACGCTCAAAAGAGGTTGCTATCGACGAAAATATCAAAAAAGTCCACAAAATAATTTTGGATGACCGTAAAGTAAAGTTGTGCGAGATAGCAGATAATCTATAAATAAGAAAACTTTCATTAATTCATAAATATTTGGGTATGAGAAAGGTATGTATGTGCAAAGTGGGTGCCGCGCGAACTCACTTTGAATTAAGAGTTGATGATTCGGAGAAGTGTTTGGAGATGTTCGAGCGTAATAAACGCGAGGTTTTGCGTCGATATCTGACAATGGATGAAATATGGCTCCATAATTTCAGTCTGAAGTCCAATCGACAGTCATCCGCGTGGACTACACACGATGAACTCGCTTCAAAGCGCGGAAAAGCGCAACACCTGGATGGCAAAGTTATGTCCTACGTATTTTGGGATGCGCTTGGAATGATTTTTATTGTTTACCTTTAAAAAGGAAAAACTGTTAAGAGCGACTATTACATACCGTCATTAGACCGTTTGAAGAATGAAATCGACGAAAAATGGCCGACGTACTATAAAAATGGTATCGAATGGTCGGTATAACCAATGTATCACCGTTGAAGGAAACTATGTTGCATAAAAAAATGAATTTTTAATAAAAAAAATGAGTTAAAAAAAAAAAATGTCTTTAAACTGAACGATAAAGTCCTCCAGCGGGCAGGGGGTAAAATTTGCCCGTGGTAAGGTATGCCTGTCCAAAGAGGCGACTAAAACCCAATAAGTACTATGCTAAAAGGTTTGACCGGAGACTTCATGCTCGTTGGGTTTTGCCCTTTGGGGAGATACGTGGCGGCTGTGGTTTAAACCTAAAGGCAGGTAAAATTTAAAATTCAGTTCAGTGTTGAGTCGAACTGCGGCCGGGTGCTGGACCCACAGCGCAGAAGAGGTTTTAAATCGACTTCGAACTCAACCAAGGTGGAAAAGATGACCCTTCCACCCGACCAATTAGAAACAATAATACTTGCAAAAAGCAGAATATGCGATGGAACATTCCCTGAAGAAACATATTGGAGCGCGTCACAAAAAATTACTTGCTATAATATAATTAGCCGTTTTATTCAAATTCTACGATTCATTTGTGAGAGGCGACTCTTGTAGACTTCAAACGCTTGGCAGTTCATTTGCGAATCGCTTTCTGCAAGTCATCAAATTAATAAATATTTGCATAAAAAATATTTTCCTCGCCGATCTGCCGACTTGACGAGTGATTTCTATTTATTTGCTAGTTTTCAAATTAAGCACAAGACGCCATGTGGGAGGGTTACTAATCGAGACATTAAAAAAAAAATAATGAAAATAAAGAGCGAAAATACAAATTGCGCCACAAAAAGATGTGTGTGAGTTAAAAATAATATTTTCATGTACTAAATTTGCGAGCGAAAGCGCAGAGCCAACTGGAAAAACTGGACTCGAATCAAAACAAACACTTTTCTTCACTTATGTGGGATTAATGGGATTAATCTTATACAATTTGAAGAAAAAGTATGAGGAGGGAGAGATTAAACTTTGAAAGAATTAAGAATAATATTGAAAATAATATTAATGGTATAACACAATATTAAAAATGTTTAAATATTCCCCTTAAACCGCATATTTTGGTTTTTGAATTAAATTGAAAAAAAAAAAACAAGAAAAAACGTTAACTTCGGCTGCATTGAGGATATAATTGCCTTCAAAAATGGAAAAGGTTCCTTGTTAAAACTTCTAATCGTTCTGTTTGTATGCCAACTAATAACAATAGTTATCTGAACAATTTTTCGGACATGCCACATTTCGAACGATCATGGCTCAATCGAAATTTTATAGGGTCTCCTACGTTTCTCTCTGAGTATTATAAACTTCATGGCAAACGTAATATACCCTATTCAGGGTAAAAAACATAATCTTAAAAGCTCATGCCTATTGAGGGTTAGCGCCTTGCGTTATTCTACAGAAATGTAATGGATGATCCAAGTAGACGTATTTTTTTCAATAACCTTTTTTTGACAGATCACGTGTGAGTGGTGACAAGCTGTCATGCCATTTTCGTTCAATATCGTTTGCTATTTCATCTCAAAAAAACTTACGTTAGACTAACGTTTACAAATCGGTCAACTTTATTACGAAAATTCACGTTCTGTGAAGAATGTGTTTCGCTTCGCTCAACTTATGGTCAACATAATAGTACCTGAGTTTACTATTCGCAACATCGTCAGCCATCTTGAGTCCCAGCATTTATTATTGGATAATATTCGACCGAATAGATCACGAAGAGCGTGGAGAGTCAATTCAGCACCGTTCGCAACAACTCGGACTGACGGCGCATTTTACTTCGAGATCTTAAATTGAAAGCGTTTTAAATACAGCTTGTGCAAGAACTGATGTTGCTCGTGAGTTCTTGAACATTTTCAAGAAGTTCTGACGCTTTCGAGCCAAATGAGGCGCATTTCAGGCTCAATGGATAAGTAAACAAGCAAAATTACCGCATTTAGGATGAAGAGCAACCTGAAGAGATTCAAGAGGTGCCATTTCATTCAGTTTGGTGTGGTTTGTGCACCGATGGAATCATCGGTTAACGATATCTTTTTAAGGATCAGTAGTATTCTGCTATAATCGAGCGCTCCAACCAACTTTGATACCTTCCTTCCATCACTTCTAAGCCCCTGTGAAACATCCCTCCCTGTTTCTTACTTTGTATGATAATCGAAATTAACCGAAAATGTAACCAAATGATTGCAGATATAGTCTAACTGCATAGTATTATTTCACATTAGAAACTTAAAGAAACATATTTTGGACAATTTCTGCCTAACTTAGTGCATTGTGGTTGCCTAGGAAAATTTCGAACCGAGAAGTAATGTTATTCATTTTGGAAATATCCCCAAAATCTCGACTCAAGTTAAAAACCCTGATTATTGAAATATGAAACGATTTTTAATGTAAGAACGGTTTAAAAAAAAGTAACTCAGACCT
This sequence comes from Bactrocera neohumeralis, assembly GCF_024586455.1. Lineage (NCBI taxonomy): Eukaryota > Metazoa > Arthropoda > Insecta > Diptera > Tephritidae > Bactrocera > Bactrocera neohumeralis. Next base: position 41,117,653 of record NC_065921.1, read on the forward strand.
TTCGAATGCTATATAGATGTCTCAATAAAGCCTAAGAGATTTATTTATTTTTGCACAAAAAACTTAAAATATTTTACTTTTGTTCTTCTTTTATTGAGTTTGGCGATATTTTCACACACTATTTTATAAAAAAACTAAATTAGTTCTAATCGATTCAAATAATGCGCTTAATACCGAGTTTAACGAAAGTTCTTTTTTCGTTTAAATCAATAAAAAATTGCCTAAGTTATCGTTTTTGTTATGTTTTTCATTTAGAGCGAACGGTTATATAAAATTGTATTGAAATATTTTGCATAGGTTAGGTTAGATGGCTGATCAAAGATCACACGTAGACTAATAATGTAGTCCTTTGTGATGCCATTGAAAAAGAACTCCCGTGTTCGGACTTACAGATTTGCTTTCAATAACTATTTTTTTTTTAATAAAAAGATCTTGAAAATAAATTTTCTTTCAACACAAACCCGTTTTTTAAGTTTTCCTTAGATAATTTTTTTTTTGTTATTAATTAAAAAAATGTTATTAGATTTTGGAAAAAAAATGTAAAGAATTTTCGAAATTTTTAATTTTTTGATTCTTTTTAATAATTTTTTCCCCGATTTTTTTTTTTTAATATTTATTTTTAATAAAAAGATCAAATAGAAGATAATTCTTTCTTCACAAACACATTTTTTAAACTTTCCTGATATTAAATATTTTAATTTATGTTACAATGGTTTTACTAAAACTCTTTTTAGATTTGGAAAGAATCCTTAGGGCTTTAAAAAACAATTTAGTACCATGGAGCAGAAATTAGAATTATTCAGTAAAAACGATTTCAAAATGTTATATTTAAAAAAAAAATTGTATGTTTTTAAAATTTTTCAAGAATTCAAAAATATTTAAAAAATTAAAAATTCAAAGTTGTTTTTTTTTTAATATTTACTTTTATAATTTCGTTTCTACATATATTTTCGGGAAGTCTTTTCATATTTACTTAAAAACTTTATTATCCGTCTTTTCGACTTTAAGCTTACATAAAATGAAAATATTTTGCTTTCAAGGTATCTTAATACTTTTAATAAAAAGATTGAAGATAATATTTTTCTGCAAAAACACAATTTTATTAATTTTCAATTTTTTTGTTCTGCATAAAAAAATTTTAATTTTAAAAATTTAAAAATAAAATAAAAAAAAATAAAATAAAATAAATAAAATAAAAATAAAATAAATATAAAAAAAAAATAAAATTTTTTACTTTTTGTCTCAATATTTGGAATACAGCACTCAGACCTTTTTTTTGGAATATTGAAAGCGATTCGTACTAAAATTCAACTTTGAATTTCATATAATTTTCTGTCGGCGTTTTAATAAAAAAAGGTTTAATTCTGCCCTAAATATTTATTAAAATAATTTTATATGGACTTTTATTCATATTATTGTAAAAATTTAAAATTTGGCATTTTATATATTATACTTTCTGTTTGAAAACTTCTATTTTAATTTCTTTTGAGAGAATTTGTAATTTTTTTTAAGTCCAGCTTTCTATTATTTTTTTTTTTAATATGAACGAGTGATGACATTTTATTGCGATTTTTTAATTTTTTCTTAATTTTTTTTTTTAATTTTAACGAAAAATTTTTAATTTCTTTATTAATATGAATGAAACGATTTTCAAAACTTCAAAACTAATTTGCTCTCATCAAAAACTTATTATTGCGGATTTCATATAACAAAGAATTTACTCAACTTCAACCTTGCCAACTCAATAAACCCAGCAAAATACAAAATTTTATGTAAAATTCTGAATGCATAATTATGAAATGCACTTTTGAGCAAAAGAATATTAACTCTTTGCTCATTTGCTCTAACAAATGGCAGCACGTTAGCGAATACCAATTTCCCTTTTCGCTAATTTTTCGCCAAAGCAGACATTACACTGGCAATGCACATCAACGTAATTTGTTGTGTCATTAAAAATTTGTTAATTAGTTGCATGCAACAATTTGTTGCAATTTTATGCGCATGAAACGGAAGTGCACAAGAGAACGTACAAAAAAATAATAAAAAAAAGTTGCAAAGACAAATTAATTTGCCAGCGACTTGTGACAGGCAAAGGGAAACGTTGAAATTTCAAAGACTTAAAATCGACAACAACAACAGCAACAACAAATAAATGAAAGGCAATAAACAATCAATGCACCAAAAAAATCGCAAAATTATTTTCACACCTTTTCAATGCAGCAGCAAAAAACTAAAAAAAAGTTGGAAAAAGCCAACAACAGCAGCAACACACGTGTTAATTGAGACGTGTTATTGCCCAATCGGCTTCTTTAGCTCGCTAAGTCCCTAAAAGTTTTCATACAAAGTATCTTTTTAACACTTTAAATTCACATTCACCGTTAACACTTCTTTTAAATTTTTTTTTTGTTTTTTCTCACAAATTAACACAAATTTTTGTAGGCAGCACTTTTAAGCGCTGCAGCGTGTGCTTCGCTTTATCACTTCAACTTGGGCTCAAGTTTTGTATTTGCTTCATATTGTATTTTGTGGTCCGTTTAGCCGCTATAAATCGTTCGTTGCATTTGCTGGTCGAACGCCAACTGAATTTTCAAAACCGAATTTCGCATTTAGGTAAGAAGAAGGCAAATTTCCAACTTTGATAGCGCGACCGTCGTCGACTTATGCACGACTTGCGTCTGTCGTCCATCGTCTGTCGTTCGACGGCCGCTCGAACGACCGGCTAAGTGCTGATGGAGGCGACCGGCAACGATACGAGCGCTGCAACAGCAACTTGCTGTTGCTTGTTGTTGTCGTCGTCGTCGTCGTCGTTGCTTATTTGCCAGTTGTGTTATTGTTGCTTTGTTGCTGTTGGCTTTTACTGTTGCTTCGGCTGTTGCTGGACGTGGCTGCTTGCATGCTTGCATAGCTATGCCCCGATGTTTGTATGTGTGCATTACCTGTGTGCGTGTGTGTGTGTTTGTGTGTGAATTTGCTCAGGTAAATGGGGGTGTGTCGGTGTGTGCGCTTAGCTGGTCTCATTTGCCTCAGTGTTTCCCAAGTAACTGTGCATTAACACGATCAGAGGTGGTTCGCGTGTCACTTCGTATTTGTGTTTAATTATCGTTGAATGATTCTTAATGGTTAGTGACTTATTTTTTAGATTTTAGTGGGTAGTTTCCAAAAGCTTAGGCGCCTTGTGAGGTAGGTTGTTTAGACTTAGCTCTAGTAAGTTTTTTTTTTGTGTGTACTTCAAACTTAATCAGGCCTTTTAGAGCACTCTAAAGCCGTCCGAAATCATTACAAAGTCCTTGACTTCGGTCATTGTCGTATTGGGCACATAATTCTAGTTAAACCGAAGAAAAAGGGATTTTTTTAAAGAGATCATCAACTGGGTGTACATAGTAAATATATGTATATAGACATTCTGTTCCAATTAACACAAATTTCTCAAAACCACTCTTTTTCTGAAATCCTGCAAAAGCCTTTCATGGAAACCACCAGAAAAATCAATCTCTGCCGGGCTTGGGATTTCGCAAAATTACTCGATGTATTTATATTTTATACTCTTGTAATCTGTTGCTACAGAACAAAAAAAAACGTACGAGTTCATAGATGGCTGTAATCAGACCACTGTCACGCCCACAAAACGCGATTAACCGAAAACCTATAAAGTGACATAACTTTATAAGCGCTAAATTAAGATATAAAGCTGGTACAGAGGATCGCAGTAACAAGGGAAAAGTGGGGGTGGTCCCACCTTCTAATAAGTTTAATGCACATATTTCCTAAACCACTAAATCTACAATAACCAAATTTGCTGAGTGCAAATCTTATAAGAACTTCTACCGCCAATAAGAAAATGGATGAAATCGGAGGATGAAGCCGCTAACTCCACATATAACGGGACTCTTAAAAACTACTAAAAGCGCGATAAATCAATCACTAAAGACGCCAGAGACATTCAATTTTACCTCTGAAATAGTATGAGAGAGCTTTATGGAAGCTCCTGTGAAAATTGGACTATGGGCGTGGCACCGTCCTCTTTTTGTTGAAACCCCATATCTCGGAACCAGACTGACCGATTTCGACAAAATTTAGTACCTGGCAATGTGAAAACTTGATTCGTTCAGTTTCCACTACAAAAATCAAAAAACAATTGATATATCGGAATAAAACTTGGCACGAATAATATTTTTAGTGTGTGCCATCTTAAGACCAAAAATTATTTTAATCCAACGAAAACTATTCAAGCCCCTAGGAACCGAATATTTAGACCCCGGTACCTATTGTTGATCGAAAAGATGTTGATTGAGAAAAGGAGTTGAGTCGGGTCAACACTTCCCTCTATATACCTAATGTAAAAATTTTCGAACTTCCGGGTGACTTTAAGCTGAATATACATATGTATCTATCTGCCAATATTTGAATTATCTCAGCGAAAATTACGGATCTTGTTTTACTCAAAACAGTAAATCTTTGTGCCTTAAACAGTTCAAATTGGGCGAAAACTTGACCTAGCTCCCATATAACTGTTACCAGGATTTTCGAACATCCGGCTAACTTTACTCCACGCGATTGGTAATTATATGTGAGGTACCTTAATACATCTCAGAGAACATTTTATTAGTATGTGACATGATAATAGTCAAAAGATAAAATCGGGTCGATACTTCCAATCACCATATAATACATACGTTTTCTAACAAAGCTTATGCCGAATATGTAGGTCAGAATATAAGTTATAAATAGTATATGTATTACAATTTCATATGCTTAGATTTCGATCCTCTGGTTGACGTTTTACGCCTTAAGGTATTCCTCTGACATTGACTCTTCCAAGTTGCATGAGTATAAATGTTTTGTTGTTCGGTTGCACCTTAGCCTTTCCTTACTTGTTTTAATTTTACTTTATATCGTCCATAAATATAACTATTGGTGAAATATTTGGAATGACAGAGGGCATATATGCAAATACTTCGCATAATATAATAAAAAAAATTCTACAGAAAATGAGCTGAATCGATCTACGTAAGTACTTCCTTGCAGTTAGAGGACTAATTGACATTTATTACTTTATCAGAACTAACCAAATAGGACGGCTATTATATTCAAATATGTAGCTCTAGACTGCCAAATAAGGCAACTTGTATATAAATCTACCAAAAAAACAACATTGAAGTCGGAGATTTGCTGAAAATTATAAACAACAATTTGATAATCCTTAAAATTAACACTAAACACACAATAATAATGAATTATTTATCTAGATGTATAATCTTTTAAATGCTTACATTTTCTATATTATTTTTATTGACATGACTCATTTTCTTAAAATATTTAAATTTTATTCATCTTAAAATCTCAACAATAATTTCGGAGAAATATATTTTTTTCTCATTTTCAAAAAAAAAAAATAAATTTTAATAATATTTTAAAATCTTAAAATCCGAACAAAAGTTTTGGAGCCACTGCACTGAAGTCACTAATACCCATGACGGTATACATATACACGCGCATTTACGAGCTACTAACAACCACATACGTGTATACATGCGCACATTTGCTTTCGCGTATTTCACTTCTAACAACATGTTGCTAGCAACATTACATTCAATGATTTTTTAGGCGGGAAACGCACTTCCGGCCGCAGTTTTATTGTTTGCGTAAGCATTTACTTAACGCTAAGAGACATGCTGAGAGTGCAATGTTGCGAAGATGGCACGTGCCGAAGATATGTTGCTGCGCTCTCTTTTTCTCTTAACAACATTCTGTTCCTGGGAGTTGTTTTTAACATTAAATTTTCTTATTTGGGGGAATGTTTATGGATGAGAGTTGAATTTAATTGTATTTAAATTTTTTCTTGGTTTTAAAAGGTTTTTTATAGTTATGTGGTTTTTAAGCACACCTATAAATCAGCGTAATGGTCAAAAATTTTACTTTATTATAAACATAAGGGTTTGCATATTGCGACCACTTTTTCCAGCAATTGGTACCATATGACAATAGCGCATCGAATATTCTCTTCCACGAAGTTAATCGTCTCGGGCTTATAGAGCACAGACCAACCAACCTTCACAAAAGCCCAGAAAAAATAGTCCAGCGGTATTAAATCGTATGATTTAGGAGACAATGCCAATTGCCCACGACGCGTCATGAAGCACTAACGAAAAATTCCCTTCAATAGGTTGCTTCTTTCGCTGGATGTGTGGCTGGTACCGCCGTTTTGTTGGAACCAAAGTGGACCACCTCAACATTCTACAATTCAGGCACGAAAAAGTCGTGGCTTTACAGCGTATTTTTGAAGATGATATGAACCAATGATTCGTATGCCCATAAAGCACACCAAAGAGTGTCTTTCTGTGGAAGAAACGGCGTGTCAACAATTGCTTTGCGTATTATTATCACTCCAAGTTTGACATTTTTGTTTATTAACGTGTCCATTAAATCAGAAGTGAACTTTATCGCTGAACAAATTTTTCTTGTGGAAATCAATTCAACGAACGTGTGACGGCCCTGGATGGACGTTCGGCTTAAATTCTTGCACGAGTTAGAATCTGTAAAGGCACAGCTCCGTGCCTTGCGTGTGATGGCGGATGGACTCATTTAGGTCTTCTTTGATGCTGTGGTCCACGAATACTTTAGAACTTATTGATGCAACTTGTAATAATTTCTGCCTTAAGATATTTGTTTGGGTTGGGTCTACTTCATAATAATTTCATTTTTGTAGAACCAAAACAAAACAGTAGCTTATGATATGATAACAGTTGTCCAAACTGCAGTTTTATCACAATTAATTTTCAAACAAAAAAATTAAATTTGTATGACAAAAAATATTCAATAAAATGAGTTTAAAACCTGCTTAAATACCTTAGAAGTTATTTAAATTTAATTTTTTTAATGTGCTTCCCCGGAGAAATGTAATGATTGTGAGAATTCAGGTATGGTTACCTAAAACAACTTAAAGAAGCAATACTGAAAAAAGAACCAACAGAACAGACAGAAGCAAGTTAATTAGAATAGTAGACGAAGCCTACGCAGGCGTAAACGGGGCTATTATGTCTTGTCCAACTGATGCCCGTAATATGTTCCTGCATCAACTGCCCCATAGAAGTTCTTATTTGGAAAGCAATTTCGGATATCAGAATAAAGGAATTAGGAGGTTGCAACCGGAAAGAATATAAATGTGGCGCCATCTTGAACCAGCTAAACCTAAGTAAATCAGAGTATATCCTCACAAGGTTAGATTTAAATAGTCACTTTTAGGTGAAGTTAACTTCTTGACGTGAGTGGAGAAGAGATTTAGTAGGGGATAATAATACAACCACTATCTGTTCAAAATGGGCTGCGGAGTATGGGCGGGGGTATACACCATTGATCTTGACATCTCTCACTATATCCGGTTAGGATAATATGTATAGAAAAGGCCTGTGGGGGTCTATTGAATAACGACGGGAGGCTAGAGAAAGCAACCATATCCACGGATAGTTCCAGCGAAGTCAACAGTTGCAATAAGGCTTTAAGCTTATAGGAAGTTCAACTTCATTTGATTCTAATTTGCATTGCCACTTTAATACCATGCATGTTGAGAACGATTAAACGCGTTTTGAAGTCATAGCTCAAAACAGATGGAAATCTATAAACAACTGTTCAATAACAAAACAGATATGGCCCAAGTACATATAGCAAGACTGGAACTAAAACTTATTACCTAGGTCCTGGAAAAGTACCATACATAGACTTACAGTTACTATAACGGAGACCTTTTGGAGAGCATGCTCTAAAAAAGGGTCCGCGCCATAACAATACAAGCTATCTATCACAAACCTTACTCAGAATACTTGGAATCCATTAAACCCTAAAGCTTGAATGGTGACTAACGGATATGTATGGAATGTCAAAACGAAATGCTCTCCCCAACTAAAATTTGGTAAGTAAAGTTCTCTCTTGCACGGTCAAAGTTACTGCCGGAAAAACATGTTCAAAAATGGCTTATCTTAGTAATAGAAACTTATTTGCTTAATATATTAATAAATAATAGCGGGTGTCATCTAAGTAGAGGTACTTTTTTCAATATCTTTTTTTTTTGACAGATCACGCTTGAGTTGTGTCAAGCTGTCATGTTATTTTTATTCAGTATTGTTTGGTATTTCTTCGAGGAAAGAATACAGATCGTTCAACTTTAATACAAAAATTCACGTTTTGTAAAGAATATGTTGCTGAGAGTGTACACGACGACCATGGAGAGTTGATTCGACACCGTTCGCAGCAACTCGGACTGACGTATGGAACGAGTTGACGCATTTTATGTCGAGATCTGAAATTGAATTGAAAGCGTACAAAATACAACTTATGCAAGAATTGAAGACTTTCTATCTTCCCAAGTGGCATCCCTTCGCTGTACGGGCTCTTGAAAAGATCCCAGAAGATCCGACGTTTTCGAGCCAAATGTTTTTCAGCGGAGCGGCTCATTTCTGGCCCAATGGGTTTGTAAACAAGCAAAATATCCGCATTTAGGACGAAGAGCAACCGGAAGAGATTCAAGAGCTGCCATTTCATTCAGAAAATAATGGTTTGGTGTGGTTTGTGGGTCGGTGGAATCATCAGTCCATATTTATTCAAAAATGATGCTGGTCAGCAGATAATTTCATGTTCGATTGGCACTCAAGACCGTGTGATAAAGTCTAAAGTCTATGCGGACAATCCCGCTTCAGGTTTTGGAGCAAAACATAACGCGAATCAACAAATGGATAATGCTCAAAAAATAAATGCCAAAGAATGTTATTTCGAAAGATAATAAACATTCTCTATTAAATTTGAAGTTTCTTGGTTTTTCTTTAACTGAAATCAAGCTTATAAGATTTCAGATGAAGCATAGTTTTTTAACGTAGGCTTTTATGCGCTTTGTGTTTGTTTTGCTTATAACCTCAAACGTTTTGCACTATCATTACCATTATGAGTACGACAGAGCTACTGAAGATTTTCATCTCAAAGACGCAACAACAAATGCATGCTGATTACTTATGCTGCACACGTCTTGGTCATTCGTTGCATGCCGCATATTGCAACCGCCAATCGCTCCCCTCAGCTCCACACAAACTTTCAAACGCAATTGTTGCAATTATTAGGGATTTTCACTGCTTGCAACACCAACAACAACAATATATGCAATAGACAATAGTTATATGCGGGCAAGCAGTAATAACGCAACTTTAGATGCAACAATATAGCCGTGGTATAATAACGCCGTAAACGCTTACTCGTTTGCGGCAACGCGGCTGCCTGCCACATTGGCTGGCATGCGGCGAGTAAAGAAGCTCATTAGAAGCACTTTTCAATAAATTTTTGCTACGAAAATGGCAAATTCATTCATTGGTTCACTCATTACTGCCGCTATGTGTGTTGCATGGGCCATATCATTACTCTTCGGCTGATAGCCGTCGTACAGCAATAACGAATCTATTGCAACAATATTTGTATTTGCACTTGTATTTGTGCAATTTGGACTGTGTGCAATAGTGTGCGCAGATTTTTGTGAATTTATACCCGAGCAATAACGTTGCATGCTGGGTATAACGTTCAAATAATGCTTGTTGTGAGATCTGGACATTGGACCCAGAGATACTCCCACTTCTTTAAACCTAAAGCAGAAAACACGTTAACTTTAGTTGCACCGAAACTATGATGCACTTCACAAGTGCAGATATTTGAACAAATAGAAAAGTTTTCCATACAAAACCATCACTTTGATCGTTCGGTTTGTACAGCAGTTGAGTGCTATAATGGGCCGATATGGTCGGTTGCGACAAATGAGCAGTTTCTTGGTGAAAAAAGAATGTGTACAAAATTTCAGATCGATTTCACATAAACTGAGGGACTAGTCCGCATTAGGAGGACAGACGGACGGATGGACGGACACGGTTAAATCGATTTAGCTCGTCATGCTGATGACTTATCTATATATTTTATATGGTCTCCGATGTTTCCTTCTAGTTGTTACATACTTCCTGACAAACTATATATACCGCATTTGGGGTATAAAATGTATGTTGATTGTCGACAGCCGAGGTGTGAGTCGGATCTTCGTCGAGTTGGAAGAAAACTGCGACCAACCCTTTGAATCCGATTGAAAAGTTTCGAACAAGTTCGAAGCCGTCTTCTATATTGCAGGATGGCTCTACTTGTATGAAGTCTGCTATTTCAATTGTCCCATGGTTTTTGTTGTACGAATGCATAGATGTTTCTTCGGCAGTCACGAAAGGACACAGAAACTTGGATTGCGTTTAAACAGTATTTCGTCACCAATACCGCTGGTATCACGGTTACGCTTTTTATTTGAAGTGAACAAAAATTGGCATCCCACCGACAGCTTTCTCATAGCCAAAATTTCGAGGAGTGTATGACTCAAGCGATATTTTTAGATGCTATCTCGCAGATTATCAGACGCCGAGATAATGAATTTTTGCCACATTATCCTCAGTGGTTCCCGTTTTCTGGTCACCTTGGCATGGCTTGACAGTAGCTATCGATTCAAAAGGGTCACACCAATGCGATTTTGATTTCACAGCACGAGTTCTGTAACAAAGAATTTAATACTAAATTGCTGATATTGCTCTTTCTCTCTCTCTTTCTACAAGCGGCAATACAGAATTATGAATCCAATTTGGCTGAAACATTGACAGTATGACCTGGGAGAGTGGACTAGAAAATAGTGGCCCCACCAGTGGGTCTAAGTGCTTATTGAATCAAACTTCGTATAGTAAGACATATTCCTCTCCATATCTACTGAAAGAAGAAGCCAAAGGTTACACCACCAAAATTTCCCAACGCATGTTAACCGGATTTATAAAGAGAGATCCAAGTAGAGGTGCTTTTTTCAACCATACCGGCATAGCAGCAGCCGTAGCATGAGTCAAGAGCTAGGCATGAGTCATCAAAAATTCATTTCAATTCCAATAAAAAAAAAAAAATCAATAAAAATACCGCAAGACTTTTTTAACATTGCAATCAAATTTGAAGTATCTGTTTTTCTTTAAAAATGTAGGGAACCTTGAAATGGATCACCAATTTAATGACTTAGCATCAGCAGGTATTTTTTTAAGTTTATTCGCCCACATTTAATTACTCCACCCTTAAACTGCCCCGTCTATCACATCTCTCAGAGATTTAGAGGGATTGAGTTTAGATCAGCGTTGAGCTTTGAAATTATTATTGCTAAGGGAATATAGGAGCTACATTTCCCATTACAGCCAGTTCTAGGTTACCGATATTCATCTGGATTTTATCTGAGCAAAGGCTGGTTATTCCGGTGATTCAACCCTCTTTGAATCGTTAAGATTTGGAGCTTTTTGTCAAGATAAACGACTCTAGCCTAATATTTAATTAGGTGCGAGAGATATTTAGTATCATTTTGGCTAACCACCTCAACCTCTACTACCAATCTGCAAGGGTCTTTTGGTTTGTGCCGTTAAAAAAGTAGCTTCCGCTCGAGCTTAGGCCATCTCAAATGGTTTCTTATATTTTACCAACTGCTTTGTGGTTGTTGCTTTACGTTTTCGTCACTGATGACGTCGTAAGAAAATCCTATCGGCGATCTCATTGCACTCTTAATATGTGTGCAACACGCAAACGCTCAATAAAATGCCTTCAACAATTGACGATTTTTCAATAGGATACTTTGTATGTTGGTTTTGTTGCCGCTATTGTTGTTTGTTGGTAATGTTGTTGTTGTTGTTTTAATGGTAGCAGCAGCCAATTCAACAAGTACAACACATGTACTCATCTGTTAGCTGTTAGTTGCAACCGTGCAACATGCGACTGCTGCAATCACTGCCACACAAATAGCATGTTGCAAGTCGGTCTCTTTATATGACGAACACAAACACAACGACACACAGTCATACCGAAGCTGTGGCTCATTGTGCTGTTTGCACTTTACCGTCTGCTGGCTGCGTGCTTGGCAACCGTCTGCGTCAGCGGCTAGTGACTTTTTTCGTTAGCACCGCAACGAAATTCACTGCCACAAAATGTTGCCGAGCGTGGAAGCTACCAAACTGCCACTTGTTGGCTGCCTCTTCTATGTTTTTGTTGCATTTGTGTTTGCCATACGTGTTTGTTTTCGTTTTTCGGTTTTTTAGCATTGTTGTTGTTTATGTGTTACAGCTAGCATGTGGCGAGTATCTTGCAATTAGATCTAAATTATAACTCCGCTGGTGCCGTAAAGAAATCATTGTCTTTCATGTTGCCACGCTGTTTCACTTTAATAATGCACCGTATGTATGTATCCAAATGTGTGTATGTGTGTCAGTGTTTTGTCGTGCTGTGATTTTCTATGTTTGCTGTTGTTGTAGTTTCTTGTTCGCGCTAATTTGGCATTTTGTTGCACTTTTCATGGTGAGTAGTTGCACCCAATGTTATCGCATGGGAATTATACCCATGCACATAATTATACATATACATATGTAGTCCCACATATAAACTCACATATGTATGTATGTATATACATATATTTTTTTCTTCTTGCTTTATATACTCGCCCACAAAACTCCAATATTCCACACGAGACCGAACAACTCCTAAGGGGGCTCTGGAACTGGTATTAAACCTGCCAGACCTCTTCCCTGAAAACTGCGCAGCAAAATCGGCGGAACGGCTACTGGCTGCAGGAGAATTTATATATAACCTTCGGCCCTAGCTCGGTGGGTAATGGCGTTTTGGCAAACACCGACTGCATGATCCCACTTTTCCATTGGAAAAGAAGGTTCAAAGTAAACATTAAAAAAAAACAAGTAAGGAAGGGTTAAGTTCGGGTGTCACCGAACATTTTATACTCTCGCATGATAAAGTGATAATCGAGATTTCATTATCCGTCATTTACATGCTTTTCAAATACCGTATTTGTGTAAAGTTTTATTCCGCTATCATCATTGGTTCCTAATGATATATATTATACAGAGAAGGCATCAGATGGAATTCAAAATAGCGTTATATTGGAAGAAGGCGTGGTTGTTAACCGATTTCACCTATATTTCGTACATGTCATCAGGGTGTTAAGAAAATATTATATACCGAATTTCATTGAAATCGGTCTGGTAGTTCCTGAGATATGGTTTTTGGTCCATAAGAGGGCGACGCCACGCCCATTTTCAATTAAAAAAAAGCCTGGGTGCAGCTTCCTTCTGCCATTCCTTCCGTAACGCTCTTCTAGTGATTTTCAACATAACCTTTGTATGGGAGGTGGGCGTGGTTATTATCCGATTTCCTCCATATTTGAACTGTATATGGAAGTCCTTGAAGGAAACGACTCTATAGAGTTTGGTTGACATAGCTATAGTTGTTTCCAAGATATGTACAAAAAACTTAGTTAGGGGCTAATGCCATCCCCAAATTTCAGTTTAAATCTTTATTACGTCTTAAATATGACACTTTAAGGTTTTCGTTTTCGCCATTTTGTGGGCGTGGCAAATTTTTCATCTTTAATAATCTTTTTTATGGGCTTAGAAATGACACTTTCATCATGATATCTCGGTTTTCGCCATTTTGTGGGCCTGGCAGTGACATCCAATTTTGCCAATCTTCGAATATAACTGTATCTCCTTATGAAGCCAAGAAATACGTGTACCAAGTTTAAAATGGATATCTAAAAGCAACACCCTAAACATTTTACGGATGGCATGAAAAGGGACGATGGAGTTGGTGAGGGAATATTCTGTCCAGAATTAGGCATAAGGCAGACTTTTAAGTTGCCGGACGGCTGTAGTATATTTCAAGCTGAAGTCTTTGCTATTGCGAAAGCCGTTGAGCTAACCTTAAATGCACCTGCAATCAATTCCAGAGTCAGCATTTAGTAACCTCGTATCGCATACCGGCCATAAGTGTCTTGGGAAGCAGAGAAGCAGTAGAAAGTGTTGCCAGAAGCAAGAAACATCACTTCTATTGGGTGCTAGGCCATAAAGGTATCGAGGGCAATGAAATAGTGGACAGATTGCCAAGAATGGTGACGGCTAACACCCGAGAACGTGATCAACATTGGGAAACCCATGCATTGTCTATACGGTTAACTGAACAGAAGCATGGTAAACAAAATCGAACTACCTGTTAGCAAATCTGCGAAAGTCATGTGCCAAACGGTAGTTCGGAAGTATACAAAATTCCTATTTGCACTCGATAGTTCGGAATACTAAGTGGTCAATGGGACTGACAGATTGAGAAGACTTCAGGAAATGTCTAGCTCAAGGCACCAGGGAAGCAATGGAGCATCTGTACTATGCTGTAAGCTACTGGGTCCCCACGGTTAGATATACTGGAGGAAGTATCGATAGTGAGGCCGGAGGGTCTGTAAAAATTCGCGTCATCCTAAAAAATGACTACTCCTCATGTACCCAGTAAGTGAACTCCATCTGGCATCGTAAAGGACCACAACTGGTCTATGCGTGGTTCATTGGGCTACCAGATTAACCTAACCTAACCTAATATCAATGCCAGCCACTTCGCTAAGGTCGCCGAAGGTATGTCTATAGAGATATTTCAATATCTTGCTTGAAAAAGCTGGGTGATTCCACTTCGCCTTCCTCCAGCTTTGGCAAAAAGCTCCGACAAAAATTTCAATAACGCCGCGTACCTTTTGGACAGTATTCAGTCAGCTTAAAAATGCAGCGAGATTTATTTTGCTAGGAACAAGTAGCTTGCCGACCTTACTTCAGGTCCATAGTTCCAGCGCTAGAATGCAATTCGCTTTCAATGCGATAAAATTGGGGAAAGGCTCATATACAAGTCTAGAATAGAATGGAAAAATTAAGAAAGCTTAAAGCAATTGCTAATACGGCAGTTCTCAGCGTATAGTTCGCGAATTCAAAGCTAATATAACCGCTCAGCTAAAGGAATAAATGCATAACTCTCTGAAGAGGTTGCACTTCGGAACAGTGTATCTAGCGCTACCTTGATGATAGCCGCCTTCGCGTGAAAAACGCTTCAATTTTAATGGAGAGCTCTCGACAGAAAACTCCATTCATGAACATGTGCAAAATTTCAGATCGATGTCTCAATTGATGCGCTGTAGTTATTAACCTATTTCTTATGTAAATACAAAAGACAGTTTCGGTATGAAATCCTGTAAATGGCGAAGAGTAATAGAAAGTATTGCCGTTTTACTTCCAAGTTCTCAATTACACAGGAATTAGGTTCTAGATTGGGGCTGCTTCTAGGCCAACCGTTTTAGGCGTTTTGAGCTGGACAATATGAACTTAGACTATGTGTGGGTCCAGCTTTGAGACGATTACGAAGTCAGTCATTTAAACTATCCCCAAAGAAAGCACTATTCGGTAATGAAATCCTTTTAGTTCAATTACCCTACCCAACCGCACTGCATTGAAAAGTAGGTCCGTTCCTAGTTACAAACTCTGTCGGTTTTCATTAGAAAGTGCTCGGTTTCTTAGCTCGCAACGCGTTGATAAACAGTTCCACGAAATTTAGTAACTGTGTTTTCTCCGAGCATTTTATTCGCAACGATCATATGGCAACATTTTTAGAATTCTTTAATCCGTTTAGTTTGAAATATTAGAAATCATAAAAAAAATCATCTCAATCGACGAAAAACTATGCTTTCCTGGTGTTGTTTTTTTAGTGCTTCGCCAGTCAACTTTAATAAACGTGACAGATAAACCCAAACCAACGTTTTCTAGCTGAAACACAAAGCTAAAGATATCGATTATCGTTATTCAGTGTGCTAAGACTGGGCCCAGTTTGAGACGATTCGTTATTACCTACCTCATTTAACTAGAACAACTATTTGCTGGATGTGTACACATCTATAGCCTTGTAGGGGTAGTGCTCATAGCACCAGCAATATTAAGAAAAGAAGCTCGTCATCATTGCAGAAGAAGGTATCGAATTTTGCGAATTTGTTCCTTCCATTAAAAAAAGCAGGTTAAGAATTTATCAAGAGTTCGAAGGTTCTATGTCTATCCGTTCAGTGAAATGAGATATCAAGGACTTTTGCTGTATTTTGGGGTCGGCAGAGATTATATTATGATAATATCTCCGTATGCCCAATCCCTAAAAAAGGAGGCCCCACAATCTGCGCCAATTACCGTGGGATAAGCCTCCTCAACATCGCGTATAAGGTTCTATCGAGCGTATTGTGTGAAAGATTAAAGCCCACCGTCAACAAACTGACTGGACCTTATCAGTGTGGCTTTAGACCGACCAGATATTCACCATGCGCCATATCTTGGAAAAGACCCGAGAAAGAAGAATCGACACACACCACCTCTTCGTCGATTTCAAAGCTGCTTTCGACAGCTCGAAACGGAGCTGCTTTTATGCCGCGATGTCTGAATTTGGTATCCCCGCAAAACTAATACGGCTGTGAACGTTGAGCAACACCAAAAGCTCCGTCTCCGACCTCTCCAAGCCGTTCGATACCAAACGAGGTTTCAGACAAAGCGACTCCCTGTCGTGCGACTTCTTCAACCTGCTGCTGGACAAAATAATTCGATCTGCAGAACTAAATAGAGAAGGTACCATCTTCTATAAGAGTGTACAGCTGCTGGCGTATGCCAATGATATTGATATCATCGGCCTCAACACCCGCGCCGTTAGTTCTGCTTTCTCCAGGCTGGACAAGGAAGACAGAAAATGGGTCTGGCAGTGAACGAGGGCAAGACGAAATATCTCCTGTCATCAAACAAACAGTCGTCGCACTCGCGACTTGGCTCTCACGTCACTGTTGACAATCATAACTTTGAAGTTGTAGATAATTTCGTCTATCTTGGAACCAGTATAGACACCACCAACAATGTCAGCCAGAAATCCAACGCAGGATTGCTCTTGCCAACAGGTGCTACTTCGGACTGAGTAGGCAATTGAGAAGCAAAGTCCTCTCTCGACAAACAAAAACCAAACTCTATGAGTCACTCATAATTCCCGTCCTGCTATATGGTGCAGAGGCTTGGACGATAACAACAACTGATGAGTCGACGTTGCGAGTTTTCGAGAGAAAAGTTCTGCGAAAGATTTATGGTCCTTTGCGCGTTGGCCACGGCGAATATCGCATTCGATGGAACGATGAGCTGTACGAGATATACGACGACATCGACATAGTTCAGCGAATTAAAAGACAGCGGCGACGCTGGCTAGGTCATGTTGTCCGGATGGACGAAAACACTCCAGCTCTGAAAGTATTCGACGGAGTATTCGCCGGGGGAAGCAGAGGTAGAGGAAGACCTCCACTCCGTTGGAAGGACCAAGTGGAGAAGGACCTGGCTTCGCTTGGAATATCCAATTGGCGCTACGTAGCGAAAAGAAGAAACGACTGGCGCGCGGTTGTTAACTCGGCTATAATCGCGTAAGCGGTGTCTATGCCAATTAAGAGGAAGGATATCTCCGTATATCAGACAATTTCAAAACTATTTGCTTCAAGTAGCTGTATTAGCTAGTAGATAAGAGTGTCCCATAGGGATATAGCTGTTTCCTTCGTATAGGGCCGCCACAGTTGATTTAATTTGAATTCATTTTAAATCAACACACTTAATTCCATTCATTTAGTTGTTAACATCTACAATCCTTTAAATATATATGAACGGGTGATCCAAGTAGAGGTGTTTTTTCAATAGCCTTCCTTTCCCAATGCAGCTGCTCGTTTGTCGGAAACGCCGATATCGTACTACTATAACGATCAAATACATGTCCTTGTATGCAAAGTTTTTTGATTTGACAAGATAACTTTACCAAATTTGGAATGGATTTTTCGTAAAGTAACGGTATAATCTCCGAAGAAATTGTACAGATCCGATCAATATATTAATCGAAGTCAAGATAAGGATCTTTTAATACCTTTTATGCTATAAGAAATACATCTGTGGAGGGTATTATAGTTTCGGTGCAACCGACGTAATCGTTTCTCTTCGTTGAGAAAGTAAAATACACTCAGTTTCTAGTGTGAGAGTATCTAAATCCTTATATTTGCATTTAATCATTAGGTCATTTACTAATGTAAATCAGTTTTCCACACTTCTCACATTCCGGTCGATTCTAAACGTTTTTACTTTAATTGCCTCAAGTGCATTTCAAGGTTAAATGCAATTTTATTACGACCACAGGCGCAAGTAGTAATTTATTTGCGAAATCGAGAGCATTAAATCAAAAATAAGCAGACAATGACTCAGTCGAGAAATCGTTAAATCAAAACTATTAATTTGATTTTTTAATTAAATTTCATAAACTCGTATGCATGCCGCACACAGGGGCCAATCTAATCAAGAAAACTACATTCCTGGGGGTCAATAGCCGAAAACAACATTTCGCTTTTATGCACAAGCAAAATTAATGCCTTTTTGTTTTGGACTTTTATGCGAAAAACACTTGTAGTTTTGGAAAATGCACTGAAAAAGCGCCGAACAATGGCAATTGCTGGCAGTCGCTGCCGCCTCAACCGCCTGAACGAAAGCCCCCACCAACAACAACAAGCAAACGAGCAAAATAACAATTATAATAACAACAGCGCAGATAATAAAAGTGGCAAGAAATATTTCTGTTGCCATAAATTTATTAAGATACCTCACGGCAATGCAACGGGGGCGAAACAAACAGACGGACAGACAGACACCGCTGCACACCAACAATATCCGCACGCTGCACGAGCGCGAATTTTGAATAAAAATTGCATTATTAGACAAAGGCGAAAACAACTGCAACGACAAAAAATAAAAATAAATAAAAAAAGAATATAAAAAAATAGAAAATAAATTTGATATAAAATTGAAATCAAACTATTAATTAAGAAATTCCAGTAAATGCATTGCCGACGGACAGTGGTATCAGAATGTGTTTTAAGCCCTGTAAATAGACTTTCATGAAACGCTTTTTTATCAGCATTTATTCCCCAGCATCAACCTTAAAAGCTTCTCTCCAAATGTATTCCATTATCCGAATATCCATACAGAATATCTATTGATGCGGATAAAATCTGGATAATGTGAATATTTGGTTAATACCTTCGGAAATGATCCGGATATCTGGGCTTACGAGGTTTCGGTTTACTTTCGAATAATATTTTTCAGATACGGAAAAAGGAATAAAATATCATACCTTATGATTCATAATATTTATTTCTGATATTCGCATAGCTAGATTTTATAATGGTTTCTCGAATACTCGCTTTTTCGTTTATGTCTCCGGAAGTTGAAATTTTTGGTTTAGTTAGTTTGAATGACAGCTATATGCTATAGTGGTGAAATCTGAATAATATGTTCAAAGTTTTTAGCATTATCTTGTACAATAATCCATTCCATCTAGAGCATACTCTTGTAGAACCCCCATAGGTGATCTAGCGGAAAAGGAAGCAAGATAAGGAAGCAAAGAAAATGGGTCTGGTAGTGAGCGAGGGCAAGACAAAATATCTCCTGTCATCAAAAAAAGAGTCATCGCATTCGCGTCTTGCCTTCCACGTCACTGTTGACAGCCATAACTTCGAATTCGTCGGCCTCGAAACCTAAAGCTGAATAACTGTTACCAACAGGTGACTGAGGAGGCAATTGAGAAGTAAAGCTATATCTCGACGAATAAAGACCCAATTCTACTACTCACTCGACATCCCTGTCCTGCTGTATGGTACAGAGGCATGAACAATGATAACAGCTGATGAGTCGGAGTTACGAGTTTTCGAAAGAAAGGTTCTGCGGAAGATTTATGGTCCTTTGCGCTTTGGCAACGCCGAATATCGCAGTCGATGCAAAAATGAGAAAAGAATGACATAGTTCAGCGAATTAAGAGGTAGCGGCTACTATGGCGAGGTCATGTCGTCCGAACAGATGAAAATACTCCAGCTCTGCGAATATTCGACGCAGTACTCGCCGGCGAAAAGGGAGAGCGTCTGGCGCTCTTTTGTAAGCTCAGCTATAACCGCGTAAGCAGTATCTACGTCAATAGAGAAAAAGGAGAGGGCATTGAATATAGAATATTCGGGTAGAAAGTTTTCTTGGCATCTTTTGTTGTTGGTCCCTGTTTTAAACTTTTTGATGCATTGTCAAGAGGTTAGAAACACTCTGATAGTTTACTGTTTCGTCGGATTAATCTCAATTTCTTCGCGTTAATATCTTATCTTATAGCTGTAGCTGTAAAATTGTGTTATGCTAGGCCCCCGGCGTACTTTGATTATCCGAGAATCTAAAAGCTGTAACTTGTTCAAAAGTCTTAAATCTGAAGAGAACTCAATAAAACTGATGGTCATAACTGAAGTTAAATTCAAATTCAATAGTTCAGCTATTATGTACAATCTCTGGATCTCAAACTCAATTGATAATATTTTCGTGTTCAAAATTTAGAACTCCCGTTCCAATGCTTCAACATGCCTGAAAGAAAAATAGGGAAAGCACTACCTAATCAGATTAAATGTTTTATTCTTCGAATCAGTCCCACCAGTAATTGATTGATAGGAGCTCTTTGGGTCTCTGTCGCTCACAGTCAGTCTGTACTTGTGTTATATTATGTTTAGTGGTTTCTCTTTAAGTTCATTTAGTCAGAAAGCAATTCCTTTCAAAAAGCAAGCCTTTCTATGTTTCAAGGAGTGGGATAGTTAGATATTACATATTACGACAGTTACATTCAAACTAAGTGAGCTGCTAAAGAAACTCAAAGTGACCCACTGTGCACTGAGATGTACTATATAACAGACATAATAAACACACGTGTCTATGTATTTGTAACTGTATTTTAAATTGCAAATACAAACTGCAGCAGCAAGTATAACTTGAAGCAAAAAGCAAGCCCATTTTTTGGTTTGGGTGGCAACATTTGCAAATATAATTTGTTTATGAATTGATTACTTATGATCTGGGTTCAGCTGGCTGCCTTGGTAGAACAATTGAAAAAATTAACTTCACCTAAGCAAATCTGTTATCCAACAAGTTACTAATGTGCTATCGATCAGTGAAAATGTTTAATGTGATGATATTTGCAATTCGAATAGGAAACGAGTATACATACAGGTATGTAATATTATTGTTTATAGAGCTTGCCTCTAGCTAATTCACTTTTCACTATTGATTATTACTATTGAAAGCTGTATGAATATATGGAAAAATAATGGTCTACATAGAATTAAAAAAAAAAAAGAGAAATCCATTTATATAAAATAGGAAGTCACTAAAAACGGTTATATAAATTTGAAATTTTCGAACGAACAATTGAAAGACTGATGTACATAGAATGGCGAAATAATAGCCGGCCAAATAATTTTTCTCACCTTACCTGCTGTTATTTCATAAAAATTGATCTTCAGGCGACTTTGAAAGGAATACTGCAGGCGGAAGTTTTTGCGGTTAGAAAAACGGTTGAGATAGCTGAAAAAACAAAAAGAAGGTTCATTTAAACAGTTGAAGACACGGCTCCTTATAGCATAAAAGACCGGAAATGAAATAGCAGGTGTTATTGCAGTACCATCCATTTGGCTGGAAATACGGAAGTCACTAAAAACGATATAAAATGAAATTTCCGTCTACATGAACTGCGTTAGATTAAGCCATGTTCCGAAGACCTGGAGACTGATTAAGATTACGTTTATACCAAAGGTCGGAAAGAACTCTGACATCTGTGCTAAGGATTTCATGCCTATTAGCTAAATCCTCGTTTCTGTTGAAAACGTTGGAGAGACTCATGGATCTGTACGTTAAGAGTAAAATAGCTGGAGGTAAACTGTTAAGGGCCCAGCATGCTTATATCAAAAGCAGGTCGGTCGACAGTACTTTGCACGATGTAATGCCTTGGCTGAAGGGAACCCTTATGCGAAGAAGTTTGCTGTACGCAGCTTTCTCGAAATAGAAAGGGGCCTTCAATAATGTGCCACCAGAGACGGAGGGTAAAGCTCTCTAAAAGTTTGAGGTGGAGTCGAACCTCAAGTACCTCATATTTAGTCTTCTTTGCAACATAACGGTAGTAGCGGAGTGAGGTATTTTCCCCACTGCATTAAATCTAGGTGGGTTAACGGCCTACCTTAAGGCTTAAAAGAACGAGGCTGTCGGTTTAAAACGTACGCTGCGACGTTGTTCTTATGATTAAAATAAAACTTCGAAGTTTACGTCGTAAACTTGTTGATAAGGCATGTCTTATACTGCTATAGACGTGGTACAGGGTTGAGGTAGGAACTGTTGTCAAGCCAATAATGTTATATGGTATATTCGTCAGGTGGAAACGCTCGAAAAGGCTCCACTTTCTAAAAAGTTAAAACGAAGTTCGAGAAGCGACTCTCAAAGGCATCTTCGGTGTACTACGGCATAAATCAACAATAGCATTTGATATCATTTTAAACGTATCACCCGTGTACATTGCCGTCTGATGTATTGCTGCGAAGAGTGCTTAGGGAAACTGGGCACATGCGGTGGTCCAAACAATGATACAACGAAATTATCTCTTCTTCAACTGCCTTCCTGAAAACATATATCACTGCACTTGTCAGCTCAGATACCGACGAGATTAATGTAGATGTGGAGGAGTCGCTGGAGATGAGGCGCAGTTGTTTCGCAGTTGGGTCAGAGTTAGAAGGGAAGGTTGAAGGGGGAGTTTTCTATAAGGAGCTCTCCGTCAATATCAGCTTCAGGCTACCGCAGCACTGTTTTTCAGACAGAAGTAGCTGCTATTAAGGTGACGACAGACATGCTTTTATGAAGTGCAGCCTCATACGGGGAAGTGAGCATTCAGTCCGAAAACAGAGCAGAGTTCGTTAGCAAATTTGTGATAGGTACAAAGCGCTTTTTCGATTTGTAAGGGCCTTATGATCCATTATGTAAGAGATTTTAGGTATCACAACGGATTGGCGTTCTAAGCTGTCAAAGGGTGATCACCGTTGGAATCGCCCTGTTAACCTAACTGCGACCTCTTAACCTAACCTTAACTTAGCCTAACCTATTCCAAATATAACGGGAAATTTCTGCAAAAATCTCAACGGATATTTATCCACGCGACCATGGTTTAAGAGTGGACATATTTCTCTCAGTATTTACGTGGCTATGTTTCTGCCAACAACATACAACTAGTCAGCGCATATATAAAGGGCCTTAAATATTGAACGAAAAGCAAAAATACAACAGCAACAACAGTGCGCAAGCATTAAATACGTAAATCGGATTTATTGTTGCTGAATCATCAAAGCGCACTGCTGTTGTTGGCTGCTCTCTTTTCGATTTTTTTGCGTGGATTTTGTTGTTCTACATATTACATGCGTTCATATGTATTTACCATATATGTATATGTATGTGTGTGTGCACATTTATGTTCCTGCACTGTCACTGTTTTATTATGCAAACGCCATGAACGCCGCGGCGCTGCGCCGCTGATTTGATTGCCAACATTCGCCGTTGCACTCGATTTGGTTCGGCCCAGTCTGCCACAGGCCAGACTTGATTTGGCCATGTTAATTAGCAGTTGCAATCGCTGCAATTGTTGGCCGTAAACTTAATATGCAACCAACTATGTAATTCACGGCACAAATGGCCGGCCGGGCGAACGGACGGGCGAATGAGTGAATGAATACTTGAATAACTGAGTGAATGAATGGGCGGGTGCATGCGAACGGGCATAACTGTGCCTTTGTCTCTGAATTTGTGTGTGCGTGAGTGTGAGTGTGGCACTGCCGAGAGACTTGTTGTCTAGCTGTTTGTCTATGCAAATTCACCTACTGCCGGCTCGTCTACATCTCGGTTCGCCTGTCAGCTGGTCGCTAGTTGGCGTCTATGCTCAGGTCGTACCGCTTGCTCTTTGTTGTTGCATTTAATGATATGCACTTTGGCTATTGGAGCAACAATTATCACCAACACATATGCGGCGAGTCAGTGAACCGCAGTTGTGTGTGAAATATATTCCGTTTGTTCGTCCGAAATCATAATTATGCCAGAGCCATTCACCCAATCACTTTATTGTCACATTCGCTGGCTGACAGTGCTTTTGAACTTTGACCCCTTTTTCACTGATTTGCATAAAATATCGAAAGACCGAAAGACCCGTTTATGGTGCACATGTTGATGCATCATTGATAAATTACTCGATTGCTCACTCGGATAGCTGTAAACGGAAATCACCCGAATTTTGTTGCCAACAATTTGAAATTATTTGCATCTCGTGTGATTTATTGCTGGCACATAACTCTGCAATGTAGCTTTCGTACTCAAATATATACATTATGGTGGTGATGTGTTCGATTATGGAAAATTGTTAAGTAAATTTCCGAAAGCTCAAGCGTCAAAGACGAGACTGGATTAAGGAAAAACAACAACAAATTAATTATTTCATCAAATATCCGCAATCAATACTACTGCAGTCGAGAATGTCAAATACATATGTATACCTCGAAAATATTATATTTTTACTCGCGCCATGTTTAGGGCGGTTCGTTTAGTGTGCGGAGTCTGCAATTCGAATAAAAAATTATTTTGTTTCATGTGTGTATATTAGACTAATTGTAACAGTAGCGTTATTCAGAATTGAAAATCTGATATAAAATTACTCTTAATAATTTAAGAGTCACCCTGATGTATAATTATACATATGTATATGTAGCTTTTGTACCTTTTCCTAATTTGAAATTTTGGCATTTATTTGGCAATACTTGTAGTACTATACATGTCTGTGATCTAAGTCTTCAAAATTGTAGAAAGGTTGCCACCTGTTTCAAAATATGTATTTAATAAAATTAATGGGATAAATGAATTATTGCTTTCTGAATATCAAGTTTTAGATGCCAACGAGATTTTTGGTTAAAAATATTTTTAAAAGTGGTTGCCACCTTTTTACATTTTATTTTTTTTAATTAAGTACATAATATATATAAAAAGCGAGAAATAAACAGTTTTGAGGCTCATTTCTATGAGAAATATATCTTTTTTTTAATTTTTGAGGGTTGCCACCTTCTATTTTTTTAATTCTATACATAATATAAATAAAACGCAAGAACTAAGCAGGTTTAAGCCTTTTTTTCTCTGAAAAATATTTATTTCTAATAAATGTCTAAGGGTTGCCACTTTGTTGGTATAAGTATATCTGGAACATATTCTGTATTAAAACATTCGTAGCAATTGAAAAATACTTGAGAAATTGGTTCTGAATATTGAAATATTCCATATCAGGGTAAAGAACACTGAAGGTGTAGAAATGAAAAGTGGCAGCACTACATTTGTAGACAAATATGTTTATGCCCTGAATAGAATACATGAAGTGTGTTGCGACATAAGAACATTCATAATGAAACCTCGGCGAGTCTATTAAAAATATACCTAAGTGACCCGTCCGTCTGCCTGTATATGCGCGAACTAGTTCTTCAGTTGATGAGATACCGACCAGAAAATTCCCATTTTATGTTATAATAAAAGCACTGTTAAAGGGTGGCTGAATGTGACGGGTTTCTTCGTTTTATCAAATCGAATGGATTTTTTAGAAGTTCTAAAGTTCTCCAATCTTGAAATTCAACGCAGAATAAATAACAGTAGCTACTTTGACTGATTAGGCAATTGAAAAATAATCACGACGAACAAAGAATAAACTCTACAAGTCCCACATCATTCCCGTCCTGCAATGTGGTGCAGAGGCATGAACAATGACATCATCTGACGAGTCGTTCTTAATAGTGTTCAAGAGAAAAGTTTTTCGGTAGATTTATAGTCCTTTACCCATTGGCAACGGCGAGTACCGCAGTCGATGGAACAATAAGCCGTTGGAAAAACCAGGTGGAGACAGATATGGCAACCAAATAGCGAAACGAAGAAACGACTGGCGACTTCGGCTATAACCGCGTGAAGAAAATATATTTTAACAATGTCTACTCAAGGCAAGTGATCTCTAGAAATAATGTATCCTTCATTCTTTCTATACTATAAGCTTTTTTGAATCTTTTGCTTAGCTTTCTCTCATTTTGTTGATGTTGTAAAAGAAATTGATATTTTTATAATCTTCTTCTATGTGGTCAACTATTTTTCTAGAAAATATAATTTTTGTTAGTATCTAAATCGCATTTTATTTAAAAAGTTCTCCAATAGATGCTGGGCATTGTTCGATGTGGTTAGCTTAGGTTTAGGTTTGATAGCTGATCCAGAGATCACACTTGGACTACTATACTTGTGAAGCCATATAAATAGAACTCCTGTATTTGAACTATAAGTCAGCAAAGCGCAATAAATATTTGGTCCAGCGTTAAATTTCTATTCTCACCAGATCAGTAGGATATCGGAAAGTGTGAGCTCCTAAGTGTCTAAGCCTTGATCTCCCAAAGGCGGGACAATCAAGAAGGAATTGCTGAAAAGTTTCTACCTCGCCGTCATATGATTCAATCTTACAGCCCTGTTATAAGCCCCACAATGTTAGGTATTCCTCGTACAGGTAGTGAGCTCAAGGCTAGTATCGCCGCCGTACTATTAGAGTGGATAGTCATTTCTGTTAAGGAGGCTGCACTGTGGATTTGATATGGTAGTCACATTTCTCTTTTTAGATTTAAGTTCGTAACCGATTTTTCCCGAATATTGAAGAGGAAGTCCTGTATTGTAATATTAGTCATGAATCGGATGAAGAAAATCTTACATAATGTAAAGGTAAGTTCGTCAAAGTTAATATTTGTCATAAGAATAAAAATTGAATTGGTGAATTGGCATCTTATTACAGAAGATATGCTCTTTCCTATTTCTATTTTTCCTAGAATAATTTAAAGCGTGGCAAAAAAGATTCTGCGTCAATTTCCGATCTTATCAGATAAACTTCAAGGACTAAAATATACTAAAAAGTTCGGTACTGATGACCATAAATGAGTAGGATTTGATAGCAGCCGAGATGCTTGTTGTACAAACTAAGATCGATTGACCTGTCGATGAATATTCTTTCGTACTCAAACTCTCCAGAGGTATTCCACAGTTCGAGTGCCTTTGGAGCAGACACAAGTACGTTTAGGTTTACACAGCCGTTGATTTTCTTGTGAAAGAATAAAAAATCGAATTCTCTGAACTCTGAAAAGTGTTGGCTATTAAGTACGACATTCTAAAATTAAGTTGAAAAAAATAAAGAAAAAGAAACAGTGCTGCATTTTCCACATTTTAATCAACCATAAAAATTGGCGTTATTATTTTTAGTAAAATAATTTAATTTTGCACTCAGTCGAAACAATTTTAACACAGAAATTTTCACTCGAAGCACTCCAAACACTTTCTACATGTTTGTTGCCGTTTTTGGCACTTGCAATATCTACAAGTGTTTTTGTACGAATCGTGCTGAATAAATATTTAATATTGAAATTTCAATTTCAGTTTTCATTTTTCAGAATGTGGACAAGTATGCCAAATCGTTGCATGATTCGTAGTCTATGTATGTATGTATGTGGATTTATAAACATGTTTGTATGAACATTTTTTTGTTTTGTTTCGTAGTTTTTGATTTCAATACCTTCCTCCCCTCACTAGTTCCATCTATTTATTCATGAATGAAATTCGCTTCGTGCGATGCATCACCATATTAGTACTTCCTCCTGTCAGAATTCATCAACACTTTTAGGCATTTAGTTGTCAAACTGTAAGTGAAATCTATATTATTAGTAAATATTTTATTTTGATTTCCAAAATATTGAATCTACACTCGATGTGGTGATTTGTTGTTGCATAATCCAAATTAAGTTTGTTAATTCCACATCAATCTGGGAAGAGGAAATTATGTGTGTTGTGAAGAATTTTGCTTCAGAATTATTTAATTAAGTCATGAGGTTTCATCCATTCGTTATCGTTTAACTAGTGAGTGATTAACTTTTAGAGTGATTTTTGAAATTATACATGCTGCATTTTCGGGATTATTGCTTTTCAAAATATTCTTCAATAAGGTCGGAGTCTATAGCGGAATCGCAGGTAATTGAAAAGCTGAAGAGCTACCAAGCAAAGACTCCCGTATCTCCTTGTGTTGTACTACTATATAGCTGGACTTCGCGGAAGATTGGCCAGCGCTGTGCCACCATCGGTACTTACGTAGTCGCAAAAGCCTTCTGTCTCTAGATTGATCGCAGGAGATCTAGTTTTCTTTGCTCTCAGTAAGACTACACTATCCCTAGTTGTGGGGCTTTTAAGAGGGCGGCTACTTCTCAAATGATCCATCTGTTGAGTTTAATTCTCGATGACACGTGTGATATTTTGCTCCAAGGCCTAAATCTCGGGATTGTCCGCATAGACTTTAAACTTTACACCGGAAAAGTCTAACCTAAGCCTAAAACGTGAAATTATCTACTCATCGAAGTGTGCACTCAATAAATCCATTGATTGATGCGATGTGTGGGAAGTAGCGCCGTCTTGTTAAAATGAAATGTCGCCGAGGGCACGAGCTTCAATCTCCGGTATCAAATAGTCGGTTATCATGGTGCGATACATTTGTGAAGAAATATAGACCGATGATTCCACCGCCTCACAAACCCCACCAACTGTTGCTTTTCTGGATATAATGACAGATCTTGAATCTCTTTAGGCTATTCTTCGTCCGAATGCGGAAATTTTGCTTATTTACATACCCATTGAGCCAGAAATGGGCCCCATCGCTGAACAAAATTTGGCTCGAAAGCGTCGGACCTTCTTCGAACTTTTCAAGAGCCCAAGCGATGTCGCTTGGGAAGCTCGAGCGTCTTCAGTTTTTGCCAATCTGTATTTTGCACGCTTTCAACTTAATATCTCGACGTGAAATGCGTCAAGTCGTTCCATACGTCTTTTCGAGCTGCTGCGAACGGCGCCGAATTGACTTTCCACGATGTTCGTGTACACTTTCAGCTACGGCTGCTATATTTTCTTCTCTGCATGCCGGACGTTTTCTATTTCAATATTATCCAATAATGAATGCTGGGTGTCAAAATGGGTGATGGTGTTGCGAATAGCTTGACACGAGTCTCGCGTGATCTG
The DNA here is from genome assembly GCF_024586455.1 of Bactrocera neohumeralis. Lineage (NCBI taxonomy): Eukaryota > Metazoa > Arthropoda > Insecta > Diptera > Tephritidae > Bactrocera > Bactrocera neohumeralis. The sequence continues at coordinate 41,146,521 of NC_065921.1, forward strand.
TCAAAAAAGGCTATTGAAAAAATTTCATCACCTTGGACCACAAGTTATATGTAAAACATATTCGATATCAGGGATATTAACATACAAATTGTGCCTTATGTGGATCTATGGGATCTCTCCTAAATAAACAAAATCTTTGTTGCAAGGAAAGATGCGACAATACATGATAATCGCCTAACGGGATAAAAACGACCTTATGTGAAGTGAAAATATGTGGAAAATTTTAATTGGAAACTCATTTTATGAGCTTTTAAATACAGATCCTTTGCCATATCAAAAATCTTTCCTCATATTTCATTGTAGTCAACAGGATTACTATGTGTCCTTAGCAGTAAAGGCCGTTTCCAAAAATCTTGTATACCTTAATATTACTCACCGTTAGATTCCGTGAGAGCACTTTTGTCATTTTAAAATATAGTACGTGAAATAACAAGCGGATTTTCGGCTTTCATGGACAAAGACTCATCATATTGAGACATCATACCTACCTTCAAGCAAAGCATAAGATTCTTCAGAATAACATCTTTGATATGGTTTAACCAAATCCTTGATATCTTTACGTAATTTATATGGAAATAAATTTTGCTATTAGGATGACCAGTTTAACGCATTATAATTTTGATGGAGGACTCTTTTATGAACAGGACTATATTATTTCTTGATTACACACGATTTCAAATTTGGACAAGCCAAAGATACTCGGCCACTTGAAAAGCAAAGTCAAACCTTAGTGTGTGTTTTGCCATAAAAACAATTAGAAGTTTGGAGAGGAATACATACATGTATAACTTTTTAACCCTCCAAATATGGGATATCGTCAAGTTAAACGCCACATGGTTGTTGCAGAACCTCGATTAAAAATTTGAAAGCCTAAAAATCTTTTGTCCTAAACATCTGGCTACTTACAAAGCTAGACCGTACGCCAGCATTGACGCAAACGGATGTGTTTCTAGTGCGTGACGGAAGTTGGCGGACGGACACCAGATGAATAGACAACTTATTGGCTAAACTAAATTGGCTTTACGCACCTGCCTGCACCTAATTCATGTTAATTAACCATATTCGAAAGTTTAAAGACAGACAATTGGATATATTATAATTATGTACCTGAACATATATGTAAGATTATGTATACAATATACGCACTTTGGCTTGTGACTATGGTCAGGTGTCTGCTGTTGACATTTGACGTGAGAAACATAGAGCATAGTACATATGATACATTCGTGCTTACTATATACCACACACATAATATTATATTAGTGGTTCATTGAGTAAAGCGTATGATGTGCTAAAATAATAGTGAATGGTGAAATGTACGCGATTGCCCTTAGATGATCAGTTGAGCATGGCAATTACGAGATGTGGAACTGATGACAGGATTCTCATGTAGGGAGATGGCGGCATGCTGTAGCAAATTTTTTTATATGCAAATTTCGTGTCACGTTTTCTCCGGGGTAAACTAAATAACCTACTGAACCGTCTTCAATAAAATTTAGCTCATCCTGTTCGGTTTGTTCTAACTTAAAAGATAGGCTAGCTTATATCTCAATTATTTAAGAAGTTAAAATAATTCATATATGAAAAGTGTACACTTTTAAACATTAGCACGTGTTCAAAACCTAAAAATTATTATAATAATTTTGAGTAAAATGCCAAGTCCCGAGAAAAAACCAAACCCCAACAATCACTCGAAGCATTACACAGAACAATGTAAGATGGACTTTTCCGCTAAGTTTAATGAAGAAAACAGGACGTTCCATAAGGTCACATTTTGGTTTAACTTTCTCCATATATAAGTAGTAACGCGCCGAATATTATCTTCTAAGAAGTCAGTCGTCTCGGGCTTATCTCCGTAAATAAGTGCCTTCAAATAACCCCACAACAAATAGTCCCGCGGTGTGAAATCGCACGTTTTTGGAGGCCACGATGATAGTGCCCTCATCAAAAGTTTCATTCAGCTCTGTGTAGCTCAATCTTGATGAAACCAAAGTCGTCCACATAAGCATCCTCCAATTCAAGCATTAAAAATTATTATTCATCCTCGGCTTCATTTCTGAGGATATATGGACCCAAGATTCACTCTGCCCATCATCGCTGAACAAAATTCTTGCTCCAGTTGGATTTTGTAAGCTCGCAAACCAAGATCCTTCCGCAAAATCTTCCATTGAATGAGTGCGCGCGATGCCGGATGAACTTATTCGGGTCTTCTTCGATACTCTGTTCCACAGCTAAAATAGCGTCTTCGATATGCAACATACGGCATAAACGTGGTGCAAAGTTGAATATTGAGCGCAGCATGAAATGCATCGCGCAAACCGATCCAATATTTTGATAACATTTGCAATCGTTGTTCCAGAGTAAGTCTGTTTATTATGAAATGGCAAATTATACTGAGCATAAACCAAATAACAGCTGTCAAAAAGACCAACTCCGAAAAATGTATTGCCTCATTGAAAACCACCGTTATTAAGCTGGTTTGGTAGTATTTCTCACACTCTGCTAATACCTATGAATATCGTAACAATACTCCATGAATACTCTCTTCAATGAGGCTATTACTTATAAAAGATAGAACTGCGACAGTTTCGTTCTACTACTGTGCGAACTATTTCCTCAAATATTCTTCAAAATTTGTTTAAAGGAGTAAACGGAAAATGAATATTCCCTCGTAAAGTAGTGCAGAGGAGTTAACTCTCGTTGAGGTCTATCTCAGTTCCATCTATACGAGTATATTACATAACCGCAATTTTGTTGGATTGCATTTATTGTATTTGGAGATGAAAAGTCGAAATATTGTATGATCGTTAGCTAGTAATACCAATGGATCCTTTGCATCTCCGAGTTGTAAAGCTATATTAATAAGCGCCAATCAGTTTATTTCTTACAATTTACTCTAGTGAAAGACTGACAATTGTTTAATTATTAAGGGATCGGGTTTTTGAATAAGAGCGCTACAGAAGTACATTCGTAGTCATTATTTGTGGAACTCGATTTCGTTTGCATGTAAAGTCTAGACGCTGAATCTAATTTTCGACAGTTTTCAAGCATAAATCGGCCGATATTACTGCAAATTCACGTTCGATATTCGTACGAAGCTCATCAATCGTCGCTGGCTTGTTTGCATAGACCATAGTCTTGACGTAGCCCCACAGGAAATAGTATAAAAGTATCAAATCGCCCAACCGAGGCGGCCAATTGACTGGACCATTCCGTGAGATAACACGTTCACCAAACTTGGTATTCAATAAATCGATTGTGACAATCGCTGTGTGGCTTGTGGCGCCGTCCTGTTGGAACCACATATTGTCCAAGTCCATGTCATCCAATTCGGGCCAAAAATATTCGGTTATCATTGAGCGGTAGAGCGATTCCCATTCACAGTAACGTGCCGATCTTGATCATCACGAAAGAAGTACGGCCCAATGACGCCCCTGCTCATAAGCCGCACCAAACCGTAATTTTTTTAGGGATGCAATGGTGATTTATGGAGTTTATGTGTGATGCTGCCTGACCAATAACGCATATTTTGCTTATTGACGAAGCCATTCAGCCAGAAATGAGCCTCATCGCTGAAGAAGACTTTTCGATGAAAATCCGGATCATTTTCAAGATGTTGCTCAGCCCAATTCACGAACATACGGATTCTGGTGGTCAAATGGCATCAGTTTTTGATCTCAATTTGATCTTATAAGAATGTAGGCCAAGATATTTTCGCAAAATTCTCCACCACGACGTCACAGAGATACCCAACGCTTGAGAAAGACGTGGGAGAGATTGATTCGGGCCTTCCTCAATTGATGTGCCACTAAGTCAGAATTTCGGTAGAAAATTTTAATAATTTCGAATCATTGTTGGATCATATATGTATGTATATACTAGTATTTCCATGGTGAAATAACAAACCTTACTGAAAAGAACTGCCAAAAGAAAAACAAACATTGGAACGTCCCTATTGAAAACCCTGTTATATGCTGTACGGAAATGTCGATACTCAACTGCCTCCGAACGACTGACGGGTTTGATAATTCCTTTTCGCCCTCAAAATGAATTAGAATGGCTACCATAGTGATGAACATCACCAGAAGAAACATTTTAAACTCACGAACATCGGATTGATAGTCACTGCTCAGCGGTATTCCACGGATCTTAGATCCTGAATCGTAATCGCATCCAGAAGCTCGGAAATTTTTTCTTAAATGAAGGAAAATGCCGTAATTGCCTTACATTAGCACCGTCGACGCCGCCCCAACTGTGAGTAGTCAACAATTCACCGTTAATCACAAAGCGCTGATTGCCACTTGTCATGAGTCGTGAGTCGGCGCTTAAGTGTCTGGCACACAACATTCGATACATCATCTAAGCGGTCAGCAAAATGTAACAAAAACAACAACAACAATAACAACAAGCTTATTAAAAGGTTCAGAATAATGCGACATGCACAAAGTACACACACACACACAAACTTACATATGTATGTGTTTAGCCACATAGCATAGCAAGGCATAGCATGGCATAGACGACGTATGAGCATACAAAGTGATTACATGCATATCGGATATCAAATAAAATGGATGACCAACCAAAACCGATTACTTATTAACTGTAAACATCAAAGCAGCAAGAGCGATCACGATTGTGGCCTTCCACACACACACACACGCTCGCTGAGCTACATATATTCTCTGAGTATTGCAGTTGCACAGTAGTTGCGGCGATTATAACTGTTTAGTAGCAAATACGCTGGAAAATGCCGGCAATTATTCTGTGAAGAAGCAAATAAAAGCGAAAACTGTTTTCAGCAAAAGCAACAATAACAACAACAAAACTTTAAAAAACCGTCTGCCCAGAGAATTAACCGCTTTCATGCAGGCCAGCACCAACAACAAACGTCGTCTACAACCCTGAACTTTTGCAAGCGGTCAGCCAGTAACACACTCACACACACACATGGTCTTTCAAATACACACACTCACACACATATGCATGTGAGCATATGTAAAGTCGCCCCAGCAATGCTGACCTTTGACTTTGACTTTGCTGTGCGCCATTTCCGCTTGGCCATCACTTGTCGGCATTTAACTCATTCGCCGCTCATTTGCTCGGCGGCGATTTCAGTCGCCAAAACGCGTCAACCATATCCAATGTCGAACGCTTCCGCTGCAATTGTTTAATCCCCAGCCATATCTTCGCATATGTGTGTTTGTGTGAAGCTCATTTGCAGACACTCGTACGCACAGTCAAAGTCACATGTGCTCGTTTTAGCCGCCTGTGTGGGTCCTTCGCCGCCTCGCGAAACACCTGCCGTCTGAGCCGGCGTGTCGTGTCCAGCTTGTAAGTATGTAATGCGTCTGATAAGGCGCTTTGCTGTTGCGCCAGACTGATTAATCTGCCGCTTAAAATTTTAATCCACCTCAAAAGTCTTGGGAAACGCTCATTATCGTCGGAGTTTTTGATGTTTTCATTGCGACAAATATAATTTATATGAAATGATATACGAGTGTGGCCAAGTGAGCTACGAAGTAACAGCGCTTAAATACAAGTATTTAGATACTTATGTGGACGGACGTCTAGTTTAAAATATCATTATAACTTTACACTCAGTGAGGAGATGTCGGAAATTCTTTAATTCGAGATATCAAGTGCAGTCAGGTCTATCTCCACCTGATCTCTCCAAGGGAGCGGGGATTTTCTTCTTCCGAAAATCTTCAAAGCTGGAGAGTTGACTTCCATCCGAACAACATCACCCATTCAGCGTAGCCGCTATCTCTTGATTCGCTGGACTATTCAATGTCGCCGTATATCTCGTACAGCTCATCGTTTCATCGACTGTAGTCCAAGTCTAAAGCCCCACATAAGGTCTAATCAGTTTGTTGATGGTGGACTTCAGCCTTTCTCACACTACGCATGTTTTCATCCGACCATATCTTGCAAAGAAGCTGATGCATGCACCTTGTCAGTTTTAACTCGCCGTATATAGCTCGGCCGATAATCCTTCGGTCCCTGCCGTTTTATTGCTTTTTAGGCGGGAAATTGCTATAGAACATCTATTAGATTGTCATCGATTGGGGAATCGGGTTCGCCGTCTCTAGATGTTACGCTTTCACTGCCGTTCAGCAGGCTGGAGAAGTGTTCCCTCCATAACTTCAGTATGCTTGGAACATCATACGGAAGGTGCTTGAAATGCCACAGTTCCCTTATTCCGAGTTGCTGATGAGTGTTCTCAGAGAGCAGGAGTGCAGCGCTGTCGGTTGTGATACTAACTTCTCGAGACTATTATTCTTGAATATTTGGGTAGTAGCTGCCGCGCGAGCTAACTTTTGACCGAAAATAACGATTTGATGATTCGGAGCAGTGTTTGGAAATTTTCAAGCGCAATAAAACCGAGTTTTTGCGACGATAAATGACAATGAATGAAACATGTCTTCCTAATTTCCCATCACTTCGAAGTCCAATCGACAGTCATCAGGGTGGACTGCAGCAGTCGGTTGGCAAGACTATGGCGTCTGTATTTTGCGATGCGCATGGAATAAGTTTAACATAGAATGATATAAGTATGATATAAAGGCGTATCGAGTACAAACTCGGTGTAGAGTTCTGTCTTTTACTCCGATGACTGAACGTTGCACATCAAAACGAGACTCTTCAACAAAAGATTTACACCCACTTGAAATTGGATGGCACTGTGCTATAGTAGCATACCAATCTGATTACCCGGACTGACAGGAAACTACATTTTCATGTTTTTCGTCTTCTCAGCAGGCTCCTAGGCCATTACGAGCATAAGAATCAAATTTTCCACACACTTTTAATAATCGGCGGCTGCGATGAACTTGAGTGCCTTCAGCGAATTTTTTTGTTTTTCGTGTTCGGCTCATTTTTATAGCGTCATTCTCTGGATTGTTGGGCAGTTCCGATGTTATATTCACAAATCCACTTCTGGTCGCCTTTGATGAGGCATTAGACGATCAACGATCCCCGTAGCCGCTATTTTTATTGGAAACACAAAATGTCAAGCAAATTCGTTGACTAATGGCGCATGTTTCGCGCGCAGTTTAACCAGTCGCTGCATTAATCCGGGTCATATCTTTGTAAGAGCTAATTATTCTCAGAATGGCTTTAACTGAAATTTTAATCAAAACTTAATCGAGATAGAGTTTCACCGTGAATGACTTCGGCAAGCACGAAAAAAATTTAGTCTGCACTAAATCACATAGTTACATTTACATATTCACTATGATTATGAGTTCGAGTTTAACTTTAAGGGGTCAGTAGGACAATCTTTTTTAATTTTTTTTTTTTTGCATTTTCTGTTCCCTTATACCCTTAGAATCAATGTAGAAACCCACTTACCATTGAAAGGTTTTGAAAAAAGCCCAAAAATAATAATTAGGGGAATGCCAATTTTTCAACGTTTATGTCCATCTTTGTATGCTTTTTCAGTACCTCAAACTTTAAATGCGTTTTTCTCAAAACACACTTTTTTAAACTGGCGGACATGATTCCAGTCGAACTACTCAACCGATTTGCTTAATTTTTTTATAAATGTTCACAAAACGCCTGGCTACCGTCCCTATATTTTTTATAATTTATTGACAATGTTATGACAACATTGTCGGGTCCGCCAGAGAAAAAACGCATCTCATTCACCTAGCCATTTCTCCGACAGATGTAATCAAAAAATTCCGAAAAAATTTGTTTATGTATATACTCCACGATATACCTCATGATATGTGGAAAAAGTTCTATTGCGGAATAATAATTTCTATGAAAAACAATATCAAAAAAAACAGGCCAGATTACCCTACTGACCCCTTAAACTATTGACATTGGAAATTGAAAGCTATTACAAAAATATTTCACATCTTCAGCTATCCAATATGGCTTACGTCATGCTGTCGCCAAAACAAATGTTCTTGAACATTTCTCTCTCTATCCGTCTACCGAACTCGGCTAGCATATTCCAAGCGGGAGTACTGCGCACAGAGAAGGCTTTTCCTCTAGTACAATAAAATATATATATGTATGTGACCTGGCCTACGAAAAGGGGGCTTAGGTGTCAAAAAAAAGGAGAACAATTAATGAGATAACGAGAAACTGACGATTATTTTTAACAGCTTTTCCCAGAAAACTAGTTTTCGCACGTTAGCCCCCTTTTCGTAGACCAGGTCACATATAAGGGTTTCTAGAAAGTGAAAAATGTATACAGTGTAGAGTTCTATACGCCATACTTATGCCAATGGATAATAAATTGTAAAATATGAGTGAACTTGAAGAAGAAAGATTCAAAAAAGCTTATTTATATAAACGACATATTATTTAAATCTTAAAAATGATTAGTTTCAATGTACCATAAATATAACATACTCACCATATGTTTTGCAGCCAGTGTAGTACTAAAATTGCTGAACTGTCTGCTTTCAAATGGTGGTGGTGCGTGTCTCTGCTTTAAGTGGTGAATTGCGTGTTGAGTTTCCACCATTAGGTTGATGACTTAACTACGAAACTGGATGAAGGTAATAAAATTAGTATCAAGCGGAAATAGAGGAAGCGCTGAATTCAAAAATTTTAATGCATACTACTATGAGCAAAAAATAGTAAGACTCTTTGCATAATTTTTAAATTCTTAATTTATTCTTAAAAATTTATGCCGTCCATCTCAAAGCAACCACTTTTGGTTACAACACATTTGTGCCAACGTTTTTTCCAATCCTCTAAAGACTTTTTAAACTAAATTCAATGCGCGTATCGATTCACGTTTAATGGCTTCAATTGACTCAAAACGGTCTCCCCGGAGCGGTCGTTTGAGTTTGCTGAATAGCCAAAAATCACACGGAGGTAAATCAGACGAATACGGTAGTTGCAACACGATATTTGTTGAAAATTTAGCGAAAGACCCACGAAGAATCAATGCTTTATGCGACTCATGACCAGTCGTTGTTCGGTGTTTATTCTCTCTTCTACAGATATCTAAATATAATTGTTGGGAGCTTTCCGTTTTAGCTCAGTTAAGACTTTGTTTTACATGACTTTGTTTTACAGAAAAGGCACTTAACATTTAACAGAGGACAACTTTTCCACAGTGAAACTACCGCTGGGTGTTGGTTTTAGGTTTTCATTTGTATTTAAAACCGAGAGCAATGAAATAATACGTGATCACTGTGTTCTAGACATTCTTTACATTGTCAGATAGTACTAATTCAAATCATAGGAGAGGTATTATCTAAAGCACCCAGTACACTTAATATTCGGGTCAGGTGAAAATCCAGGTCCCCATATTGTCTGCCGAATGAATGTTCGATATCAGTCTGCAGATCTCGCTACCGTTACTGCCACAGTCTTGGTTCTATTTTTTCTTTTAGCTCCTATAGACGTCTTTGATGCCTGGTATAATCGCGCGATTTCGTCTCCATGGATTTCAATGAGTGAGATCCTGGCTATTATTTCAGCAGCATCGCTGGATATGGCTATGTGTACAACAGATAGATCAGTTTAGATGTTGTTTTCAAGAAGAATAAAATGCATATAAGTTGACGTTATGGCCAATGAGTTGAGCTTTATTATAAAGATAAGAATTTACCATTATATTTAAAAAATGATTTCAGACAAGTGATCGCAGCGGCTAAATCGAATAAACTCCAACCGATAAACCCATTGGATGAAGCCATGTGTAGAAGTTCGCACAAGTGAGGAAAGTTCTTTGAGCGTCATTCACTTAGGGGTGGCCAGAAACGATTCTTTTACATATGACTCAAGTAGCTCACAACTAAAAAACATCCGTTTGAAGGCGAGCTAAAGTGAGAAGGTGAAACATCCCTCCCCAGGGTTGTACAGGGTCGTAAAAAAACACCCCCACTGAAAAAAATAACAAGCACCATATCAGTATGGCCTTAGGCCTGGAAAATCAAATCATCTATTCACCATGAGCCAAATCTTGGAAAAGAAAATAGGATCGACACACACCACCTCTTGTTCGATTTCAAAGCTGCTTTGACAGCATGAAAAGGAGCTGCCTTTATATTGCTATGTCTGCATTTAGTATCCCCGCAAAACTAATACGGCTGTGTAAACTGACGTTGAGCAATACCAAAAGCTCCGTCAGATTCGGGACGGACCTCGCCGAGCCGTTCGATACTAAATGAGGTTTAAAACAAGGCGGCTCCCTATCGTGCCTTGTCTTCAATCTACCCCTGGTGTAAATAATTCGATCTGCAGATCTGAATAGAGACGGTACAGTCTTTTATAGGAGTGTACAACGATGACACCGATATCATTGGCTATAAGCACAGCGTCGTTAGTTCTTTCTCCAGGTTGCACAAAGAAGCGAAGGAAATAGGCCTACCAGTGAACGAGGGCTTAACGAAATATATCTTGTCATCAAGCAAACAGTCGTCGCACTCGCGACTTGGCTCCCACGCGCTGTTGGCAGTCGTAATTTTGAAGTCGTAGATAATTTCGTCTATCTTGGAACACATTAACACCAACAACAACGTCAGCCTCGTAATCTAACGCAGAATAACTTTTGCCAACAGGTGCTACTTCGAACTGAGTAGGTAGTTGAGAAGTAAAGTTCTTTCTCGATGAACGAAGACCAAATTATACAAGTCACTCATTATCCCAAACTTGTTATATGGTGCAGAGGTATGGACGATGACAGTCTAATCAGTCGGCGTTACGAGTTTTCGAGAGCAAGGTTCTGCGAAAGACTTATGGTTCTTTGCGGACTGGCAACGACGAATAACAGTTGATGGAATTTCTGAGAGTATTCGACGCAGTACCAGCCGGAGGAAGCAGAGGAAAAGGAAGGCCACCACTCCGTTGGAAAGAGCAGGAACCTGGTTACACTTGGAATTTCCAATTGGCACCAAACAGCGAAAAGGAAGATCGACCGTCGCGCTGTTGCAAGCTCGGCATAAAGCGGTGTCTACGCCAAAAAAAGAAGCAGAAGATCAATATTTGCAGCATTTGGTCGTCTCGGGCATATCTGAGTAGACGAATGACTTCATATAATCTCGCCAAAAATAGTCGGAGCGATGTTTAATCGCACGATGTTGGAGGCCTTGCCACAGGTCCTCGACGCGAAATAATGAGTTCATCAAAAGTTTCTTTCAATAAATTGATTATTTCGTTGGCTATAAGGTATGTAGCGTAGTCTTTTTGGAACCGAAGGTCGCCCATAACAAGATCTTCCGATTGAGGCTCGAAAAGTCATTAATCGTGGCTCTTTACCGTGCAAATGCGGATGTACTTATTCGGGTCTTCTGAAGATGCGTTTTATCTACTAGAGTAAGTGTGGTACAAAACTGATTCATAGATGCTCCAATTACAGATTCTGCTGGACGATTTTGTCAACCGAATATCGGACTCAGGGTCAAACCATAATTTTAGCAATAAATTTTGCGCATATAAACAACATGTATATACAAAAACATATATATACAAACATATACAAAGAATTCTAAAAATTCATTTATTTTAATTAAATCGCTTAATCACATTGCAAACATAACTTTCTCTTTACTTTAAGCGCTCGGGCCCTCATGTATGTTATTTTTGTGCCTACGCGCATTGCTCTCTGTTTTGTTCATTTTCATTTCTCCTCCTATTTTTCTGCCTGAGTGAATGCGAAATTTCCTATTTCATTCACTTTCGGCTAGCATCCATTGTTCCATTTAGCCAGCAGCGTCAAAATGCGCTACTGTTTCGCTACTATTGTTGGCTGACAGCTACTAACGCGCCGACGACGCAGACTTTAAGCCGAATTCAGCGCAAGCGACGCGCAACACGTTCGCCAATGTCTGCTGATTGTGCGCTCGTTACATTTAGAGATTCAGAAGAAGTGGTAAAAAGACTGCATTGTTGGACTGGTTGTAGAAAGTGATTGATTGCCTATCGCCAGCACGTCCAAGTACTTGAGCGGCGCGCTGAGCGCTCTTTGCGAAAGGCGGTGCGCGCGACTGCGCAATTGACGTGTGTAAACGCGAGCGCGTAAATTGTGTCACTTGCAAAAGATTTTTAGCGACGCGGAAGGTAGTGATACATATGTACATATATACTATAGGTTAGCGCGCGGCAATTATTCACATACTTATATGTACGGATGTGTGTTCCTGAGCAGCGCTCAGCGGCGTCCAATTGTCGTGGGTCAAGTTTTTGTTTGCAGAACTATTACGATGGCGAACAGAAATGACCTCATCAGCGCGCATATGCACACATAGACATACAAACAAACAAGCATAGATATAGATACAGCTAAGTATGCTTCTCTCTGCGTAATCGCCTAATCATTAGACGTGTGCGCCCATCAAAGCATAAAAGCCAAATCTCCCCGCCGCGCTCTTCACACTTTCATTAAACGCCCGCAAAGCTGAAAGGCCGGAAGGCAGCCGCCTGCAGTTAGAAGAAGGCACACTTGACGTAATGGACTGACGCGTTACCCTTTAGCGTTGTCATAACACCATAAACGTAGTCATAGGCATGCATGTGTGTGTGTGTAAATGTAGTCGCCGTATTGTTCATTCACTGATTTTTCAGGTGCGCGGAAATTATTTCATTGTTTTTGGAAAACTTACGCTTCTCAACCCTTAAACGCGCATGCGCCTGCGTCAATTGTTGTGTGGATTGTCGCTGTTGTTGTTGGCGTCGCTAATATGAGCCTGTTGGTTTGTTGATTGTGCGCACGTTTGCTGTTTATTGTTGTTGTCATCATGGCCTGAGCTGTTATTGCATGTTTGTTGTTGTTTGTTTATTGCCAATATTTGATTTATGACTGATAGTCAGCCGTCATGCAATGTGTCTTTAGTGCAGCTTACTCACGTAATTGCTCGCTCATGCAATTTCGGGTATGTATATTTATACAAATATGTAAATGCCTATGTACATATGTATGTGTGGGAACGCAGAGGCGTATGCAGAGTTTTTTGCAACAGGTGAACGGGGTTCTTCTTCTTCTTAATTGGCGTAGACACCGCTTACGCGATTATAGCCGAGTTAACAACAGCGCGCCAGTCGTTTCTTCTTTTCGTTACATGGCGCCAATTGGATATTCCAAGCGAAGCTAGGTACTTCTCCACTTGGTCCTTTCAACGAAGTGGAGGTCTTCCTCTTCCTCTGCTTCCTCCGGCGGGTACTGCGTCGAATACTTTCAGAGCTGGAGTGTTTTCGGGGTTAAGTATTTAGTATTTGGACCTGGAAACAATGCCTCGCTTCAGGTATTATAATTCATGTATCTGGATAACAAATAACCGATTCGACAGTCGTTGCCACCTGGAAAAAAAATTAAGCAGCATTTTTTGTACGGAATATATAAAAGCTCGTTATTTAATAAATATAATAATTTCTTTTTGACAACATAAATTATTTGAAAAGTGGCAACCCTTGAAAAACTGTGTATGTAAAATTACCTACCCCTGTATGCTCTCTTAGAAGATATTTCTTAATACTTTACTTTTAGTATAGTTTTTATAGTTCCCAACTCTCTCTCCAATTATATCAAAATTGAAAAATACTTAAATACATTTCGGTAATTTTCTGCAAATAATTTCTGATATTTGGTAAACAAATCCACTTGTTTTTTATGACATGAACAGAACAAAGTGTTTATTGTGTAAAAATTGCTACAAATGCAGAAAATAGCTACAGATTTCTTCTATAAAAAACAGCGATAGATATATTATTGTAATATTATTTTATTAACCAAAGAGTAACTTCAAATGTTACTGTCGATGTTTTTCGGCGATATTTTGTTTTCGGAGTCTCCCTTAACAATGTCCAGCAGTAATCGGCAAGCAAACAGGCACTCCACTTGCCTTGGTACCGTTTCTCCGTTGCAGAAATGTCTTGGTGGAACCGGCCCATGTTCGTCACTTACGGTCCCTAAATTTTCGGGGAAAAAATCCAGAAATCCAGAAATTTTTTTATATGCGGTACATAGTTCAGTCACAAGATCTTTGTAATTGTCAGCTTTCACATTTCCAAGAAAATTTTTAACAACGATTTTAAAGGCACTCCAGGCTTGTATTTCAGTTTCATTGCTCATTTCATCAAATGATTCATCTTTAATTAGTTCTCTTATTTGTGGACCCACAAATATGCCCAGTTTATTTTTGCTTCACTGATTCTTGGAAATTTTCGTTTCAGATACAAGAACCCTCCTCAGTTTCTGTCCATTGCCTTAACAAAATTCTTCAGTAAACCCAATTTAATATGCAAAGGTGGTAGTAATACCTTTTTGGGATCAACTAGAGGTTCACTGGTAACGTTTGTCCCGGAGTGAGTGCCTGACGTACTGGTCATTGCTCGGAGTGGCCATGTGAATTTTGCATAGATGTCACCAACAGTACTACCAACTTACAGAAAAAAAAATTACCGATTCGAAAAACACGCGAAGTATAAATTAATTAAAATTTATTCACTTTTCAATTTGATCACAGCAGTATTGTAAAATCTAAAGCCGTAGGTTACAAAATATCTGTGGGTGATAGAAAAATTCTGTTTTCAGATTTGACTTCAAGGTATCAAGGTGTTTCTACCTTTCATGTCCAAATTATGTATTTATCAGTGTATCAACTTTTCTCCGTTGGAGATAACTCTGTTACAAAATGCAATAATTTCCCGCGAATACTCTACTTTGTTCAAAAAGCATATTCTTTATTTATTCTTCCGAATCAATTTCATTACCTTGAAAGAAATCCCGGCCTATAAAACGCACTTTCGCCAAATGCCTTTTCTAGTTCAAAAATTTTTTTTCCGTTGTAGAATCCAAGACCTTATTCTGTTCGGTCTGTTCTCCACAATTGGTGCTATTAGGTGCACACCCTTTTGACCTGATTGTCATACAGCGTTGCATTCTGGTTAAGAGCTTGGACATTAGGGATCTGGGTGGTCTGGTGATGGACATGATGGACGTTTAGATGTTAGCGGTGTGATCTCCATTAGGCGGAATGCCCAACAGTTAGGGTCGTTTGCATGTGAATTGTTTAAGCGGCGAAGGTGTTTAACTGGGATGGTATGGACGTATGGCATCCAACCAGAGAGCAGTATGGAAGCTCAACTGGCAGTAGTTTCGGCTACGAGGTCTTACGGAAGACTTAATTCTGGTACCACGGGGAGTAGAAGCCCTTGGAGTTCGCTCCAACCTGCTTATACGGACTGGCCCCTTTGGGATTGTAGTGGTGGTTGTAGTTAAAACATAAATGCGGGTAGAAGTGACACTTTGTCAGTTGAATGTGGAGTTGCATTGCAACCGGATGACGGACCCAAGGTACGGCAGAGGTTTTAGATGAGCCTCGAACCCTATCAAGGTGGTTAGACTGTCCATTCCACACTGCCAATGTTGGAAATGAATGACTTTTTCAGGGCGTTGATCAATGCATCGCTCTGATCCGCTGTGCTTTTGAGCGCCGTAGGGTAAGGCTGTCATCAGCAAGTACCCACGTTATAAACACCGGACGTTGCTCTCATAAATTGTGTCAGAAGCTGCTGAAGACCGCAATTTGTCGATCCTAAGCTGTTAGAGAATTGGGACTGTCTCAAACTACAACCTGATGGATTTTGAGAAAGGATTTGGGATTGCATCCGTATACAATTGTTCTCACTCAAGGACTAAAGCCATTGGACTAGCGTAAACGTCGTGATTTTGCTGATTTTGCCTTAGGACAACTGAGAAACAATAACGATTTTTAAAGATATATAAAATAAATAAATAAAACTGTCATTTCTGGTGCGAAGAGAATCTACAAATTATTGATGAAAAACCATTGCATTCACATAAATTGACAGTTTGGTGAGGCTTTTGGTCTAGTGGAATCAGTGGTCCGTACTTCTTTCGAAATGAAGCTGATTACACGGTACTGTCAATGGAGAACGGTGTAGATCGATGATAACCAACTTTTAATGGCCGCAATTGCAGCAAGTTTATCTTGACAGTTCCAACAAGACGGGCCTACGTGCCACATACATATGTAGCTTTTGCAAATACTGAATTTTTGCGAGAAAAGTTTGCAGATTCAATTATTTCAAGAAACTGTGTCCTCCAAGGAGGTGTGATTTAACACCGTTGGCATACTTCTTGTGGAGTTATTTGAAGTCATTGGTGGCTTAGCAATAAACCAGGCTAGTTTCAAGCTTTAGAAATCCATATTGAATATGCTATTCATGACATACCCGAAAATTGAGTTTAGCGAATCCGCTCCTACAAAGAATGTTGTGGAGGCCATTTGAATGATATTGCATTCAGATCTTCACTTTTAGAAAAAACATTTGAGTTTCCTTAACAATTAGTGTTTTTTTGAACAGAAATCATATACTCTTATTGGAAAACCTACGACAGTTGATTCGACGTATAGGGAAACGAGTCCGAACTTATTTATTATGACCAGAGAATATCAAAGCAGTTCTATTCTTCAAGTCTAACTGGAATTTGTTTAGTGTAAGCACAACAATAACAACAAACTTATTTCAAAAGTAATAATACATATAAAACTCTTCGAACCCCTTCGACTATGGCCCTGTAAGTGCATTTTTTGGTCTGTGCTTTTGTTCCGTATCCATTTCTTATATTTATATATTTAACTGTGCACATATACACATATACTATGCTGAGCATACACAAATACTAATAGTGTATGTGATTCATAATGACAGGTGTAACATAAGCGCGCTGCCAAGCAGACGGCTGGCCGACTGGCCGGCAGCCAGTCTTGTCATGCAATCAAACAGGAAGACAACTTAATTACCCACACGCTTAAATGCAAGCTTGGAATAGTTGGAATTCGATTAGTATGCACTCGATAATTGAATGTGCGAAGAGAGTGAGCGACTGGTTTAGCACGTGCACAAGGGACAAGAGACGGAGATGTTAAACCAGTTTGTATGGACTTGTTTTAAGGGAGATTCTTTAATGGCGATTTTGAGGTTAAAATAAGTTCAAGGTTACTGGCATGCCTTTGATTTATTTTTAGAATCTGGAGTGAGTGAGCGGTAAACATAAATATAATATGAGGTTGAGTTTTTTGGTAATGTCTGGTTGTGTGAAGCTACCGTAATCTCTTTTCATTCAAAGGACGCCTCTATGCTAAATATGCTATGGAATGTGATTTTACTTAACAGTATTCTTAAATGTCTTTAGTATACAATTTTTATGTGTTTAAAACCACGTAGTCTTCACTGATCCCAAATGGTTTAATAACTAAGAGGCCAAGGGTGCAAAATATTCTTATTTTATAGTAGTTGATTTCTCTTGTAGGTAGTAGGTAGGTAGGAGTGCTGCCACTCTGGGCTCAATTAGCACTGGATGCACCATTATTATGCACTATCGTAGGACCTTGTAATCCAGTTATTTCGTTAAATGGTTGCCCTAAAATCATTTGATGCTCTCAATGAAAATACTTATATCCATTTCACTTTTTGTGGTCAGCCATTCAAGGTTTGGTCCCAAATATATTGCGTCGGGTTAGGGATAGAGTTGGGCGTTCACAGAGAAAGTGGTAGGTTCTATTCCTGCATTATTTGGGCCATATCTGCTTTGTTATCTGCCGGTTTGTTATTGATTTCCATCTGCTCTGAGCTATTTATTGAAAATGCATATAAAGCACTCTTTTATTGTTTCCAGCGGACATGATATTAATTCCACCTCGTATTCGCCTAAAGAGGCTAATAGCTTTGCCAACTTGTCTGCCTTGTCGTTGCCGAAAATGTTCCTGAGACCCTGGAAGCCTTAATATGGACAAATGCATTCGACCTACCAGTGAGCTTAAAACCCTCCTGCAATTGTTAAATGTACTGGAATTAACCGGCATCCACAAGGCCAGCAATGCCGCTTGACTATTCGTGTATATGATTGCTTTCTGTACCCTCCCGTAGTTATTCAATGGAACTCCACAGGTCTTCTCTATACCTATTACTGTTTGGAAAATGCTGGCTGAGTTTGGTAGACGGATAGAAAGATAGATCTCAAGATCATTGTAATACAACTCCGCCCTGTCTCCGCAGTATTGTATAAATTGCTGTCAGTATAGATAGAGTTAGTGTCCTTCTCCCCTGCTAAACTGCTGCTCCATTCACGTCTAGAGGGTAACCTCACTCGAAAGTGACTGTTGAAATCTAATCATGGGAGGTTCAAGATGGCACTAAGTTCACAATCTTTCCGGTTTCAACCTCCTAATTCCTTCATACTGATAGCGAAATTTACTCTCTTTGGGCAGTTGATGCAGGAGCATATTTAGTGTCTCCGTTGGACATGGTTTAATTGGCTCGCGACCAAACCAAAAACTCCAAAAGTTAGAACTGGCTCCGGTTCCTGTTGTTGTTGCTATTAAATGCATATAAAGAAATTTTATCTCAGTTGAGCGTTCTTTTGCCACTCGCTTATAAAAAATTTACTTATTTTATGGCGGATACTTATGACGAAATTTTAGTTTGTTTGATGGGAAATAACATGGCTTATAGTTAAGAACGTTTTACTTGAAAAATAGCAGAAGGTTCTTGAAATAAGTACAGAAAACACTCGAATATATATTGTTGGTTGTCAAAAAGTCTTGCGGTATTTTCGCTAGTTCTAGTTTTATTCGTCG
Source organism: Bactrocera neohumeralis (assembly GCF_024586455.1). Taxonomy (NCBI): domain Eukaryota; kingdom Metazoa; phylum Arthropoda; class Insecta; order Diptera; family Tephritidae; genus Bactrocera; species Bactrocera neohumeralis. The sequence goes on from NC_065921.1 coordinate 41,165,093, forward strand.
CATCGGGTCATGCTATACCTTTTTGGAAAGCTCATTTCACGCGCTAACTCGTTTGATTGATTGTCGTTTCTTTTAAGTCGTTCGTGAGTTATAGCTTATATAGTTAAAGAGAAAATACGTCATATTTTACAGTACTACTACGATAAAGGCAGAAATGCATCTCAAGCCGCCAATAAAATTTGTGCAGTTTATGGACCCAATACAGTTTCCATTTCCACAGCACAACGATGGTTTCAACGTTTTCGTTCTGGTGTAGAGGTGGTCGAAGATGCGCCACGCTCCGGAAGGCCTGTCGTCGAAAATTGCGATAAAATCGCTGAATTGGTCGAAAGAGACCGGCATAGTAGCAGCCGTAGCATCGGTAAAGAGCTGGGCATGAGTCATCAAAAATTCATTTCAATTTCAATAAAAAAAATTTAATAAAAATACCGCAAGACTTTTTTGACAACCCATTATTTGCTTTGTTTTTGAACAAGGACTCTCAAAAGGTATTGAGAAAGATACCCCTTATGTTTTAGATATTATTAAGGTATATAAAGTTCACAAAATTAAAGTTTAAGGTGCTCTACGCAGATATACAAAAATGGAATTTAGAAATAGATCTCGCTTTCCATTAATGAAGATTAAAGAGTATAAGTCCACCAGATGTGGAAACGGTATATCCACATTTGATGGATTTTTGCTAACACTTTCTCTTATATCTTGTTCAGCGTGTCTTGAGAGATTTTATGTACGTCACTTTCAAAATACATATGATTAACTTATAGGATTCTTCTTCCCAAAAAAACAAACATTAGCCGAACTAGTTTTGAAAAGTCACAGAAGAAATATAAAGCTGGGAAGTATATTTAGTTGAATGTATAGAAACCAAGTAAATTGCAGCAGCATAAGCAAGTGTTTCCTCAAAATTATAAAGATTAGCTACCGAGTGCATATTTACTAATAAGATGTATGTAGATTCAGATTAGTTCCCTAAACGTGATTCCAATTGACTGAAGAAAAGGATGCTTGTGTTATATTTTATATTTTTTGTGAACCCCATCATTCGCCATCTTACTCCACTTACAATTCGAAAAAATACAAAAAAAAAATCAATAAGCAAAAGACGTGAGTAAAATGAAAAAGCCGTGACAAATTCGCTTTATCGCTTTTCACAGTTACTCACTTCTTATTACGTACGGTTACCGCACTTACGAAACTAATATTAACCTCTCTATATCGGTAAGTTCTCACGCAGTCATGAAATCATCATTTGCAAACACAAGTCAGATAAATCCTTTGTTTCATATGCACTTGTTCTATTTTGTTCTTTCCTTATAAATATACATAATACAATTGAAATAAATATATTAAATTAATGGCGAAATAAAATAACTTTTGCAAGATATTCGTTGCGGTTATATTTACTTACGGAATAAATAAAGAGTGCACGTAAGTTGTGGTTTTTCTTCAAGCTAAATGATGCTTAGTCTGAAAGTAAATGCTAAGTGAATGTGGTTTTCTTAAGATTTAAACCACTTTCCATATATTTGAGTGATATTTTAAATTGGCTTATTTATAGATATTTCTTAAGTCCAATTTTATTGAGTTGACTTTATTATCATAATATTTTTTTTGTATTTGGACATTTTCTAGCCTATACTCGTACATATGTGATCTGCAGTTTAATTACTAAACGAGTACACGCTAAGTTTTCAACGAGGTTCTGGCATTAAAATTCAGTTCTCCAACCGTAATTCTGACAGGAATCTTCAGTTCAGTTTGCCAGTTTGTATGACAGCTATTTGTTATAATGGTAGGCGGTTCCTGCAAATGCGCAGCTTCTTGGGAAGAAACGAACGTGTGCAATTTCATCACGATATCTCTAAAACTGAAGGAGTAGTTCGCGTATATGCAGACGGAGGGACAGACAAACGGTCATGGCTTAATCTACTCAGCTCGTCACGGTGGCTGGACGACGTTTTCTTCTGAATTCTCCCAATTTCTTGACAGAAAGATCTTCTAAGTCTTATTATTTATTGGCATAGGCAGCACTTATGCGGTTATTCGCGCCAATTTGATATTCTAAGGATAGCCAGATCCTTCTCCACCTGGTCTTTCCTAGAAGAGTGGAGTTCTTCCTCTTCCTCTGCTACCCCGTCGGGTACTAGCCGCTATCTCTTAATTTGCTGGATTATGTCAATGTCATCATATGTATATCTCGCACATCGTTATCGATCGATAAATCTTCCGCAGAGCCTTTCTTTCGAAAACTCTTAAAGTCGACTCATCAGATGTTGGCATTGTCCATGCCTTTGCACTATATAGCAGGACGAGAATAATGGGTGACTTGTAAAGTTTGGTCTTTTTTCGTCGAATGAAGAGTTTACTTCTCAATTGCCAGTCCGAAGTAGTATCTGTTGGAAACAGTTATTCTGCTTGGGATTTCGATGCTGACATTGTTGTTGGTGTTAATGCTGGTTCCAAGGTTTGGTATCGAACGGTTCGGAAACGTCCTTCCCGATCCTGACGGAGCTTTTGGTGTTGCTCAACGTCAGTTTACACAGCCGTATTAGTTTTGCGGGGATACCAAATTCAGACATCGCGGCATAAAGGCAGCTCCGTTTCGAGCTGTCGAAAGCAGCTTTGAAATCGACGAAGAGGTGGTGTGTGTCGATTCTTCTTTCTCGGGTCTTTTCCAAGATATGGCGCATGGTGAATATCTGGTCGGTCTAAAGCCACACTGATAAGGTCCAGTCAGTTCGTTGACGGTGGGCTTTAATCTTTCACACAATACGGTCGATAGAACCTTATATGCGATGTTGAGGAGGCTAATCCCACGGTAGTTGGCGCAAATTGTGGGGACCTCTCTTTTGTGGACCGAGCAGAGCACACTTAAATTCAAATCGTCGGACATCTTCTGTGTATGGTGATAGTAATTATAGCAGATTTAGCAAGGTGATTAGTGACTTTTGACATACAATTTTTAAATAGGGGGCAACTTTCTAACTTTTTTGGCAGTTTTACTCCTGAGAAATCCAAACAAAAATCTTGAACACAGAAAGATGATATGATCTTGATCGCAAAGTTTGAAATTTTTGATGTTATACATACTCAGAACGTTTTGACATGCGAACAATTTTTTGTTTACAGTAACTCAAAATATTCATCTCGACTAAAAACTAAAATTAAATTGCGAAACATTGTTCATGTTGGATATCACTCAATTTGTTAATCGCTCAAAAAAAGGTTCGAGAAATGTCAAAAAAAATACTTTAGCGGTACTTCGAAACACGTCTATGATATTGTGACCGGTTATGAATCGTGAATTTATACATCATCAGAGTGGTGAACAACCAACTAACCGGCAATGCGAGCACTCACACATCGGCTGAAACAACTGCATCGATTTGAAGAGGCATCCACCGTATAGTCCTGCCTTGCCACAAATTGATTTCTTTTATTCCCGCACGTAAAAAAAATTAAGAGATCAAAGTTTTTCGAATGCATGGTTTGGAGATATCTTAATAACAGCGACAAAAGTGCTTCGAGAACTGATTTAAACTCATCCGAAAGTGCATAGACCTTAATGAAGAATATTTTGAAATACAATAGAGCGATATACTCTGGTGATATATCACAAAAAACACTTCCTTGCTCTGGTCTGAATACTAAGAATATCTTTCCTATCTAGAATATTTCGAGAGGCGTAGTCAATGCATAGCCAGACATAAAATATTTTTTAATGCCGGCGTTTTTAAAAACGACGTACAACAATCAAATAGTATTCCTAGTTGACAGAAAGAAAACTATCAAACTAACCTTAATTTTTGACCTGCTTCGGCGTAGTTTTCTCGGCTTCGGCCACGATGTTCGGATGATTAATTGTTTGTTTCCGCGACGCTGTTTTTAAAAAAAATTTGGTGTTTTCTTAGGCCCAAATGATCTTTCAAAATAAATGTCACTGATCCTTCCTATATTCCAACAATACCAGTAAGATCTCTAACTGTTAATCGTCGATTGTCAAGCACCAATTCATTTATTTTATGGACGTGTTGATTGATTATCAGTTGATGCTGATGGCCGTCCTGGACGCGGTTCGTTGTCAACGCCTTCTCTTTCAATAACTTGTACCAATCAAATACACTTGCTTGCAACAAACAATTATTATCGAAGGCCTCCTCCAACATTCTGAATGTTTCGGCACCAGAAATTTAATTCCACACACAAAATTGAATGGAACTTCTTTGCTGAATAATTTCACTCATCGAAAAAATCGCCGAATACACTTTATGGTTTTTAGAAAGAGAAGCGTTGTGTTGAAGATGTTACTGACAGTCACAACAAACTAGAAAAAAATGCTTCAACGAATGGATTTTCGCGCAAAACTTAAACTAAAAAATCTTACTATTTTTTGCCCACAATAGAATCTAGTGGAACATATCGTCACCTGAAATGCAAAATAACGTATCATCAAAAAATTCGAAATTGAATGTCCTATTGATTACGCTTCACTACTTCAAATTACATACATAATATAACATATGGTCAACATTTTCTGGTTCTCCGATCAAATATAAACTAGTTTTATCCAATATTAAAATTTTGTTTCACTCATGTTTCATTTTATTTCGTGTTTCATTGCCACTGTAAATTTCCGAAAATGTTGTTACGTTATTTTGCATTTCAGGTGACGATATGTTTGTACTAGCTGACCCGGCAGCCGTTGTCCTGCCTGAAATTATGTGCTTTGAAATGAAAAGAAAGTTGAATTTATGTTGTGTTGAAAATCATTTATTTTCGATTTTTCCAAATTTTTTCAATGTAACGCAGCTTGAAAAAAAACATTTTTTGGTTTCTGTTCCGGTGTACAGAAAAGATGGTTTTCCAACTCGTGAGCCCGCCACGTATATCTGACGGTGTGAAAAACTAGCATTTCCAAATTTATGCCACACACTATGCGACTATCCTTGTGTCCTGTCGATTGTCATCTCTAATGCAATTTTCAATGGAAACGGAATACGTTTGATCTGAAATGGCAAATCGTTAGAACTCAAAGAAATTCTTAGAATCAAGCATTCTGCCCCCATGTATTCTATAGTGCAGATTGCGGAACATAATAACGACAGATCCAACTTTGAGACGCAAATGATGCGGTGGCATACCAAGCCTCTCCAAAGAGTTTAGAAATTCCACTGGATAATTCACGGCGTCGACTTCATTGTTAAGACGATCGATCGATTTGTATGAGCGCAAGTCTCCCGGAATTTGACTTTGAATCTTCTAGATTAAGTGAACAACATCGGTATTTTTGGCAGCTAACATTGCGCGTGCACTTAAGGAATCATAGTTACAATAATTTGGCCAATGTCCGAACGTTCGTGATGAGTTCATCTTTCGTGAATTGATAAACGACAGATGGAATTGATATCGAACCACCGGAATTGATCCATTTCCAATTTTTAGACGCGGACTTGAAGGCCGATTTGTCTAAATGTTTATAGCGAAAAGTGTGCGTACTTCATTTTCATTCCAGTGATTAACATATTCCAGCAATTGTAATTGCTGGCTTACTTCTCCAAAATTTGCAGACACCGTACCATTCACAATACGCAATGACTCAAATAAAGTTGAACCGCGTACATTAATCAATAGCAACCTAAGGTAGAAACAATCGTCGTTTATCGGGTGGATTATGTAAATTAGTTGATAAAACACCTGGATGTTAATCTACTGGTTGGAATTGCGGAATTGCTTTCTGCGCAACTATTTCATTGACGATGCATTCCAGGTGTAATGTCAAGGTATTTCCGAATAGAGCGATTTTCTCGCAAACGGATCACTGACGAAAGTTGAGAAAACTCGTTAAAGTTAATTTTGTTGCTAGCGGTGTTTCCACTGGCTGTACTGTATTCTCTGGGTTGAAATACACTCTCCAAATTATCTGCGTGACGCACAACAGTCGGAAAACGTTCATGAATTGCAAAAGTAAATATCCTACAAAGCACTTTATTGCAGTTCACGTATCGACCGTATCGTTCAAGACCAATAACCGCCATGTTGCTTCCTTTGGTGACGTAATTACAAACGTATTTTATCGATTACACCAAACTGCAATACTCAACACTGATATGAGTTTTGAATGTGTATTACTCTATAATGGCGAATATGATACGATCCATGTGTTGTCAACTTCAATATTCATTCTCCTAAATTGAATGCTGAATGTTCTGCCATTGTCGTCTGGTGAGCGACGCCTATACAGTGGATATCAATCATTTCAAGTTTGAGTTTCCGAAAGAAAAGCACTTGGATAGTGTTTCGTGCATTTCTTGTCAGACATACAACCCGAAGTGGGATTGTGGTGTCCGCAAGGTCCATGAACCATATTGGTTTTCACCATTTGGTATAATACTGTATCTTTCTCTGCAGCAGGAATTTCCGCAGAAATGAGTTCATCAGTTTGATCTGGACTAACCACCATCCACCATCCAAAGAAGAATATGTGCGTGCGGCTAACGTTTTTTTGCTACTCAACAGAATACATCCAGCATCTAACAGCACCATATATATGTACCATATGTTGCTTCAAGATAAAGTCCATCAAACATCGCTGCTGTTGTTTGAAAAGTCGCTTGCTGATTGACCGCGTTCCATAATTCCACATGTATGTCATCGCATCCTAGGAGTAGTCGTTCATGTGTCTTGGGCTGTCATACGTTGATGGCTAAAGGAACGCCGACCGATATTAGCGCGACCTCTTCGTGGCTTCGTAAGAAATTTCAATCTGTAATTGATCACTTTATGTGAAACATAACGTTTTCACTGAATAATTTTCAATAAGTTTTTTTTTGAATAGGCGGAATAAAAAAAGTATGCGACCGAAATTGAATGATTCAAATATTTGAAAAACAAAACAAACAAAAATAAAAAAAAAAAATTTGTGTGAAAAAATGTTTCTTTTTGGGAATTTTCCAATTTCCCTTAACATTTAGGAGGATGAAAAATAGATGTTGTCCGATTCTCCACCCTAGCCGATATGCACGCTAAGATTCACGAAAATCGGTCGAGCGGTTTCAGAGGAGTTCAATAACGTACACCGTGACACGAGAATTTTATATATTTGATATAATTTTATTCAGTTGTAAGTTGTTGATAGTTTACTGAAATCACAAATCAAAGCATGAATCATGCACTCAACAAGCTTCATGTACTCGTATGTCTTACAATTGCATAACATTTATCGTATATTGCTGTATATACTATATGTACTGGACGAGTTGGTTATTACAAAAATAGTACAAGCACATTAGGCATGTGCATACTATACATTTGCGGACACTTGTACCTACATATATTTGTCTATTTGTTTGGTTAACTTTTGATATCCCGTGCTATTAACAAATTTTTACTACATGTACGGACCAATACTAGCACATAAGTACCTAGTTTGCGACTAGTTAAGTATTGACGTTTTGTTTATCATTCATTTTTTTCGAGTTTCGAAATCTGATGTTGGTGATTAGTTTTGTTGGTGAGGTCACGAAATGTAACTGTCACTACTTAATAGGTCTGTATTGAAGAGTCTTAAGGCATCAATATGACTCCTTACAGTGCTTGAATAAAGACCACTTTTCAGTGAGTTGTTGTTGACTTTGAATATAACTCGGCAATCTAGTGAAGATATGGCTTAAATATTACTCCGAGATTATTTTGAATTGTACGATATTTTGTGAACTTTATTAGGGCTAGCGGTTTTGAACCCACCTCTTCTTTGGAAGTATAATACAAACTGTACTAAGGTATTTCAACTTTTTCTTTTATCTCTCGTATGATTATTTCTCTTATTGGGTCTGGTCGAATAAAGCATTGTCAACGCTTTCAGACCGCCATTATCATATGATATATAAGATACCATACCTCAAGTTCGACTGAACTATTTCTTTCAAAAACAACTGTAGCCTAAATTTTTATGGTTGTCGAATGATAACTTTCAATTGCTGAATCGAATACTGGGTTAAATGCGAAAATACATAAAAACTGAAAAATCGTATCGGTAGTAAGTAACTCTCTACCAGTGTATGTACGTATGTATGTATGTATGTCAGCACAGAAGTGCTCGTAAAACGATATATGACCAACTGCACTCAATAAATACTCGGTCTGATTGACTAACTTATTGCTGCAACAACCACAGGCACACCCATATCAACTATACGGGTAGCTGACCACTTTGGTGACCAGCTGCTGGAGTGGCGCTACGGTTGCTCTAACCCAAATTAGTCCAAACACTGGTGGCGCATTAAATTTCAAGTGATTTTTTTTGTCTCTTGTCACACGAGCGCTGATGGTGCGGCGTGGATGAGGGTGTATTTGAGTATCAGAACTGTGACAGGGATCAAATGAACAGTGCACACTGTTTCAGACACGTTTTATGTCGATTATTTTCACAACTGTCTAGATTCTACACTGCAAAGCGTTTTTCGTGCAAATTTATTAGTGGAATGTTTGTTTTGCAATGAAATGATGTTACTGTTGTTGCTAAAATAATTCTTTGGTCACACTTCCGATGGCGACTACTACCGTCATATAACGGTGTTTTTCGCAATGATTCACCTAAGAGATAAGAATGCAATAACATTAGTGATTACTGTGTACTATTTTGCCAAGGTCTTGTGGGTTGGGCGTCTGGTCACCACTCGAAAGGTTATGGTTTCAAGCAATGACCGTGAATAAGAGTTTTTGATTGGTTGTTTCAGAACATTGAAGAAGATTAGGCGAAATAGTGAAATTTGTACCATATATTTTAATAAATATGGGAATAGAAGACAGACCCCTCTCGGGGTCTCCGACATATGTGCCTGTGAGAATTGGTATAAATAAATTGACATAATCAAAGGTAAACAGATTATCAAGTTATAACATTTAAAAGGGATATTTCCTTTCTCTCTTGTGTTAAATTAAATTGAGTAACTTTGCTGTTGCAAAATTCCATACTAAAAACGAAAAATACAGTTGAACGCAAAGAGAGCATCTTATTTCTGGGCAGTTGATGCAGGAACATATAACCCTGGTAACCCCTGCACAGGCTGCTCTTTGAATTCCATTTAGTGTCCTGATATTATATCGTTTATTTATTGCTGGCCACCAAACTAGTGTTTCATACGTTAGAATTAATTTAATGACGGCCGCTTAGATCCACATGACACTTGAATCTGTAATCTCTTTTACTTTCTAGCTTTCATTTTCTCCTCTGAACTTAGAAAAGCATAAACTGTAATAGCCAAGATGCCAGTAGTTCTTACTTTATATTAGTTACCTTTTTAGTGAAATTAGTCTAAGGAATTTAAGTGTGCTCTGCCCAATCCACAAAAAGGGAGACCCCACAATCTGCGCCTACTACCGTGCGATAAGCCTCCTCAAGGACAAAGCGACTCCCTGTCGTGCGACTTCTTTAACCTGCTGCTGGAGAAAATAATTCGATCTGCAGAACTTAATCGAGCAGGTATAATATTTTATAAGAGTGTACAGCTGCTGGCGTATGCCAATGATATTGATATCATCGGCCTCAACACCCGCGCCGTTAGTTCTGCTTTCTCCAGACTGAACAAGGAACGAGGGCAAGATGAAATATCTCCTGTCATCAAGCAAACAGTCGTCACACTCGCGACTTGGCTCTCACGTCACTGTTGGCAGTCATAACTTCGAAGTCGTAGATAATTTCGTCTATCTTGGAACCAGTATAAACACCAACAACAATGTCAGCCAAGAAATCCAACGCAGGATAGCTCTTGCCAACAGGTGCTACTTCGGACTGAGTAGGCAATTGGGAAGTAAAATCCTCTCTCGACGAACAAAACCAAACTCTATAAGTCAATCATTATTCCCGTCCTACTATATGGTGCAAAGACATGGACGGCATTAGGAGTTTTTGAGAGGTTCTGCGAAAGATTTATAGTCCTTTGCGCGTCAGATACGGCGAATATCGCATTCGATGGAACGATGAGCTGTATGAGATATACGACGACATTGACATAGTTTTGCGAATTAAAAGACAGAGGCTACGCTGGCTAGGTCATCTTGCCCGAATGGAAGAAAACACTCCAGCTCTGAAAGTATTCGACGCAGTACCCGCTGGGGGAAGCAAAGGAAGAGGAAGACCTTCACTCCACTGGAAGGGCTAAGTGGAGAAGGACCTGGCTGCGCTTGGAATATCCAATTGGCGTCACGTAGCGAAAAGAAGAAACGACTGGCGCGCTGGTGTTAACTCGGATATAATCGCGTAAGCGATGTCTACGCCAGTAAAGAAAGAAAGAAAAAGTCTAAGGAACATAAAATCCTTGCCGTTATCATAGAAACTGAACGATCGGAAACAAGTTCTTGTAAGGAATGTTTTGTATTTGTGAAGGGCATAAGCTTCGGTGCAACCGATGTTTTTGTTTTTTATGTTTTTTTACAAACATTTCAGGGCAACCCTTATGTGTTGCTAAACTAGTAACGAATAAAAAATGCAAATCAGTTCAATATTTAGGGCCAAATTTGCACATTAAAGAATGCCGAATATTACGAAATGAAATTAATATGCGAAACAGAAAATTTAAATACTTTATTCTCGTTACTTTTGAGACAGCAAATTTAGGAGAACCGATTTTTGGCGCTGCGATAAGTAAACTACGAAAAGTACACGTTTCACATCAGAAGCGCAAATTCGTAGAATGAAAGTCGGGCGTTACTTTATTGCCTTGACGCACAACCGTAAAAAATCATTTTTACAGATACACAAACATACAAGCAGCGCACCGCACACCTGCTGAATTTGGCGTAAATTATGGCTACCGAGTTCCTAAGTGCGAGTACACATGTATGGGGGCATACAAATTAAAGCACGCGTCAAAAGTTGAAAAAAGATGGCACAGAAAACAAGTCGAACAGAGAACAAAAACAACTATTAAATCACAATTGGCCGGCTGTCGGTCCACAACGGCGACGTGACAATGCCCTACGCGCGGCGGAAGTGTGGGTACAAATTGAAAACGAACTAACTCATTACTTTGCCGATGGAATTAATTAAGCTAAAACGCCGGTCGTAAAATATGAATATCATTAAAATCGTATTAAATTGGCTAAGAGAGCTCATAAAATAATAATTATGGGCTGCCGCAAAATTTTATGAGCATTAGTGTGTACGTGGCGTACATACATATTTACTGTTATTATGAGTATAATTTGGGCGTAGGAGATTACTGATAATTATATTTTGTTATTTTAATTGCAAACAATTTGCTTACAAAGAATTAGAATAAATTTAATGACACAATTAAAGTTAAATTTTTTGAAATGCTCTACAGTGGCTTGGTAGTTATAGTTTTTGCTTGATTTTAAAGCAAGCATGTTCTTTGCTGGCGTAGACACCGCTTACGCGATTATAGCCGAGTTAACCACAGCGTGCTAGTCGTTTCTTCTTTTCGCTACGCGGCGCCAATTGGATATCTCAAGCGAAGCCAGGTCCTTCTCCACTTGGCCCTTCCAGCGGAGTGAAGGTCTTCCTCTTCCTCTGCTTCCCTCGGCGGGTACTGCGTTGAATACTTTCAGTGCTGGAGTGTTTTCTTCCATTCGGGCAACATGACCTAGCCAGCGTAGCCGCTGTCTTTTAATTCGCAGAACTATGTCAATGTCGTCGTATATCTCATACAGCTCATCATTCCATCGAATGCGATATTCGCCGTGGCAAACGCGCAAAGGACCATAAATCTTTCCCAGAACCTCTCAAAAAGTCCTAAGGCCGACTCATTAGATGTTGTCATCGTCCATGTCTCTGCACCATATGTATAGCAGGACGGGAATAATGATAGACTTATAGAGTTTGGTTTTTGTTCGTCTGGAGAGGATTTTACTTCTCAATTGTCTACTCAGTTCGAAGGAGCACCTGTTGGCAAGAGTTATCCTGCGTTGGATTTCCTGGCTGACATTGTTGGTGGTGTCTATACTGGTTCCAAGATAGACGAAATTATCTACGACTTCAAAGTTATGATTGTCAACAGTGGCATGAGAGCGAAGTCGCGAGTGCGACGACTGTTTGTTTGACATGAATTAAATGCTTAAATAATGACATTATAATTCAATTTTTTTGTGGAATTAAACATTGTAGCTGATTAAAAGCACATCATTACCGTGACAGCGTCTTAAAAATATCAGCTACGTATGTATTTAGAGTGGATGTCTGATGACGCTTCTGGCCTTTAGGAGGCTCATCGGCACTAAAATCTTCTTACTCTATTATGTACTCTCTGAACTTCTTAACCACCCTGCGCTCCTGAAGAAGTTCATCAATATAAAAATTAATCTCCGAACCTTCGCCAAGATACCATCGACCGTTAATTGCTATTATTTTTCTATACATTGCATTCGCATAGAAAATGTTCTGTAGTCTCTTCTTCTACTTCAAAGTCTTGACAGCTTCTGCAATAGTATGCCTGCCAATTAGGCAGTGACCTGTTAGCACTCCTTATAAAGACCATCTTGTCTGTTCAATTCTGCACTACGGTTTCTAAAGGGTGATCTTTATCGAGAAAATTTGTATTTAATGGGGAATGTTTATTATGATTCAAAAGAACATTCTTTGGCATTTATTTTTTGAAGATTATTACCTTCAAATGTTGGCCGCGGCTACGTCTCAGATGGCACATCTGTTGAGTAAAATTTTCGATTTCGACTGGCAACTGGCAAATGATGTGCATGATGTTTTGCTGCAAAGCCTAAATATAAGCGGGATTATCCGCATATACTTTAGACTTTACATATCCTAACAGAAAAGAGTCTAACAGTGTGCTATTATACGATCTTGGTGGACAAACGACCGGCCCAAAATGAGAAATTATCTGCTCACCAAAGTATTCTCTCAATAAACTCATTGATGTGATGTGTGGGAAGTGGCGCCGTCTTTTCGAAACCAAATGTCGCCGAGAACACGACCTTCAATTTTAGGTATCAAATAGTCGGTCGATAACGGTCGCCATTGACGGCTACGTTCTCATCGGAATCATTTTTGAAAAAATGTGGACCGGGGATTCTACCAACCCACAAACTACACCAAAAAGTTGTTTTTTCTAGTAAAATGACAGCTTTTGAATCTCTTCAGGTTACAGTTCATCCCAAATGAGTCAATTTTGTTAGTTTACATAGCCATTAAGCCAGGAAGTGGGCCTCATTGCTGAACAAAATTCTATTCGAAGCGAAGTCGCTTGAGAAGGTCGAGCGGATTTAGTTCATCCACAAGCTGTATTTTGTATGATTTCAACCTAAAATGCGCCAAGTCCGAGTAGCTACAAACGGTATCGAATCGACTCGTGTACACTCATAAACTACAGCTGCTATATTTTCTTCACTCCGTGCTCGACGTTGTCTATTCGGTCGAATACTATCCAATAATGAATGCTGGGTCTCAAGAAAACGAAAGTGCTATTTCACCAAGGCAATGCACCGTGTCACAAGTCAGTGAAAAGGATGGCAAAAATCTATGAATTGGGCTTCGAATTGATTCCGCATACACCGGAATTCTACAGATATGCCAACCCCCCGCGAATATTTTCTCAAAAGGTTGCTCGTTTGGAAGAAATTTTCGTCGAATAAAGAGGTGATCGGCGAAACTGATAATACCATATACCATAACTTTTGTTTAATATCTTCCCTAAAGAAACCTCAACCTTCAAATCGCAATACCAGAAAATGTACCCGGGAATAATTATTCGAGGTTAAAATGGACTTTTTGAAGTTTCATCGCAATTTGGAGCTCTTTACATGCTTTTTAGTTCAGAAGTATCCACTGTCATTCAATTAACCATTTGCCGAATTGTATTCAAGGTAAGGTAATTTCGTTTTTTTTTATTCGTATACGAAAGATATGAGTTCTGCTGCAACAGTCAGCACTGTGGATCTGGTGATATCAACCAAAAGCATGAGAAATTGTATAGGCTTCTCTTCGCACCTCTGGAAGAGCTCTCAGCACCAACATACCGGTTCTAAAGTGAAACCCACGACGTTTTTAGGTCACTCATAATCCCTTGTGGTCTCTTCTAGTTTTCAGATTAGTTGCATTGCGTTTGATTTTCAAGTCCCAGCGACTTCCTCAAGCAAATGTGTCTTCCTGAGTGCATAATTGACTGCGTAAATATCATACGCCGGATGATTGAGTTAATATTACCAAGCATTTCTGGTTATTTAATATCAAATCTCCAAGTGGCTTCCACAATGCCTGCTAATAAAACGCTTTCTGCTGCCGGTTTCATTGTTTGACGAGCTGCCAGATAGCTTAGAAAAATTATATTTGTTGGTAGTATTCATGTGTGTATGTATATTTGTATGGACATTCCATTGCATGTTTGCATAGATGTGTGTATGTGTGTGATTTGTCACCCCAAAGGCCATGTGCCATGTCAAGTGTGACTTAATAACACATCAAAATCAACTTAATCAGCGTGCACAAACGACGCCAGAAGCGAGGAGCTTGCAGAGAAACCACCAAATGCACTTGACACAAGTATAATTAGAATATTTACATACAAATGTATGTATGTATGTAGGTGTAAATAGAAGTTGTGAGGGAAGTACCAAGTAGGCCGGCTTGCTCCTCCATAAATGATAAATGACATGAATACATACTTACATCCAGACAAAAGTATGTTTAAAATTATATATATATACGTTTATGCATGTGAGAGTGTGTGTATAAATAACAGATATATGTATGTATATATATTTATCTTGTATAGCTGGCCGCGTACGCATAACATTTCATATGACACGCTTTGTAGCATGCAACATGCCACATTAAATGCACCATTTGCACATAGCAACAACTATTCCGAAAGCTAATCGCTGTCGCTGCCTTCAATTGCATTCAGTAGTAACACATAAGCACACACACCCACACACACATACATACATTTACTCTTGTGTCATTCAGCACGTTTCAGTAACTCCACGGACTGCGTAGCTCACTGTCAGAGTTTTGCCGGCAAATTGGGGCGACCTATAGCGCAATGGCACGAACGCAGTGGCTTTGAACAGTAGTCGCGTGCAGTTCACGAACTTGTGGTGGTGGTTTGTTGTTATTGTTGTTGTTGTTATTATTGTTGTTGCAGCGGGAGTTTCATTGGAGTTTCGTTGGTGTTGCGGTTGAAGTTGCATGGAAATCGCAATTAAACGAGAAAAAACGCATTTGCATTTGAACGGAACGCATACGATATTACCCCGTTCAGGGTCCCTCATGCCGTCCTATGTGGGACTAATTATAGAAGAATGAAAAATAAGAAAAATTGTTAACTTATAAAAGAGTTTTCCATTCAATTCCATTCATCCATTCAAGCAATATGCTATAGTGGTCCGATATCGGCGGTTCCGACAAAAGAGAAGTATGTCATAAACTGAGGAACTAGTTCGCGTATATACATACATACACACAGACCTTAGAGAGTTGCGAATCGAAAAATGACGCTTGCAAATCAGGATTATCAAACACAGAGACTAGTAAGGTATGTATTAACCATTATATATAACCATACCTACAATGAGGCCAATTGGATAACTTTTTTATTTCTTTCTTTTGAAATTGTATGAACAAGAAAGCTGAGACCAGCAACAACCGAGTTGAGAAGGCGACTAGTGAGTGTACTTTCACTGGCTCTTTATTAATTATCTATTTTATATTGAGAGTAATGAAGATATAAGAAGGTGATTGAATATTTTTTTTGCCAGCAGGCTTGTTTTTTAATCTGAACAGACCTTATATAAAACATTGGAAAATACATATACTTTAGTACCATTCAATTATGTAACAATAACAGGAGTGCCCTCAAAACCTTATCATGAAATCACTCCCTTTCAACAACGCAATTCCTGCAAGAAAAGTTCGGTGTAATAACTTATTACTCTTCCAAAGCAAAGCAGCGAAATAGTGAAGTTATTGCGAGTCAAAGTTTGTTAACTGTTTTTTGATATAAATCCTGACGACCGCTGTGTGACACATATTATGACAAAAAAGCACCTGGAAATTGTAATCTAAATACCCGGGTAAATGATACTTCAAAAAAAAAATTATTTTTCTAAGTTGGTAAGACTATCCTTAGTTACTATGCCAAATATGAGTGTGATCTGTCAACCAGTTTGTTTACAGCAGCTGCTTAACAAAAAATGCATTAAAACTGCCGATGAAACATTGGTTTATGAGTTGGTTGATGAGTTTGCGTGAGCGCAGTCATTGAAAATGGTCGGAATTGTGGAAGAACAACTCATGGACTTTACGCGATGATAATGCACCATCGCATTGAGCCCCGATTGTGACCGAATTTAAAGTTAAAAACGCAAAGAATACCATCGATCAACCACCGTATTCACCAGATTTGGCTCCGTGTGATTTTTTCTCGTTCCCTAAATTGAAATTGCCGCTCCGTGAAACCCGTTTTCGTCGAAGAGATAAAACAAAATTGCAGAAGGAACTGAAGTCCATGCCAAAAAGTGTTTATGAAAAGTGTTTCGAGAACTGGAAAAATCGTTGTCATAAGTGTATTACATCTGGTAGGGATTACTTTGATGGCGAAAAAATATCTATTGATGAATAACTAAATATTTTGAATTTTTTGCAAATTCCAGGTACTTTCTTGTCTCAACGTATGTTACCTGCAATTAATTTTTTTTTGAAATCGTATGCATTGCAACTTCCGTTCTTGTTCGTTTACTTGGTTCGAAAAAATAGTAGCACTTGTCTGGCTATTTTCAATTTCGAAAGACCCAAAATTACATCCGGTGAACCCTATTTGGATTGACGTTTTGTCCTTCATCTTCTCCAATTTGAACACATTTGATAAACTTTCCAACTCGTGTGGACAGTTGTGTCCTAAATGAGTAAAAGCTCAGTCCTTTAGATATCGGGTAATTTGCCATATCAGGTTGTAGTCAGCACTTTCATGTACCGCACCGATTTTGCATTATGCACTGGTTTCTTTGAGAAAAGCTAATGCGTACCTTGAATACGGTGATTTTGCAAGAAATTAAGCTGGAAGACTGGAGAAAGGCACTGCAGCTTATATGGTTACAAGTTTTACTAAAGAAATGACAAACTCTAAGATAAATTCATGAAAAGAAATGTGTAGCTAAAATTTGACCTTGACTAATCTCGTTATCTTATGTACATATGTATGTATGTATGTATGTATACATATATAAAAATGAAGCGTAAAATGTGTTGGTAAGCGCATAACTCAACAACGCCTGGACCAATTTTGCCAATTCTTTTTTAAAATGTTCGTTGAGGTTCAAGGATGGTTTTTACGGAAAAAAATTCGAATAATTGCCCCTAAAAACAGGCCTTTTCTTTTGCCCATACAAACGAATGAATGTTTGTTTGTTGGTAACACTAAGTGAATGGCTGCAATAATCTTGATGAAATTTTCAGAGGTTTTTCGTTGTGGATATATTTATTTCGATCAAGGCAAAACGTGAGCCATTGACGCCTCACCTAAATATAGCTCTATTGGAAAACACTTAACCTTAAACCTTATTGGAGAACCCTATATTATAAGTGACTAAGTGTGGTACTTTTATAGGTGCATGAATTTCATAATTAATAATATTAAATATATTTTTTATTGTATTTTTATCTGAGTACATGCAATAATCGGAGCCTTTGTTGAGCAACTTATCGCGACTCAGCGGCGTGCCATTTTTTGCAATTCAATGACGGCATCTGCAGCTGAAGCGCTGGTCTGTTAGGCACTTTTTACTCCCGTAACTGCGTAAAGAAATAGATATATGTATGTATGTACATATAATAAATATATGTATATATGTAAGTATACACTTGTGTACATATATATGTGGGTTAGTAAATGTTCCTTAGTATATGCAAATAATTTTTAAATTAAGTAGCGACTATTAATCTGCAGGCGCCGTTAACAAGCTGCTGTCAGCAATTTCCATTTCAGTTACAACTGTAATTTATTTACGCTTGGTCATTACAACAACAAATAAAGGCTGCCTTAAAATTAAAAAACAAAAATATTTCGAATGTACAAAACACTTCCACATCTGTGAGTACATACATATACATACGTATGTACATATGTATAGGATATGGTTTTATTTAATAGTGAGAATATACTCAAATATTCAAAATGATTCGTTGGGGTAGGTATTTTGAGAGCTCAGCGACTGATAACGACCAAAAATACTCCATTCATGACAAGCAATTTGTTTCATTTAATTGCTTTGATAAGCAGCATGAGATATTTTTTGAAAATATTATATTTATATTATCAGCATGGGAACATACATTTCCTAATATTGGGAAATAAAAAAATGTATATATGTATGTATAATGTTTCAAAAGTACCTCACCTATCAGTAGCCTCCAATTATTTCATCTATATATTATATACTTACATATTATATGATTATTCCCTTCTACTAAACTTACCACTGTGAGCAAAAAATAGTAAGACTTTGTTCATAATTTTCAAATTCTTAAGTTGTTCCTCAAAATCTATGTCATTCCCCTCAAAGTAATCCCCCTTAGTCACAATTCCTTTGAGGCAACTTTGTTTACAATCCTCAAAACAGTTTTTAAAGTCAATTTCTGGAATAGCCTTCAATGCGCGTAGCGATTTTCGTTTAATGTCTTCAACTGACTTAAGACGGTATCACCGGAGCGGCCATTTTACTTTGCTGAATAGCCAGAAGTCATACGAAGTTAAACCAGGCTAATGCGGCACGATATTGGTTGAAAATTTGGCAAAAAACTTGCGAGGCACCAATGAAGTATGCGACGGTGCATAATCGTGTTGCAAAAACCAAGAGCGGCTCAATAATTATTCCTTGTTGACAGTTTGACCAGTTGGAAGGAATTCAGAATCCACACCTCGATAATCAATCGAAGAAAACTGTCTACATAACATTGATATTTGTCTCGGCTTCGGTTTGAGTTTTCGAAATGTTTTTCAGTGATCCTTCCGCTATTCCAACAACGCCAGTAAGATTTCTGGCGGTTAATCGTCGATTTCTTTATTTTATTGACATGTTGATCATCAGTTGATGTTGTTGGCCATCCTAGACGTGGTTTGTCGTCAAGTCGTTTTTGACCCTCTTTGAATAATGTTACCAACCAAAAAAGTCCTGTTTGCGACAAGCAATTACCACCGAAGGCCTTTTCCAACACTCTAAATGTTTAATGGAGCTTCTTTGTTGAATAATTTCACTCATCGTAAAAATTTGCCGAATGCATTTTATGTTAGCCCCTCAATCGCCAGACCTTAACCCAATCGAACATGTTCGCGTAGAGGGCGAGCGCCATTTCTGATGGCCAAGGTGAGTGTCAGAATATTAATAATTTATGATAGAAGGCTAAAAGCTCCTGACAAAATATTCTTTCAAATCTAGAAAGTGTTTAAAACAAATATGTTAATTTTAATTTATTACCTTTAACTTTTTTGTATATGAAATAAAATTCTATTGCGAATAGAAATAAAAAAGTTGCAAACAAAAATCTTTTTCTGGTACCTAGGTGGGATCAAATAGTTGACATATTGTATACACTATGACCAATACTATAAGCAAAAATATTCAGATGTTAGTTCAGTGAACCAGTGAAGTAAAGTGAAGATCTAGAGCAAAGATTATAATAGACACAATTATATGGCTTATTTGCCAATAACTATAGTTTTCTCTCCAATTGAAGACTTGTGCATAGGCTTTTACTTTTACAAAATCAGTTGAAATTCTCTTTTATTGAAAGACCACTATACTTTTGCCAAGTAATGGCAAGTAATATGATGCAGAAAATAAAATTGCATTCAGTTAATTTTGCGGTTAATGATTCATTGTGTTCTTTGTGATTAATAATTCTGGACCAATTAGCTGTTATTTAAAGCATTTGATTGTAGGCTTCTCTGTAGAATCTTTGCGTCAGAGTTGGATTGCAAAGTTTCCGTACTTCACTCAGCAACATATTTTGAAATGACCTTCTTGATAGCACTTGAACTTCAGACAAAACAGAATTGTCTCAAATATTTCCCTTCAGCTAGCGATGCGTCACGACATAAGAAGGGATAGAGACATTGACGAGCAAAAATGTAGCATAAGAAATACTTAAAAAAGAAACAGCGGTATCTATGTTGAGAAGAGACATTATGTGGGGTATACTTTGGGATTTAGTCAGAGAAGATAATGAACGCTTATTTTTATGCGTCAGACTTAGTAGATTAGGAACCGAAATTCCAAAAAACACACTCTTTTCGTTCGAACAAAAACACCAAGCAGGTCGACGATAAGAAACAATACTTCGAATAGACTTCGGACATGCCCTGACTGCAATTCACAGTGGAGCCATTAACACATTCACCGACTCCCTCTCAGTGAATAGTGTACTTGGAGTCAAACCATCAACCAATGCAGACGAAGAGCTCAAGTTGCCGCGAAAATCGTGAGTGACCCTTTCGCAGTTTCGTTTTGGATACTGTAGTATGTTAAACATGAATAATCCAACGTACCAAACATATGTCCAGAGTAGAACGAGACCACGCATGACGATAACATCTCTTTGCATGCCCTGATATCTATACACATCTGACACCGCTCTCCCTATGGTCCGACTCCGTCGAAACAGCACGTTTCCTAGGTCTACCCTTGGATGACCTCGATATCAACTTATCTAATTCTTATCATCCTAGCAAACCGTTACAACAACAACCAAGAAGGTTTTATGAAGTTTATTGTCCATGCCTTCGCACCATACAGTAGGACGAAAAATGAGGGACCTATAGAGTTTGGTGTTTGTTCGTCGGTAGAGGATTTTACTTTTCATTTGCCTACTCGGTCCAAAGTAGGTCCTGTTGGCAAGAGTGATTCTGCATTGGACTTCAAAGATGATATTGTTTTTAGTGATGATGCTGTTGCTCCAAGATACATAGACGAAATTATCTACAACTTCGAAGTTCTGACTGCTAACAGTGACCTGTGAGCCAAGTCGCGAATGCGATGACTGTTTATTGGATGACAGGAGATAAGTCGTCTAGTCTTCGTTCACAATCAGATCCTTATCCTCTGGTTCCTTATCCAGTCTGGAGAAAGCAGAACAACGGCGCGGTACCTTAGGCTCAGTAGTCAATAAAAGCGGCTTCATTTTGACAAGAAAAAGCTAACATATGTTCTCATATCTATTTTCAATTTGGTTATTTTAGATT
Organism: Bactrocera neohumeralis; assembly: GCF_024586455.1. Classification (NCBI taxonomy): domain Eukaryota; kingdom Metazoa; phylum Arthropoda; class Insecta; order Diptera; family Tephritidae; genus Bactrocera; species Bactrocera neohumeralis. The sequence continues at coordinate 41,186,302 of NC_065921.1, forward strand.
TTATAGAAAAGAAATTGACCACAGCTTAAGCCTGAGAGGTAGATAGTGAGTTTGAGGAATTCGAGGAGCTTTAAAAATATGTAATATTGATTTGCTCATGATGTACTCTTCTTACTGTTCATGGGTGGGTAGCCCGTACGACTTGGCGATACAGTACAAAAGAATTAAAAAATCATTCTCAACACTGGGAAGAGCTTTTGGTCTCGTTTTAAACCTAGAAAAGGGTTTCGTTGTATTAAAATTAAATTCAACCATATGGAACATTTTGTCATTTAAGGCTGGGTACAATACAATCCCGTATATAGAAAATATACGAACATATCGGATTATAAAAATTTGTTTTGTGTGGAAATTAGAAACTAAACTTTCTTGAAATGAAAATGTTAGAGTCTTGCTCAAGAGTGCAACTATCAAAAGCATGCATGCGCTCACCACCCTCACCCAGCTACGCACGTGTACACATATGGGACAGTCAACCACCCTTTATGCACTCCCTGCAGCTCTCTCATTTGAGCAGTTCAATTTGTGTTCTATTTTATTTTAATTTTTTTTCGCTTGCTTTCCCCCTCAATGCACGCGCATATTTCTATGTTGAATGTGTGATATTATTTTCGTCTGTGGTGCACGCATATCACATGGATACCATTTGCTCAGAGCAGCCACAATTACTTGCAGTGCAACTGAGAGACAACAAGCACCAAATGCAAAGACAACTAGAGTTGGCGCCGGTACCCAACAACAACAACAAAGGGCACAGCGAACAAAGTGGAATGGAACAGCTAGCCGGCCGGTGTGGAGAGCTCGGCGCACGACTGCACGCAGCAGACTATAGTCAAGCGTCGCTGAGCCAAGCTTAGGGCCAATGAAGCCTGGTCATTTTCAATTGGATTGTTGGCGAAGACGGTTGCAAAGCAAAGAGATACAAAACAGTTGTTGAAAAGTCGGTTTAGTTCGAAAACGCGAAAACTTGTGTGAAACCTAGACGAGTAGTGGTTGCCGTTGATGTGGAAGTGGAATTTGTGGTGAAGGGTAGTGCTAGCGCCAAAGTGGGCGGTAGAGGTGTGTAGCATTAAAGTGATTCAAGTGGAGTTAGTGTGAAGGTGCTGGAGTGTGTTTATGGGTGATTTATTATAGAAAATATCTCAAATTGCAAGTCTGTGATATATTTTTTTTTAAATTTAACAACAACAACAAATTCATAAAAGTGATTAAAATTGCAACAACAACAACTGATATGTAGATATTAGTACTAAGTTGAAGTGATTTAAGTTTTTTAATGCAACAACAACAACAACAAAATATATTAAGTGATTGAAATTGTAACAACAACAACTACATGTGGATCTTAGTACTATTTTTATATAGTAGATAATAAATAATAAGGGCTCCATAATCAGTATTTATGACTAAGAACTAGTGGAGCCTGTAGACAGACTTCGTCGTGTTGTCTTGCAGTCGCTTTGAGAGACGTGCAACGGGCGACAGAAGCCACTTATCCGGTGGTGTAATCAAGCGTTGGACTCATATGCAACCAGTAAGAACTTACATTGTATATGTGTATGTGTGTATTAAGCCATGGGATATACATATGTACAGATATGTATGTATATAAAGTACTAATGTAAGTGTACATGTATATACTATGTATGTATGTATGGTCTTATGTTCAACGATTGCAATTACCACGGCAACAACACGAATAAATGGACATATTACTTACAAGTGCTATCACAACAAGCACAACAACAACCATAACAACAAAAACAACGCTAAACACGACAGAACAGCAGCAGCGCAGATTAAAAGCGTGAAAATATAGAAGAAAAAAATAAAATACAAAAACAAAGCAAAAAACAATAAAAAATACAACAAAAAAATGTTGGTTGTGGAAAAATAGTGGAGAAAATCGTCACATCCGTCGCCGCAATTGTCGTTTATTTGTGGCACTTTTTGGTTTTGTTTTTTTTTTTCGTTTTGCGGCCTTTTTGCCCCATGATCAGCCAGCAGAGAAGCGTTGCGAGCGAGCAGTCGCGATCAGTTCGTGAGCTAGAGATATTTTTGCAAGTGATAGGCGGCGTTGCCAGCCAGCGCGCTGATACGTAACGCAAATTAAGCGCACAACAACAAAAAAAAATAACTAAAAGAAAACACACACACACATACGCACGCATACACATAGCTACGCACGCACGCATAATCGGCGTTTCAGCGTTCCGACTGTGGACCGGCGGCCGGTCCGTGCGTCAGTTTGATTTCGTTGCGCGTCCAGTTGTGATCTATTCGTGACGCTTCGGTGGAGTGGCGTTGCAACTGCTGCTGTCGCAACGCGATTTAATTGAATTAGTGAAATGAAGTGTTCCAAGTGTTGAGTGTATGCTCTTGGTGTTGTTGTTGTAGTGCTTATCAGTTGCTTCATTTAATATTTCTTGAATTGGAGTTCGAAAAAAAAACAAAAACAGCGGTGTTGCGTTGCATAGCGAGAAAATTGCTACGCACAAACACACATACTTATAAGTGTATGTATGTTTGTGTGAATATATAAATGTGGAATATACATACATACATATGTAGTATGTGTCCAAGAAAGTCACAGTCGCTTTTGGTGGTTGAGCTCACTTTACTGTTCGTCCGAATTGGCAAAGAGAAGCAGATAAACAAGTTCCGCGCACAAATTGTGATTAATGACGATTGCGAGGGAAATCATTATACATTTAAAGGAAGACAGCATAAATGCTAATTAAGAATTCATACAAAAAATTAATTAATATGTGAATACATACATACATACATATGTACATACTTTTGAGTTTGCAAAAAATATTGTTTGAGAAATAAAAGAGTGCGGTTTCTTCAAAAGAAATCAAAAGTATTTTGCGAAGCGCTGGAAGGTTTAAGGAATATTTGTGTATATACATAATATATAATATAGACATAATATAATAATAAATATGTACCAAGAATGTTAATAGCTTTAAGAATGTATCTGGCTAAAAATATACAAAATTGGGAAATTAAAAAAAAATTATAATAATTTTAAAACTTAATACAACAAAATTAAAATGTATAAAAAAATAAAGAAAAAACTTTAACTTCGGTCCACTGAAGCTATAACACCCTTCACAGCTGCTTTACGAACAATAAAATATAATAATTTATAGTACTTATTTTTCATTCTAAAAAAATAGCAGTTAGATTTTATTTTCCTTAACGATTTTCCATAAGTTTTCGATTGGATTTTGATCTGGTAATTGTGCCGGCCAAGCCATAACTTCAACACCATGATCTGAAAGGGTATTCATTTTTAAATTTGTAATATCTTCGAATCTCATCAAAAATGTATTTAAGATATTTAATTGGATAGGGATTAATGCTGTATTGGTGAAAATCTTGTTTTTCTGCAAGACCCGAAGTATGCTTCGAGCGCCCCGAATTGGAATTGCCAATTTGAAGGAGAATTACATTCAGCATATGGGAATATGACTTTATCTGAAATTTTAACGTTTATATGGCGGTCCATGTTTTCTTATATCCAAGAAATAGGTCCGACACCACACTAAGAGACACTACCCCAACCCATTCGAACCATTGTTTTTTTTTTAATTTTGAGCTCCACCCTAATTAATGTATCGTTTTGCAAACGGAATACGATTGCATCTATGCCGCTTTCTCAGTATTGACACCTTTCGGGATAATGCGACAAAGAGATTTTTCGATTTTTACCGTCCTTGGAGAAATTTGTGCATCTAATTCTTGTTGAATGGCTGCGGCGGTCTTAAATGGATCGCGCATCGACAATCTTGCAATATTTTAAATGAGTTTTTTTTGCCAAATTTTCAACCAATATCGTGGTGGAACTGCCGACGCCTGATTTAACTCCGTGTGACTTCTGGCTAATCAGCAAACTCAAACGGCCTTCCCGGGAAATCCTCTTTGAATCAATTAATGGCATTAAGCCTGAAGCGCTATGCGCATTCAAGGGTATTCCGAACATAGACTTTAACAACTGTTTCGAGGATTGGAAAAAATGTTGGCACAAATGTATTGGGCCAAGAGAATTACATAGAGCACGACATAGATTTTGAAAATAAATTAAGAACAAAGTTTTACTATTTATTGCTCATCGTAGTATTTACTGTCAGTGTTTTGAAAGGCATTTTCGGGGAAAAAATTATTCTTTTTAATATCTTTGTGGTGCCCTGTCAGCAGAATTTAATTACATATTGTCATTCTTGAACTCGATTAAGCCAGCAGATGTCTATGTTTTTGTAAATTTTTAAGAGAAAAACCAACAAAAGTATGAAATGAAATAGCGTTTTTTCCTATATTTAAAAAATTTCATTTAATTTTAAGCTACTGAATAAAATAAATAACAGTAATAATAATGATAATAAGGACAATAATAATATTATTTGTGATAATAGTTCAGTGGATGACGAACCCTACAAATGTATTAGTGATTCATTTGTGATGATATTTCTTTATGAAAAAAGGTCTAACCAATCGTTGATAAAATAAAAAAACATAAATTTCGCATTCGCAAATTCAAGTAATATGCTCGAAGCAAATATTTCTAAAAAAATGTCGACTCAAAAAAGTGTAAAAATATTATATATGCCACAGATTAATGTAATTATTACTATTTTATTTTTTATTAAAAAAATAATTATTTAATATTTTATTATAAAATAGCAATCTGAAAACAATTTGTTCCACAATATACAGCCTTTGCCAACAAGACATTACTTTTATTTTAACAAATTTACCTCGACACACAATACAGCAAGCCAAACATAAACAGAAACACCAACGCCAAATTCAATCGAGCAAATTTTGCAAATTGTGATAAATTAGTGGTCTAGGTACAACAACAAACACACACAAAAAAGTGAATAGAAAAAGCAGTGAATAAAATTAAATTTATGCAAAATGCAAAATCAATCGGAACGTGTCAAAATGTCAACGCAACAGCAACACAACAAAAGCAACATGCACCGCAGAGTGCCCAGCCAGCAGCCGTTCACCTACATCGCTCTGCTCTGCAGCATACTCGCCTTGATTTGGCCCGCCGATGGCTTCAACTTCGCAAAACAACCGAATATTGCAGTTCCAGCGCCGCAACACTTGAAATTCTTCCAGCCACAAACACGCAGTTCCTACTTCGGTTACACGCTGGTGATGCGACCGACGAGGTGAGTTTCGCCGCAATAGATACATAGTGCTTATAAGCATACATACTGACACACTAACATACAAACATACATGTATGAACATACATATGAGTAAATGCCATCCCACAATCGTAATCATATGCTAACTGTACAGACACAGTTATGTATTTTCGTTTTTTGCGGTTTAAAAATTTGATTGCAAAAATTAATTGATTCCCATGATTTTCCACTTTGGACTCGTAAAGCAAATTAATGGGTGGAATTTGTATGATATTAATGAATGCCCCATAACAAAGTAAAAAATAAGATTTTCTTGAAAAGAAGAAAGTTCGTGGGATGTGAAAGCAAAAAATCAAAATATTAAGAAATGTCTTTCACTTCAAAGCAATAAATTTCGACCAAATTAACTTTTTTTTGGAGCTGTCTATTAAATATGTTAACTCATTTGGGTAGTTGGTAAAGAAATATTTTAAAACTTTCAAATACTCATTAACATGCAACTATGAAGTATAATGGCAAATCGAACAAAGAACTGGTATAATACAATACAGATAGAGGAACTTTATTCAAGTGTTTAACTTTGTTGTAACGCTCTCAGTCAGTAGTACACAAATATATTGAGCAAAACGGTCACAGATCGAAGAAGATTCGAACATAGTATATAAACATAATAGTCTCAGAATTATCACTAAAAAATGTGGTTTTCGATCTGTCAAGACTTCCAAGCTCATCCTAAGTTAGGTTACTATATTATAGCATACCCAAATTTGGTTTGTTTTTGGTCTCAATTAACTGAAAAACTCCAGATCTGTGCATTACTCCCTGATAGTAGCAGAGTAGTATATCACTGTTATGCTGTAAATAACTCTCCAAGATCTGTATACGATCCCAATTTCTGGCCAACATTAAATTGACTTTCATTTCAAATATCGGTATCTTGAAATATACTTACCCATGAAATGTAATGCCTTTTTCATGTCACTAGTAGATCGTTACATTTATTTAATAACACAGCACAGGTCAAGTGTAAGTGTATGAGAACCTTTGTCCAACACACTAAAACTTGGGCGGAAGCCCAAATTTATATCTTATTGTATTTGAAATAAAACAGTTTCCTACCAAACCTCATTGAAAAACCTTTCTCTCGAACACTCCAAACCGACTGACTCATCAGATGATGTCACTGTTCATGCCTCTTGACCTTATAGCAAGTCGGGAATGATGATGAACTTTTAGAGATTGGTCTTTGTTTTCCGAGAGAGAACGCTACTTTTCAAATAACTACGCAGTCCAATAAAGCTATCACATCTTCACTATAAAGACTAAAGAGATCGTTTATAATATTCAAGTATTAGTAGCATCCCTACAAAATCTCATTGAAAAAGCATCAAAATATGTAAAGACTGCTCTACACAGACTATTCTTGACTGTTATATCAAATATAAAGTGGTTATACCAGTCAGTATGGGATCTAACTTGGTCCATTGTGGACGTAAAACTCCTATATCATAGATCATAGGTCCCTTACAAATTGACAAAGCACTTTGAGTCTATCACAACTTTGCTGAGACGGCTACTGTTAGTTTCTGCTATGCCTCCTGGTTCGCCAAAATGTTTTATAGCTTGATGCTGTTTCTAACTTTTCCTTGACTAGCTTTGAGCGCACTGTTAGAGACCTCAACGTTAGTTACGCCAGTCTGTCGATTATACTAGTACTTTCGAAAATTTTACACCTCTTATAATAAATCCTCTTACATTTTTTCGCAGAATCAAAAACATTTCGAAAATAAAGTCCATTAGTTAATCAAATTCATAATAATAGATCCCAACTTTTCGGAAAAGATTTAAATTCGTTTATACTGAAAGAGTGCGTAAGTCAAAAGAGCACAAGAACAGTTCACAGTAAAACTTGGTATCTTCTGGTAACGACCACATAAATTCTTTTGTGTTCAAATAAAGTCGAAAGAAAACCAAGTGGGTGAAAAGATATGAAACAAATTTTTCCTTAGGAACGTATAAATATTCTCAATAGTCTAAAGCATTATATTTTCAGAATACAGAGTGGAAGTTTTTCTCTTAAAAATATTTTTGACTAAAGACAGTTAAAAGTTTAATTTTCTATTAAAACAAGTAAGGAAGAGATAAGTTCGGGTGTCACCGAACATTTTATACTCTCGCATGATAAAGTGTTAATCAAGATTTCATTATCCGTCATTTACATATTTTTCAAATACCGTATTTGTGTAAAGTTTTATTCCGCTATCATCATTGGTTCCTAATCTATATGTATATTATACAGAGAAGGCATCAGATGGAATTCAAGTAAGGTAAGCGTTATATTGGAAGAAGGCGTGGTTGTGAACCGATTTCACCCATATTTCGTACATTACGTTAGGAAAATAATATATACCGAATTTCATTGAAATCGGTCAAGTAGTTCGTGAGATATTGTTTTTGGTCCATAAGTGGACGACGCAACGCCCATTTTAAATTTTTAAAAAAGCCTGGGTGCAGCTTCCTTCTGCCATTTCTTCCGAAAAATTTGGTGTTTCTGACGATTTTTGTTAGTCGGTTAACGCACACATAACCTTTGTATGGGAGGTGGGCGTGGTTATTATCCGATTTCTACCATTTTTGAACTGTATATGGAGATACCTGAAGGAAACGACTCTGTAGAGTTTGGCTGACATAGCTATAGTAGTTTCCGAGATATGTACAAAAAACTTAGTAGGGGGCGGGGCCACGCCCACTTTTCCAAAAAAATTGCGTCCAAATATGCCCCTCCCTAATGCGATCCTTTGTGCCAAATTTCACTTTAATATTTTTATTTATGGCTTAGTTATGACACTTTATAGCTTTTCGGTTTCCGCCATTTTGTGAGCGTGGCAGTGGGCCGATTTTTCCCATCTTCGAACTTAACCTTCTTATGAAGCCAAGAAATACGTGTACGAAGTTTCATCATGATATCTCAATTTTTACTCAAGTTAAAGCTTGCACGGACGGACGAACGGACAGACGGACGGACGGACAGAGAGACATCCGGATTTCAACTCTACTCGTCACCTTGATCACTTTGGTATATATAACCCTATATCTGACTCTTTTTGTTTTAGGACTTACAAACAACCGTTATGTGAACAAAACTATAATACTCTCCTTAGCAACTTTGTTGCGAGAGTATAAAAAATGGCTCTGGTTCCTGCGATATCATAACCTAATTTTAATCTGTGATCGTTTCTTCAATTAATGTATAGCTGATCCAGCGATAACCCAAACTAATTTGCTTGTATGGTCTTCATAAAGCTTTAATTCGATTTCCGTTTCGATTTCGTTGATTCGTTTTAAGCCAGCGCAAGAACCACAATAATTGCCAGCTTAGCATATTAATTTGGTTAATTTATTAAGCTTCCAATTACTCCACCCTTATGGGCAACACCTCCAAAAAAATAGACAACAAATACAAAACAAATAGCCGTTTATTAGAACAAATTGCAATAGAAAAAGTAAATAATAATAATTAAGTAAGAGTACTGGGTATTAGCAGTGGATCACCACACATTTCCTCATAGCTGTATACAGTGTTATACATATATGCATGTGTATATCCATATGTACATTCAAACAAGTTTACTTATATGCGATCATAACAACTTCAATAACTTGAAGAAATCACGAAAACTTACGTCAGACTTACGGCGAACTTATGAAGAAATTTATTCTCATTTAATTTCGTGCATGAATTCTTTCTTCAATTAGTGTCTCCGTGAGCGAGCGAGAGTTGCTCGCAAGTCTGCTGGATAGTTGGAAATAAATGGTGCAAAATTGCTATTGTTATTGTTATTTATATACGAGAATGTAAAAATAGAAAAAATAAAATAGCGACCAAATAAATAAACCGCAATTTAGCATGTCGCGGACCAGACGACTGTAAAGAATCAGAATTAGTAGAGGTTGAAGTTGAGAAGGGGTAAATAACAGAGGTGTACTTGTTAAATGGCACTCTCTATGATCTAATGAATCCACGAAACTGTTCGATTAGTCTAGTTGCGTTCTAAGAGAGTCATCTCATACAACAAGTCATCAGAAATAATCCGAAAAGTGTAAGCGTGAGTTTGAAGTGAGAAGATAATAAAAAATTAATGAGCTCATTTGTCGGAACCGACGACATCGGACCTCCAAGACATACATATAGCTGATATACTGACCGATCAATATAAAGCTGAGTATTTTCATAAAAGATCTTTTTTTCTTATTAAGTAATCTTATTTTGACTTTAAAGTTATTTATATCAGAGAATGTTGTTAGAAACAACTAGCAATCATTGGGTGCAAACCGTTGGCCGATTATGCTGTCAGATTTAGTTATACATATTTATAGTTGCTATAAGATATGTATCGAGAAAGGGTATTATGGTTTCGGTGCAGCCGAAGTTAACGTTTTTTTGTTTTCTTATACAAACAATCCAGTTGCTTACGATCCGACTTTCGCAGTTCCACCATATAAGTTAAAACGTGAATAAGACGTAAACAATCTAAAGTTCGTATCCATTTTTAAAGGTGCAACACCGTTTTGAGTCTTGATTGCCGAAACATCATTCACCAGAAGTTTCATTCATCTCTTCAAGACGTAAAAGGCATAAGCTTCCTTGACTGCTATACTTGTATTGCCAGTTAGAGTTATCTAAGGTCTCCCAATCATAGACTTATTTTGATTTTTGAAATGGTGACCATATCTCTCAGATGACAAGATATGATATCTCACTAGTGGTTGCTAGACTTGGCTTAAGTATTTTCAAAGCTATAACTATTCCTCATTTCTTACGAAAGTTGCTGACACTCGTTATAGAAACAAATAGTATCTTAAGCGCCAAATTAGCCCGAGTATAGAGTCCTGCTTAGGCTCCTTTGTTTTGATCATGATTTTTTTTATTTAAAAAAGAGTGTTCAAAATGCCTTGTACCATAGATGGCCGTCATTATACGTGAGTGTAGTACGCATCAAAACACTTCCATTTTATCATGGACTTCAAGGCAAGGTTTCCAAGATAACTATCAAGCTATTAGGCTCACCTTCTATTGACCCGAATTCTCCAGAGCCAGAGAGTTGTCCCCTTTTTAGTTAATATATTAATGTTCTCCGTCTCTCCATAGGCGGAACTTAAAAAAGGTATAGTTTACATCGCCTAGTGGTTCATCTTCGTAAATACATGCAGAAATTTCTGTTTATATTTTTGGAATTACCCTTGACCGGATAGCATTTGTTTTGATTGTAGCTCACCTCTGCGTGCTGCCTAGTGTGCCACATATACATAAGTATATACCTTTGATTAGTTTGGCGGTTCATCGTCCTTTGCTCACCATGGTGCCGTGCCGATCTTGCCAGGTTTCAAGTGTTTGCTTCCTCGCCATAGCCAGAGTTGTCTTCTTTCTTTGCGAGTAGATCTTATCTCGTTCTACTTGCAAGCGGACCTCCACTGTCTGCCATAAGTCTTGATAGCGAGATTCACCTCCAGCTTCACCTCCAGCGAGATGTGTTTCCAATTAAATATTTAATGTAAATAATATCAATTTCATTGTACGCGGTTTTCCATAAAATCTTCATTAAATGAGTTCTTCTTCTCTCAAGGCTTAGGTCGGAAGATGACGATGATGAGATCTTTTAAGGTTTCTTAGCATTAAATAATATTTAATAATTATAACTTGATTAATTTATACTTCGATAGGGAATTTACCACTGTTTAATTTTCACTTTTTATGGATATAAATACGTACATACATACATACATATATAGAATATGTGCAGAAATACGATCAGTAGTTCAAAGTACTTGAGAATTTCTGAGACATACTAGATGTATGTAAGTATGTACATATGTATATACTCGGTCTCGGCTCGTATCGCAATCGGTCTGCGCAGTATTTTTTTCTATAATAAACATAGCAATTCGATAACTCTAACTCGTGATTGTGAGAACTGCAATATTTTTTATTTTTTTTTTTTAAGAACACATGAGAAAGTAAACCTACTCAGGGATTCAATAAAACAATTTTAATGCTTTTCACGCATTTGCTTACATCCATCAAGAGCCAAACAAATGCATACAAATATACTAATCGGTGTTGTGGACGAGCTTATCTGCGTTTTCTGCTCCCACGCTGATTTATTTGTGTCAGCAGGCTATAACAGCTTAACTCTGAAATGTTAAATTTAGAGGAAAGTGCTTTGATTTTAGTATACGAAAATGTGTGATAGCATCGAAGTAACTAATGAATGTGTTGAAATTTTAGCAAAATTAAGCAAAAGTAGTTTTCTGGACTTTTTTTTAGATTCTAGATATCAATAACGAAGTTAGCTTCTAAGCGGGCTTTAACGGTTGTGGCCTTTAGACATAAATTTTTACATATTTTTAAATGTATACATATGTATGTACTATGTAGATATACGGATCTAGATGCTCACAATACGTACCTATATATTCCGCCTCTTCTTGCTCAATACCCATCCACTTTTTACGAAATAAACAAATTGTTTGTATGTTTTCATTGTTTGCTGTATATTTGTTTGTGCTTGTTGTGTGGTGCTGTCGCTTCAAACGCTTGTCACAATTTGTTATTTTTAAGGTACTGACAGCTGAACACACTTATTTGCATACAAACATACAAACAGACAGAACTCAGAAAGCAACTAGAATGCTCGGGTGTAAGCCTCATATAAACACACACGTGATACTTTGTATTCATCTACATATATGTATGTATATATATTTATATACATTTGTATATGTATAATTCTAGTTGTCTGGCCAAGTCGCTTAACATTCTGCAACTCGCGTAGCCTAATAGCTTATCGACATAGCTAACTGCTTTCTTTATGTTTATCGATAGCATCGGTTTATATCACTTTCTGTGCTGCGCTATCTGAGAGTGTGAGTGTGCATACTTATGTACATATGTATGTATGTACTATTTGTATAGGCTCGTAGTCACATGTGTTGGCCTATGCTTATCTGTCAATTCATTTTAATTCCTATGATTATAAAGCGTGATTCTTTAGGGCAAAAGAAAAATATTAATATGAAATTCTATTTATTGATTATATTACACTTTCTCCTCTATTGTCCGTCTAGCAATGGCTGAGGTTGAAACATTACAGCAGTTTTACCTCCGGCGAACCAGAAGACATGGCCGAAAGTGGCATTAGACGTCTAAACAAATTTGTGATAGACTCAAAGCGCTTTGTCGATTTGTAAAGGTCTTATGTCTATTACATAGGAGTTTTGGGTACCACAACTTACCGGCGTTCTAAGCTGTGCAAGTGAGATCCCTGTTAAGTTCGTCTTAACCTTAACCTAGCCTAATTATATTTAAATTATTTATATATTTTTAATACTCTATTTTAAGTAAGCTTTTCTACTTTAAAAACAAAAATGTAAAACAAGGTCTTTTCGATGAAAGTTTTGTAGTTATTTATCGTTCAACGTCAAAATATCGATTTTTTTCTTTACAAACCACATCTTCCTTTGAAAATCTCGGTTTTTCCACATTTATTTTCTAAATCCCAAATTTTCAACTCTTGCCTTAGCAGATTGAGAGGAGTCTAGAGAACCGTTTCATATTTTCACGCAGATAAGTTCATTTAATTCTTTACGAGACTCAAGGTTGCTATTGAAAAATGTACGAAAGCTGTACACTGTATTAAATACATATCATCGATCTTAGAAATAGTTTTATTTTATGGTTCACTTCTTGAAGTAGTTCTTAGCTTTTTTACGAAACTCTCATCAAGCCTCAGTGGCTGGTTTTTACCAACTTCGCACAAAAGTCGATTTTTAAGCACACTAAACCAAACATATGTATAGTATATCAAACATCTTAATATCAGTTCATATTTAGATTTCAAAGCTTTTTGTTGTTTTTGTTTTATTTTTAAGGAAAATTTGTAGAATTCTAAATTTAATTTTTAAGTGAGACGAGATTTCATAAAAATGATCTGTCAGTTATTAGCAAATATTGCTAAAATCATCAATCAATTCACTTTTGTTGAGACACCCTGTATAATTTATGTATTTTAAAGGCCGTTGACATTGAAATCTCATTTGTGACGTTGCGCCAGAGGCGTTGAATGTATTTTTAGATTTGCGAAATAAAAACTGGCTTGTTTTATTTTTTAAATACGCACATACATGCATACAATATTGTGTACATACCTCTATATGTTTGTGGCATATTATTAGAAACTCTTCTGGTCTATAAGTATCGGAAAAGTGAGAACTAGCGGCATAACCAAATAGTCAATTACAAATACTAAATATGTACATATATACATACATACGTGCATATTATAGTTGGATAATCTCTTGTTGCCACCTGTGCTTCTCAATCAGAAACTTTCGGTTTTGCGACAGTAAATATCTACATATTTATATACATCTTTATATTTTTTAGCTTAAGGGAAATAATAGAAATCGACCATATAGTATGTATGTATATAAAAGCTCCTAGTTTTATTCTGAATAAAATTATCACAGAACAAGTATGGAACGGCTAAGTACGGGTGCAACCATCAGGATGAAAGTGTGGAGTTATTTTCACGACAACTTCTTCTGTACAGCTTCTGCAGATGGCGCCTGGCACCCATACTAGTTCCATCACAAAGACCCTCGATGCTATTAATAGTGAGGTTAGGCGCTCGTTGATCAACTCTGAACGAACTGTTAATGAGTTCAAAGCTAGTATTACATCTCTGCTATCTGAGTAGATGGTCACTTCTCTGAAGGAGGCTGCACTTCGGAGCAGTAAATCTACTGCTATCTTAATGGCTGCAACCTCGGCCTGGAAGACACTGCAATAGTCAGGAACTGAAGTTGATGGAGAGCTCCTGACAGTAAAGCCCTCCACCAACCTTCCCCCCAAGCATTAACCCATCCGTAAAAAACACTCTCCTCCAACGTTTTCTTCCCACCCACAACTCCCTCGCTGGTATACAGGCAGAGAGGGAGCCGCCAGAGTTCGGTTTTCACTTCATACGGTATCTAGAAGCAACTGTGAGGAACTCGTTATATCTGAAACAAAATAGAAACGGAACGGTCTTGCTAGTAAAATAGTTGAGCTTTACGTAATAAAAAAGAATGGTTCAGTTTTTTGCTAAAAAATATTAATTTATTGTGTGTATTGTGTCTGTACAGAATTTAATTTTGATCTATCGGTTTGTATGGCAGATATATACTAAATATGCTATGATTGTCCGATCTAAACGATTTCTTTCGTTCATCTGTTTGTTCTGACCTCCTTGGACGAAAGAAAAAACTGAAAATTTGGTTTTTGGCAGACATTTTTACAAAAATATACAAATTGCAGAGAAAATTTCGGGACATTTTGTTTTTTTCAAATAGTTTTAATCGAAAAAAACCTTCGTCCAAGTCTTTAAGAATTGTATCTAAACAACCTGTGTAAAATTTCAAGAAGATCGATTAAATAGTTCTCGAAAAATCTTTGCAACCGTCTTCAAAAAAACAGTTTCGAGAAAAAAACGTTTAAAGATGGCGCACTTAGCCTAGCTAGCCTCGAGCGCACAAGTTCTCAAAGCTGTATCTCCGAAACTATTACTCGGATCAACTTAAAAATGTTGGACAATATTATAGAGGTGTCGCATTTGTCATGAATTATAGCTTATTCGCTTCTTCTCGCGTTTGTTTTTTGTTATTGCAGTTTTTCGACCTTGAACAGAATTATTATGTGTTTCTCGAAGTTTGTAACATGCAGAAAGAAACACTAATGAAGACATTTTCCCCATCTAATCCACAAGAACTTTAAAATCGGATGACTTCTTATACTCACTTAAATAATTTATCTCTGCATTGTATACATATATCACGGCTTTGATAGTAATCTCTTCAGAAAATAATAGTTTTTAGACCTTCGAGAAGTTTTGCAAGTCTAATTACCGAAGCTTTGTAATAGTTATCGCTAATATTTATTAAAAAATGTCGAAAATATATAATCCCAAAACAATTCTTCTCATTACTCACTATTATGCGCGGAATTTTGGTTCTTGGCTCTTTCACCACGCCTACTTTATTGTTTCCCACCCTCTCATGGTTCGCCGGATAATTTTGTTGAGTTCGGTGTAGCGGTTTTCGAACACATAGGCTATGTTCACACATACATACACATACGCACTCGTGTTTATTACCAAGTGTTCGTTTGTCACTCTATAGTGCAGTGTAGTCATTACAATGCAACTATAATTACATGAGTGTAGAGCCGCACTAGTAAGACCCATTAGCAATGCAAACCGATTTCGTCAAACCCAGCATTGCCTTATTAGGTGGCACACTTGTATAAATGCACAATTAACGGGAACGGGAAATCCATAAACGCAGACGACGTGGAATGACAGTGCATGCAATGTCAACACTCCCCTCTCAGCCGAGCAACAACAACAGATGTGCCAACGAAAGTGAATGCAGATAAATAGTCGACGATGACTAATGCAAGCAGTCGCTACAGAAGCGTGAGTATGTGTGTGTGTATATACATATGTATGTTGACATGTGTGCGTGATGCGATATTGTATTATCTAGGGGGCTTATTCATTTATCCATGACTGTAATGACGTCTTTCACCTTCATTTGCCAGTTATGCATATTTATTAAGTTCTTTTGAATGAATCTGACGGCGCTGAAAAAAAATAAAATAAAACAATAAAAGTTGTTTTCAAGTTTTTTTTTATTGTTGTTTAAATACTTGAAGTTTTTGCTGTGCATATAAAGCAAGCGGGGAGACACAATACAATAACTTAACTCGTTGGAAAACGAAGGTGGGCGCGTCTGACGGGCGGACATACTAGTTGTGTCATGGCTGCTCGGGTTGGGTTTGAGCATTGAATGTTGTACAAAAATTTAATTAATTTAGAGTTTTTTTTACTAAAAACTCCCTCTTATTCAACAACGACAGATAATCGAGCGCCTAGAGAAGTCTCTCTAAAACACTTCTGTAGCATAAATTGCAGAAAAGCTCGGCCCAAAAGCTTACAAAGCAATTATTTATATACTTAAGTACTTGTAGACTTACTTCAGCGCATATTTGTATATGTACGTATATATAATACATACTTACATATCTATAAATATGTGATTCTACTAAATGCAGTTCGGTCATAAAATTCTAGACGCAACGACCTTCATATCTTGATTGGAGTCGTGACTTCATAAAATACTCGTACTCGCGTTTTGCATGCTTTTATTGCAGGTCTTTCGAATACTTTAAGCATACATACATATATACATACATATGTATGTAAATAACTATTTACATTGTGACAAAAAAGTACCCGAAAACTGTTCATCAATATTTAATTTGTCGCCTTCAAAGTATTCCCTACCCGATGTAATACACTTCTGCCAACGATTTTTCGAGTCCTCGAAACACTTTTCATAAACACTTTTTGGCATGGACTTCAGTTCCTTCTGCAATTTTGTTTTATCTCTTCGACGAAAACGGGTTTCACACAGCGGCAATTTCAATTTAGGGAGGAGAAAAAAACACACAGAGCCAAATCTGATGAATACGGTGGTTAATCGATGGTATTCTGCGCGTTTTTATACTCTCGCAACAATGTTGCTAAGGAGAGTATTATAGTTTTGTTCACATAACGGTTGTTTGTAAGTCCTAAAACTAAAAGAGTCAGATATAGGGTTATATATACCAAAGTGATCAGGGTGACGAGTAGAGTCGAAATCCGGATGTCTGTCTGTCCGTCCGTCCGTCTGTCCGTCCGTGCAAGCTGTAACTTGAGTAAAAATTGAGATATCACGATGAAACTTGATACACGTATTCCTTGGCTCCATAAGAAGGTTAAGTTTGAAGATGGGCAAAATCGGCCTACTGCCACGCCCACAAAATGGCGGAAACCGAAAACCTATAAAGTGTCATAACTAAGCCATAAAAAAAGATATTAAAGTGAAATTTGGCACAAAGGATCGCATTAGGGAGGGGCATATTTGGACGAAATTTTTTTGGAAAAGTGGGCGTGGCCCCGCCCCCTACTAAGTTTTTTGTACATATCTCGGAAACTACTATAGCTATGTCAACCAAACTCTACAGAGTCGTTTTCTTAAGGCATTTCCATATACAGTTCAAAAATGGAAGAAATCGGATAATAACCACGCCCACCTCCCATACAAAGGTTATGTTGAAAATCACTAAAAGTGCGTTAACCGACTAACAAAAAACGTCAGAAATACTAAATTTTACGGAAGAAATTGCAGAAGGAAGCTGCACCCAGGCTTTTTTTTAAATTGAAAATGGGCGTGGCCTCGCCCCTTATGAACCAAAACCATATCTCAGGAACTACGATTTCAATGAAATTCGGTATATAATATTTTCTTAACACCTGATGACATGTACGAAATATAGGTGAAATCGGTTCACAACCACGCCTTCTTCCAATATAACGCTATTTTGAATTCCATCTGATGCCTTCTCTGTATAATACATAAACATTAGGAACCAATGATGATAGCGGAATAAAACTTTACAAAAATACGGTATTTAAAAAATATGTAAATGACGTATAATGAAATCTCGATTATCACTTTATCATGCGAGAGTATAAAACGTTCGGTGACACCTGAACTTAGCCCTTCCTTACTTGTTGGATTTAAATTCGGTCACAATCGTTGCTCAATGCGATGGTGCATTATCATCGCGTAAAGTCTATGAATTGTTTTTCCACAATTCCGGCCATTTTCGACGGATGTTCTCAAGCAAACGCCTCAATACGGCGAAATAGAGCTCCTCAACGACCGTCTGTCCCTCCGGAACAAATTCATGATGCTCTAAACCACGATTATTGAACAAACCAATGAGTATCACCTTGAATTTGAGCGGATTTGCCCTGGTTTTTTGGTTTCGGCTCGGTTTTTCTCTCCATTCCGATGATTGTTGATTTTTTAGCATGTCAAACTCATAAACCCATGTCTTATCGGCAGTTATAATGCTCTCCATAATGTGGGATCGGAATTCGCGTGACCAAAGAGATCTGTTTACGGTACTCTTTCTGGAAAAAATTCAGCTTTATTCGGACGAGTAAAGCAAACACGCCTTTCATATCAAAATATGCACCGAAATCATTGGAAAGGAGCTGTGAGTGATTTCATTGTAAAATATCGCATTGCACTACTGAGGTGTGCCGACTTAAGTAGCTGTTGTAAACAAACTGGTTGACAGATCGCGCTCATATTTGGCATAGTAATTAAGAACGGTCCTCCCAACTTGTCAAAATATTTTTGAAATGTGGTTTACCCAGGAACTATAATTTCCGGGTGCTTTTTTATCAAAATATAAGTACGTACTTTAAAAATGTGCTGCGGACAGCTGTTGGCAATCAAGTTTAGCTCTAAGCCCGGTATAAGCACATATGTACATGCATACTTGTATAGTAATTATGTAATATATGGTTGTATTATGTATGAATTCAATTTAAAAATAAAAAAATTAACTACGTATATAATTGAGCTGTAGACACGTACATAAGTGCATATTTGCAAATTCTAACTAAAGCTTGCGAAAATAATTTAAATACTTGTCTACGGAAAAACTAGCAATTATGGAGAGAAGTAGTTGAATTTAAAAAACGCGAAACAGTCGTCTCCAATCCAATTCCCTTTTCAAAAATAATTGGTATTTTTGATGCCTATTTTCAGCTTAAGCTCCTTTGTAAATTAACCAGTTTATAGAGATGATGTGAATTCTTGAATGACAAAACATCTGTTTTATCATCTGTCCAACGGCAGTGAGAACGGACTTGATCAGTGAAGAGATTAAATATAATCAAATCACTTAAAATTTTTGGTGGGAACATAGTATTAAACTAATGAACAACTGTCAAAGATAAATGCCCTCCGATGCAAAATTTAATTATTTAACCACCACTGATTCATATGTGAAACCCTAATTATTGCCACTGGAAAACATTGTAAGCCATTTTTGTAGAGCAAAGGATTTCCCTGAGAACTTTAGATTCGGGAGAAATCACCGCATATCTGCTCGTCACTTCTGCCACAACAATAGCTTCATATTTTAATCCTAGCACTACTGTCTTTGATGTGGTATACATTTTCTGGATCCATAGGCTTATGGATGAGAAAGTTGTACGAGTAACCCACGTATTTCGTCTTCATAATTCACTATATGCTCAATATCTGGAAAAATTAAAGTTGTTAAATGCTTGTTATATATCAGGCCACTGTCCACGTTCTATCAGCCCCAAAATCGACTTATCGTGGCGGATTTTTGATGTGACGATAACATCCTTGTGTAATGATAATTACATATTTGCTTTCCGTTGAGAAGAAGATGTAGGGCAAATTCTGGCACTTGTCTGAAGTTAAAATGACTACACGAACTAACTCTAATGCTGACGCTCCCTATGAAGTTAGCTTCTCAAAGTCCTTTCGCATCATTTCCATTAATTATCTAAGAGCCTGAGCTGCAGAACTGAATAGAGCAGATACAATCTTCTGTAAGAGCGTACAGCTGCTGGCGTACGAAAATGACATCGATATTATTGGCCTCAACAACCGCCCGTTAGTTCTGTTTTCTCCAGACTGGATAAGAAAACGAAACAAATGGGTCTGGTAGTGAACGAGGGCAAGAGGAAATATCTCTTTCATTAAACAAACAGTCGTCGCACTCGCGGCTAGGACCCATGTCACTGTTGACAGTCATAACTTCGAAATCGTAGATAATTTTATCTTTATCAGAATAACTCTTGCCAATAGGTGCTACTTCGGACTGAGCAGGTAATTGAGAAGTAAAGACCGCTTTCTCGACGAAGAAAGACCAAACTCTACAAGCCACTCATCATCCCCGTCCCTAGACATGGTGTAGAGACATGGACGACGACAACCTCTGAGGAGTCGGCGTTACGACTTTAAAGAGAAGGGTTCTTTCCTTTACGCATAGGCAACGGCGAGTACCGCAGACGATTGATCGACAGCTGATGGCGAGGTCAAGTCGTCCGAATGAATGAAAACACTCCAGCTCCCAGAGCGTTCGACGCAGTACCCTGCGGGGAGCAGAGGAAGAAGAATGCGTTCTCTCCGTTGGAACGATCAGGTGGAGAAAGTTCTGGATACACTTGGAATCTCCAATTAGCGCCAAACAGCGAAAAGGAAGAACGACCGGCACGCTGTTGGTAAACTCGGCTTTGACCGCATAAGCGGTGTCTACGCTAATAAAGAAGAAAAAAAGAAATTGAAAAATGTGAGGTAAACATTAGGGCAATTCATAATCTGCTGCAAATGGTCTTGCATATTTGCAATTGCAAAATTGTGAATTGCCCTAATATTCCTTGTTAGAATGATCTGATCAATTTTATCAATACAGCATAAGAGGTTTTAGCTCTTTTTATAGTTCAGCGATTTCATTTCTGAACAATGGACTCTTCGGAGATTTTGACATTATATCACAATCGGTGATAGCTTAAACCTTTTTTTTTCTCAAAATTTAAAACCGTTTATTGGAAGTCAAAGTTTCTCATAACTTTAAGTCTTCACTTTTTGGGAACACTTTGAAGGGAAAAACGCAAAAGTGAGAGAAATAGTGTTTCAAATATCAACGAGTAGCTTCGTCAAAATCACGCCAATCGTTTTGGAGTTTAGACAAAACATTCTTAAGGTATTATGCATTAATTGAAGACAGAAAAATACTCCCTCTTAAAAATATAGCCCAGATGTAGAAAAATCTAAAAGTGAAAGTACTGCGTTACTGCTTGTCGCTTCGAGGTTATGGCTAACTAAGGTTTGAAAGAACTGATGACATACATACATATGTACATGTATCTCATTAAATTTGTAGTCCTGAACTGTAAGTTATTCGAGAATCCCACTGATTCCAACAATCCGTCTTTCCACCTTGTTTTCAAATCTAATATTCTCATTGACAAACTTCTTTTGATCTACTTATATACGATTAAGTACATATTTATCAATATAGTCGTGGCGAATATATGATACTCTAAATTTAAAACAGCAAATATTACAGTGTGGTCAAAAATTCTATAAAAAAAATTGATAGATGGCTTTGGAATTCACAGTTTGCTCTGAAATTTGTCTATCTTAGAGCACTGAACGGCTGACTAGTGCGCTTTGCTGACAAAAATGCAATAAAAATTTTGAGTATAGCACAGGTATTGCGGTCAAACAAGTTTACAAGCTCGCGTGGTAAGGGCATTTCTGAAGTTCAATGTTGTAGAAGTGCTGACCGCAAGCAAACCGCAAAATTAAGACACGAAGCTTACAAAAACATAGTAAAAACAGTTATGGAAAAATGTAAGCGAAACAAAAAAAAAAAAAAAAAAAACGAAAACGTATTTGTCAAACCGCTGACACATAAAGAAGAAATAGTGAAAAAACATAAAGCTTCCCAATGATCAGTCATTGCCGGCGAGATGCTGCATACTTGGAGCCGATGACTCATGGAAGACGCCACAGCTACCGTGTCGGCGAGACGCTTCCGTATAAGCGATTAACTTAGCTGACGGACTCATGCAAGTTTACACTTATGTTTTTACTATATACATATGTAAGTATGTATGTATGTATATAGTATATAGAAATGCAGTTGCTTGTCTTTTCGGCTGCAAAACTTATTTGACCACATGAAATCTCTTGTAATTGCGGTGGAAGAATTTTTACAACAACACAAGCAAATTAAAATATTTTATACCCTGAACAGGATATGCCACAATGTTTGAAACACCGAAAACAGAATGGTAGAAGACCCTATTAAGTATGACCATACATTCATTTATAGCTGAGTCGATTTAGTCATGTCCCTCTGTATGTGCGCAAACTAGTCCCTCTGTTTTTGAGATATCGAGCTGATATTTTGCACTCGTCTTTGTCTCATCAAGAAGCTGCTAATCTGTTGAAACCGTCGATATCGTTCAACTATAGCATATAGCTACCATACAAATTGACCGATCCGACTCAAGCTCTTGTATGGAAAACTTTTTTATTTGAAAAGTTATCTTCACAAAATTTGGCACAGCTTTTTAACCATGACATTGCTACAATCTTCAAAGAAATTTTTCAGATCGGACCACTAAAGCATATAGCTGCCATACAAACTGAATAGTCAATCTCAAGATTAAGATTTGTTTATACTCTTATAAGCTATAAGATATGCAGCTGTGAAGGGTATTACAGCTTCGGTTAAAGTTAAGGCAAGCAACAACAACAAAATATGCCAAAAAGCCAAACCGAAAGCAAAAAAAGAGCGAAGACGTCACAATGAATTATGCGTCAGTTTGCCGGGTTAAGGAACTGCCGCGGCGCATCGGTGGCATGTCCAATGCCGTTGCTTCGGTTGCATATGGAAATGGGAGTGTCGGTATGCGTGTGCGCGCTCTTCATATGCACACAGCTATTCTCATACTCATGTATGTACATATATTTGTGGCGACATGCATGTTTGTATGTATAAATGCGGTTTCGTCGACTGTAATGCTGTTTGTAGTTATTGTGGTTACAGTTAAATGCGTTATTTTTAGCTGTTAACATTTTTCAATTTTTATTGTCATTGCTTTCTGCGTTTTTCTCTTGCTTTTGATCTTCTTTGCCCGAAGCGATTCTTTTTATCACCTCTTATTTTACAACTCCCGGCTCTTTGTGGCGTCCCATTTAAGCTTAATCAAGCAACTATTCAACAACAATATGAAATGCAAACAATATTTAATTGCAGCACTCGCAACTTACATATGTACATACACACACACACACACGTATGCATGCACTTTAGACCGCGAAGCTCGGTGATAAGCGTGACTTTGTGGGCAACGCGCGACGCGTCTTGCATAAAATATCGCAAAGCGTCTAAACACACATACATACAATGTAATGCTTACAGAAATGCATGTAATGTGCGCATGTATGTGGCTATTTAAGTATGTTTTTATTAGTAAACAAATCAATCATTGGCAACGCGATTTCTGCGCGCATTTTATCGCTTGTCTTTATTAGTCGTAACTCTTTCCAGGTTTTCAGCTTTGCTTCACACTGACAATCTCTTATATTTTATGGTTAATTAATTGCTGTGATTTTCAGTAGATTAAGTAAATAATGCACTCTTGTAGAGACCTGGCGGTAACGTCTAAGCACGACTAGATATTGAACGAAATCGAAAGTTAGGTTCGGTTGGAAGTAGTTGCGCTTAGAGCCAAGCTCCATCTTGCAATTGACCAGAACTATACAAAAAGTTAGCAGATATGCTAAGGTAATTAAAATCACATTAGTTGGTTATTAATATTACTCGTATATTAACAGCCATTTCATGATATAAACTCAACCGATGTTAATTTTTAAGAGGTCTTACTAAATCCACCAAATAACACTATACCTAAAGGACGATATTTTTTTAAGGAACCTCACTCAGGAATATTCATATGTACATATAAAATGACTGCTCATGAAATGTTGCAATTTTCCATGCTTCATAACACCGTCACTTATATCTAATTTCGGACTTAGTCACCTAATAAAAAGTAATCCATTTCGAAGTTCTCTATTTTTTTGCAGAAAAAACACAGAAACTTCAAATTTAATGGGAAATGTTTATTATCATTCGAAACAACATTCTTTGGCATTTATGTTTTGAAGAATACCTCTTCCAAATGCCTTCGGCGGCTACGTCTCAGATGGTTCATCCATTGAAAAGTCTAACGGTGTGATATCACTTGATCTTGGTAGCCAATCGACCGACTGAAAACGTGAAATTATCTGCTTACCGAAGTGTTCTCTCAATAAGTCCATTGATTTTGCGATGTGTGGGAAGTGGCATCGTCTTATTGAAACCAAATGTCGCCGAGATCACAAGCTCTAATTTCAGGCATCAAATAGTCGGTTATCATGGAGCGATAACGATCACCATTGGCGGTTACGTTCTCACCGGCTTCATTTTTGAAGAAATATGAACCGATGATTCCACCGACCCACAAACCACACCAAATCGTTGACACGGCAGCTATTAAATCTCTTCAGATTACTCTTTGGTTAAATGCGGCCATTTTGCTTATTTACTTACGCATTCAGCTAGAAATGGGCCTCATCGCAAATCTTCGCTTCACTTGGGAAGGTCGAGCGGCTTCAGTTCTTGCACAAGCAGTCTTAAAAATTACTTCCACCTTAATCGTCCATTATATCATACATAAGTAATACTTCTTGTTGTGGCAAAGCAGCGTTGCCAACAAAAGACTTTCTTTAATTGCTGTGATCTCCACGTGGAAGTGGCCTAGTAAACGGAAAGCGAGTTTAGACCCATCCGTATAGATACTTACTCCAGCGTACCTGTACACCTCGCATCTTTCCCACTCTTTTCTTGAAGGGAAGGCAATATCGGGACTGATTTTATTTTATATTCTATAGGATTTCGAAAATCCGGGGTAATGGATAGACACGTGAACTTATTAGGTATCATAGCCAATTGCTTACAGAACGAGTCTGTTGGCCGTAATTGTAAAATGACGTTTAGTTCCCTAGTTGTCATTTTTCTAAGGGCTCCACTGATACATATACAAGTTTTGTACAAAAAGTATCGCGAATTTTGAATTTTGACGTATTTTGGTACACATATCCCCTATTTATGGTGACAAGCTCAACCATTTTGAATGTTTGGTTAATTTTTGACAGCTGCTTTGCTTGAAGGGATTTAGGCTCGTCTGGGATGTTTGTGCCAAAATTGCTCAAAAAACCTCAATCTTCTCCAGAAGTTCATAAGAGATGAAAGCTGCCACATTTGCCAAAGCGAAAAAAGCGCGCCAAGATTCTGGTCAATTGCAAGAAACAGATTCCTTTGATTGCAGGGGCGTCAATAAAATACTTTATATTACTTGCAATCAGCCAGAAATGCCCGGTTTTGTGGAAGAACAAAAATTGTCATTTAATATTGTTTACATATGCCTAACGAGGGTACTCAGAAACTTACCTATAACCGAAACCGCCACATCATCAGCGTAGGCCACAACATGTACCACCGTGTCTTCTAGATTTAAGAACAATTTTTTCATGTGATGATGATTTCAATATTATTAACCAGCTCATACTGCATTAGTTATTTGTGATCAAATCGCCACATTTTCAACTTACATATGTACATCGTGCCGCAACCACTGCATTTGATTACTCCGAGCACACCGTTTTGACTCAATTGAGGATATAAAAGCTGAATCGAAGAAGGCTCTGATGGCCATCACGACGGAGGATTTTTCCAAGTGCTATGATGACTGGAAAAATCGTTGGCATAAGTGTATTGCAGCGGGAGGGGATTACTTTGAAAGAGATGAAATGAACAAAATTCACCTTTCAATTTGATCACAGTAGTATATATGTAAACTAAGATTTCAACATTTTATGACCTACTAACCCTTTAAAGTGATGGAGATTTGATTGAAAAACATATTATACATTTCAAATGTTCTTGTTTTTTCCACTCAGAGCACACCTACATACATAGAATAATCCGCAAAATACTTTCGCAATGAAATATGTCCATAATCTCGCTTACAACCGGTATTTGGATGATATTTAATTATGTTTTTTTTTAATGTTCGGTTCTGCTCCGCAATGAGGTCACGATTTATCTCAACCAAATCTAAATGGCAATAATTAAAAGCAAAAGAGAAAAACTGCAAAAAAAAAAATCCAAAAATTTTTAGTCACTCTGTGGCTGGCAATTACCGGCGATTCAAATATATTAAATTACATATGTATGAATGTATGTATGAAAATTACATATGTATAAATGTAGGTTTGCATGCAATAACTTTGCTGACAAAAAATTTAAAGCGGACAGCGATTTTATTTGCTGTTGTGAGTTCTAGCGTACAAATAAGTGGTGTTGCAAAAGAACAGCCTGTTAAAAAATTAGTAATTTAATCGGTATGAGCCAGAAAGCAGAAAGCAACAGCGTGATAAATCACTTTTTTACTTGCTCTTATTGTACTTGACAAGGTAGAGAAGTACTCACACATAATTGCATAATAATTCAAGCAATTTGCTCTCGAAATTCTGAATGAACTTCCCCCAATCAGTCTTTGCCATTGACATCAGACAAATTGTTTGAGGAAATTATGTAGAAAATCACGTCAACCGGCAATTTATTCGGGACTACTTAGAAGAGTGCACAGAATTATAGTTAGCTGCTTATATGTAATCTATTTGGTATGTTTTATAAGTAATATTTATGTATAATATGTGTATAGACATGAGTATGTATCTATCTTCAAAGATGTTTAATTATCCGTAGTAAATTCAGACTTGAGACAGTGAAACTGATTTAAAAACGAGAAGCTCATACTTTTTTATGAAAATAGTTCATTGCTTAACTACTAAAGAAACAGGTGTATACTAGATTATATTGAGATAAAACCATAAAGAGTTATAAAAAAAGGGGTGATCTAAGTAGAGGTACTTTTTTCAATAGCCTATTTCACTCGTGAGTTGTTGAGTGAGTGTTTTGTTCAGTATTGCTTGACATTTTTTTATGGAGGGACTAACGTTTGAAAAACGTTTCCAAATCGTCCAACTTTATTACGAAAATTCACGTTTTGAAAAGAATGTGCTTCGCTCGCTTCAGTCGACTTATGGTCAACATAATCGGCCTACTGAGCGTACTATTTGCAACACTATCATTCATCTTGAGACCTATTCGACAGAATAGGCTACGTTCAGCACATAATGAAGAAAATAAAGCAGCAGTAGCTGAGAGTATACACGAAGATCGTGGATAGTCGAGCAACTTGGATTAAATTATAGAACGTCTTGGTGCATTTTACGTCGACATCTTAAGTTGAAAGCGTACAAAGTGCATTTTGTGCAAGAACTGAAACCGCCCGACCTTCCCAAGTGACACCATTTCGCTCTATGGGCTCTTGAAAAGTTCCAAGAAGATCCGACGTTTTCGAGAAAAATTTTATTCAGCGAAGGGGCCCATTTCTGGTTCAATGGGTATATGAACAAGCAAAATTGTACCATTTTGGACAAAGAGCAACCTGAAGACCCTCAAAAAATGCCATTTCATCCTGAAAAATCAAGAATTTGCTGTGGTTTTTGGGTCGGTAGAATGATCGGTTTATGTTTTTTCCAAAATGATGCCGGTGAGAACGTAACCGTCAATGGCGACCGGTATCGCGTCATGATAACCGACTATTTGATGCCTGAAATTGCAGCTCAAATGTCTCGGTGACATTTGGTTTCAACAAGACAGCGCCACTTCCCACACATCGTATCAGTGAATGGATTTATTGAGAGAACACTTGGGGGAGCAGATAATTTCACTTTTTGGGCCGGTCAATTGGTCACCAAGATCGTGTGATATCACATCGTTAGATTTTTGATATGTGGATATGTAAAGTCTAAAGTCTCTGCGGACAATCCCGCTTCGATTCCAGTCGATACTTAATGACCAAGTTATTGAGTTTATTTGTATTTTTAAAAATGCGTCCACTTACTGAACGAAATGAAGACTAACGTACTTTGTTGTATTTGACTAAAAGCGACTATATTAAATTTTTTGTGGAACTCTTTTAAGTTCGAGATGCGTTACGAAGCTTTAAGCTCTAAGGACCTCCGAACTTTCAGCGATTTGCTAATCTAGATAACAGCATTTTATTCAATTTTTTTAGTCATTTAATATGCTTTATACAAAGTACTATATATCTAATTAAAATACTCTCAATAACACCTTTCTTGCTAATTTAATATTCATTTGCTACTTAGCATTAATACCAGACTCCATTTCTATATACTTAGATTCACTAAATAATGGAATACTTTTACACATAAAATAGCGCGCTTGTACTCATAACTGGTTTCCTCTCATTATTCACCTTAGTCTGGCGTAAATAATTCAATAAAAAAGGTGAAAAAACTAAAATAATTTCCAACGTGATTCGTTGACCAGTTATGCATGAGTATTTAGTTCGTCTGCCCGTTAAGCTTTGAGCCGGCACAACTACAGCAACTTTACACAACAAACACATGCGATTCAGATGATGACTCACCTACCTGTTTCGATAAATTCTGTCGTATAATTTGAGAGCTGTCGCGATTTCGTAATCAACTCTTGGCACTTTGGCAAATCGCTGCGTTTGCTCTTTTGCCATTTGGCCATTTCACGCCAGCATCCATGAGCTTACACCATTAAGGCCAAGCAATAATTAGCAGCGCCCACTGTTCGTTGAACGTTGTACGTGTCCGGCGATCGTGCGGAGATTGGCGTTTATCGACGCTTTTTGTCAACGCCACAGGGGAAATCGCCGGAGCTTACACTTTTCGCTTACAACGACTATATACTGTATGTATATACATATGTATGTATGTATATGTTTATGGATTACAGTATAGATATATATTGTTATTTCTTTAACACCGTATTTTTTTTTCAAATTCAAAATTTTTAATGAGATTCTTTGTTTATTTTGCTTTGGCAAATTCGCTTGATGCTTTTGTTAATGATTGTCGGCATCGATTACCGCATTTCTCGCTTTCACTAAACCAGCCACAGCTGACGTCGGTACAAATTTTTTAATCTCACAAATTATTCATGCCTAAATACTATACATTACACGTATGTGGGCAGCCTTTTGATAGCGTCCACGGCTTCATTGATTACTATGACTTTATTGTGCTTTTTGAATTTTGCGCAAATTTTGAAATGCTCAGTTTTTACTACAGTCTGATTCACGCATTAAGATGATATTCAATGGATTCTTGCGTATTTTCTTCAAAGAACTTTTAGTCATCATATAATAACTCAATCCAAAGTTCAGGCAACTGTTTCGAATTCATTGAACGAAATTATTTTTCTTAGAATTCTGGCAGTTGAAGTATTAGATACTAGCTGACCCCGCAGCCGTTGTCCTGCGTGAAATTATATGCTTTGAAATAAAGAAAAGTTGAAATTATATTGTGTTGAAAATGATTTATTTTCGATTTTTCTACATTTTTTTTATGTAGCGCAGCTTAATAAACATAATTTTTTTGATTTCTGTTCTGGTGCGTAAATATACAAAGAAGATGGGTTTCCAACTCGTCAACACGCCACATATATCTGGCCAATTTTCCCTGGAAATTGAATACGTTTAAACTGAAATGGCTGTGCCTTGTATTCGATAACTGCGTCATAATCAGTCGGGTTCCATTACACCATTTACGGTTTCGTCTTTCTTGTCAAGACGATCGATCGATTTATATGAGCGCAAACCTCCCAGAATTTGACTTTGAATCTTCCAGTTTAAGTCATTAACATTGTGCTCTCCAGCAATCGCAGTTACGATAATTTGACCAATGTGCGGATAAACATTCGTGATGAGTTCATCTTCCGTTGAAGTGAATTGACAAAAGGGATGTGAAATTGATATCAAACCACTGGAAGTATCAACCGAAATTTGCCCATTTCCAATTCTTAGCGAATACAATGTAAAATGTCGTCGGCAATGTCATTTTTTCGTATCCCATAATTAACGCGAATTTAAAGGCTGATACATCGAAATGATCTTCGCGAAAAGTATGCGAACTTCAGTGGCATGCGAAGTACTATCGCATTGTCCTTCGTCTGTTTCCAGTGATTATCATGTTCCAGCAAATGCAACTGCTGGCATGCTTCTCAAAAAGTTGCACACACTGTACCATTCATAATACACAGTTCAAATATCGATCCATTTGATACTGCTGATCTCATATTGTTCAAGGCCAATAACCGCTATGTTGCTTTCTTTGGTGACGTACTTGCAAACGTATTTGATCGATTTCACCAATCTACAATATTCAACATTGACATGAGTTTTGAATGTGAATTAAACAAAAGGGGTGAATATGGTACGATCATGCGTAGTCAACTTCGATGTGTTGTTAACGTCGATATTCACGCCTCTAAATGCTAAATGTTCTGCCATTGTCGTCTGGTGAGCGACGCCGATACAGTGAATATCCATCATTTCCCATTTCCGTTTCCGAAAGAAAAGGACATGAGTAGTGTTTCGTGCATTAATTGTCAGACATACAAACCAAATTTTTTTAGGTTCCCAAAGTCCATGAACCATATTGGTTTTCACCACTTCGTATAATTCTAGATCTATCTCTGAATCAGGAATTTCCGCTGAAATGATTTCATCAGTTTGATCTGGTGTAATCACCATCCGCATCCAAAGCAGAATGTGTGCGTGCGGCAACACGCAACAGAATACATTCAGCATCTAACAGCACCATATATACCATAGGTTGCTTCAAGATAAAGACCGTCAAACATCGCTGCTATTGTTTAAAAAGTCGTGCTGTGATATCGTTACGATCGCTAGCTGATTGACCGCGATCCATAATTCCGCACGTATGTGATCGCATTTTGGGAGTACTTCTTGCCTATCCTTGGGCTGCCATATGTTGATGGCAAAAAGAACGCCGACCGATATTACGTGGCTTCGTAACAAATTTCAATATGCAATTGATCACATTGTGTGAAACACACATAAAGTTTTCACTGAATAATTTACAACAATTTTTCCTTTGGATAGGACTTCTCCTCATGAAAAGTATAAGGTATTTGTTTCTAAACCTTTCCCGATCCACAACAAACAACCTTTAAACATTTCATTAAGTCTCTTAGTGTTACTAACAAACAAACATTCATTTTTTTATATGTATGTACATATGTATGTATATATGTCTCTAACGTTTGTATAGGGAAAAGAAAAAGGCTGTTTTAAGGGTTTTCCGGAAATTATTCGAATTTTTCTCGCCGTAAAAACCATCTTTGAACTTCAACGAACATTTAAGAAAAAGAATTTGCCAAATTGGTCCAGGCGTTATTGAGTTATGCGCGTACATACATTTTTGGTATGGTATTCATTTTTATTTATATAGATTATTTGTTATTATTTATGCCCTGAAAAGGGTATATTAAGTTTCCCATGAAGTTTGTAATATCCAGCAGGAAGCGCTGAATACCCCTTAATATACACATATAGTGGGTCGTTCATTAAGTAATTTCGTTTAATGATAACATCGTTTTGCATTTTTTCGCACTTAACCGCTTTCTATTTCTTTATTAGCGTAGACACTGCTTACACGGTTTTACAACAGGGCGCCAGTCGTTCTCCCTTTCTGGCACCAGCTATAGACTCCAAGTGTAGTCAGGTCCTTCTCCACCTGATCTTTCCAACGGAGTGGAGGTCTTCCTCTTCTTAAGGGTCCATTTCTTGAGATGAATTGTTCTCCGAAGTTTTCCCTCAAAATGGCCATAGAATCGCGAGCTGTGTGGCATGTAGCGCCATCTTGTTGAAACCACATGTCAACCAAGTTCAGTTCTTCCATTTTGGCAACAAAAAGTTTGTTAGCATCGAACGATAGCGATCGCCATTCACCGTAACGTTGCGTCCAACAGCATCTTTGAAAAAATACGGTCAATGATTCCACCAGCGTACAAACCACACCAAACAGTGCATTTTTCGGGATGCATGGGCAGTTGGCCACCAAGATCATGCGATTTAACGCCTTTAGACTATTTTTTGTGGGGCTACGTCAAGTCTAAAGTCTACAGAAATAAGCCAGCAACTATTCCAGCTTTGGAAGACAACATTTCCGAAGAAATTCGGGCTATTCCGGCCGAAATGCTCGAAAAAGTTGCCCAAAATTGGACTTTCCGAATGGACCACCTAAGACGCAGCCGCGGTCAACATTTAAATGAAATTATCTTCAAAAAGTAAATGTCATGAACCAATCTAACGTTTCAAATAAAGAACCGATGAGATTTTGCAAATTTTATGCGTTTTTTTTTAAAAAAAGTTATCAAGCTCTTAAAAAATCACCCGATACATATGAACTCGTACAGCTCATCGTTCCATCGAATGCGATATTCGCCGTGGCTAACGCGCAAAGGACCATAAATCTTTCGCAGAACTTTTCTCTCGAAAACTCGCAACGTCGACTCATCCGTTGTTGACATCGTCCAAGACTCTGCACCATATAGCGGGACGGGAATTATGAGTGATTTATAGAGTTTGGCTTTTGTTCGTCGAGAGCGGACTTTTCTTATCAATTGCCTACTCAGTCCGAAGTAACATCTATAAGCTAGAGCTATTCGGTGTTGGATTTCGAGGCTGACATTGTTGTTGCTTTTAATGCTGTATTTGTAATTAATTTAATGTGTACGGAGACAATGTGTTGACCGAACGACAATGCCAAAATTGGGTTTAAAAATTTCCTTCCAGCGATTTCGATCTTGAGATGCATCACCTCCTGGAATGCATGTTTTCAGGAGCCGATGTGGATACAATAAAGTCGATTAAGAGTAGCTGTTTTGCTTCTTCAATGTTTTTCTCCCATAATAAGCTTAGTGACTGTATTGAATAATGGTAAAAAAGTTTACACACAAGTTCCTGTTGTAAATAGTTTCGAAAATATTACCGCCCAAAGATTTGGCCTTATAAATAATAATCTAATTTTTGTTATTTTGAAGGTTTGTGTAGTTCAAAACTAAGAGCACTTAGTAAACTAAACTTACCCAACTCCACAAATTACTTCATTGGTTAGAAGATCAGCAGTTATTAAAGCCGTTTACTTACCGAAACAACAAAATTATATATCCCTTCAATTATTGAAAGGTCTGCTGTCTAGCTTCAAATTTTCACCAGCTTGACATGAAGCCAATATTTTTAAATTTTTTGTTCTCAACACGCCTTAGTTGAGTTAAGAAGATAACAAACCCCGTCCTTATATGAGTATGGTATGATTTGTAAAATTATGTACACTGACGAGAAATATTTTAGCATTATAAATTAATTTTGCTACGAACTGCTGTTGTAAGTCACATCTAAAAGGAAATTCATTACCATAAAGAAAAATAAATCATTGAAGAGGAAGGATATCATGTCGCTAAGGAAGCTGATCGGCTAATGAAAAACGTTTGAACCAAAAAAAGGTCCAAAGTAGTAGGCATTTAATTTAATTATTTATTTTAATATTTTAACCTGTGAGAAGCTGAAAGGCTGATCATTTTTTTAGCAGTTATATCGAGTGATCCAAGTAGAGTCATGTTATTTCTGTTCAGTGTGCTTTGGCATTTCATTATAAAAAGACTTACGTCTGAATAACGTTTACAAATCGTTCAATTTTAATACGAAAATTCATGTTCTGTACAAAATGTTTTTCGCGCGCTTCGCTGAACTTGTGGTCAACATAATCGGCCTACTGAGCGTATTATTCGCAACAACATCACCCATCTTGAGCAGCCGTAGCTGAGAGTGTACACGGAGACCGTGGAGAGTCGATTCGCAACACTCGGACTGACGTATGGAACGACTTGGCGCATTTTAGGTCAAGATCTTAAATTGAAAGCGTACAAAATACAGATTGTGAAAGAACTAAAGCCGCTCGATCTTCCCAAGCGACAACGTTAGGCTCTATGGGGTCTTGAAAAAATCCAAAACGATCCGATGTTTTCGAACCAAATTTTGTTCAGCGATGAAGCTCATTTCTAGATCTAGATAGATATGTAAGCAATTTGGGACAAAGAGCAACCTGAAGACCCTCAAAAAATACCATTTCATCCAGAAAAATCAAGAATTTGTTGTGGCTTTTGGGTCGGTAGAATCATCGGTCCATATTTCTTCAAAAATGATGCCGGCGAGAACGTAACCGTCAATGGCGACCGTTATCGCGTCATGATAACCGACTATTTGATGCCTGAAATTGAAACCCGTGAGCTCGGCGACATTTGGTTTCTACAAGACGGCGCCACTTCCCACACATCGCATCAATCAATGGATTAATTGAGAGAGTAATTGGGTGTGCAGACAATTTCACGTTTTGGGCCGGTCAATTGGCCACCAAGATCGTGTGATATCACACCGTTAGACTTTTTCCTGCGAGGATATGTAAAGTCTAAAGTTTATGCGGACAATCCCTTTTGAGACGTAGCCGCAGCCGTTATTTGAAATCTTCATTTGAATCTTCAAACAATATATGCCAAGAATATTCTTTCAAAATATAGTAAACACCTCCCATTAAATTTGAGGTTTCTGTGGTTTTTCTTTAAAAAAAAGAAGAGAGTCTCTAATTGGAGAAACATCAAGAAACGCACAAATGTTTATTTTGATTTCTTTTTAACTTTCTTTTAAATCAATGGTTTTAATGTAGAGTATAATAATCGAACTGAACTGATCCATAAACCTCAATAGAAACCTCAAATTCTTATAAAACCAACTTGTTTTGATATTAGCTCATTGCTACTCACGCTAAAATTTAGCTCATGATTGTACTATATAGCATATTACACAAGTATAAATGTTACATTTCGAGCGCCGATGTATTAATTGCAAATATGTAATATTACAACAAAAATAAATAAATAAATTGGTTCAAATAACACGTTCTTATTTACATATGTATGTCGATATGTCAGTGTATCTGCCTGGGCGGCCGACTTTAAGTGATTCACGCCAGTTAACCGGAAACTCACAAAACAGCGCTATGAAGAAGAACGAACAACGAATGCACTAAGTTAAGTGAGAAGAGAGCTTTGAGCGCATTAATTGGTCGCTAATATTGAATCATCGGAACGCTCAATAAAATTTCGATAAACCGAAATAGAGAAATATTTTCACTCAAAGCGCTTAAGGTGGCCGCTCGTGGGCAAACCACTCAATTTGTGGCTGTGGGTGTTGAGAGGTGAATGGTGCAACTGTGTGGGTGATATTCACTTAGTCTAAAATGTGCACAGTGTTTGGGTTTTGACCTCTTAGTGGCACATTAATTATTGATATATGGATCTTTCAATATGAATAACTTTCAGTAGTAGACCAGGGTAGATAGTTCTTGAATTTTGTGTACAAAAATTTGGTGAGTACTTTCGTGAAAGAAAAAAATTTTTTTTAAGATTAAGTTAAATAACCGAAAAACTTGATTATTTGATTTAATTCACATAAATTTTAGGTTAAAACTTTACAATACAAGTTTTTTCTATAGGACTGGTAGCTACGCCGGAAATCGAGATAACCCGTTTTTAACCCCGAAAAATTCAACCACGACTCTTATCTTCCTCTCCAATTGTCACAAGCTTCTCTAGAAACGAATTTATCACCACCAGGCCAATTGGCCATAAATAGGAATAGACCGAATAGCAGTAATCTATGGCCAAAGCTGACCGCCTATGAGTGATTGCTTACTTGACGACGGTCCAATGGTTGACAGTATAGGTGCAAGTTAAGAGTTTGAACGTGGGAGAGCACGATAACATCGAGTAAATGAAAAAAGTGTGCTTTGAGACACCGGATTTAGCCTTAAGAAATTGCCGAGGATATCTTATTGCTCAGCGAGTCATAAGTAGATAAATAAATCATCTCTAATATGTTCGCTTTTCACACTTATGCTGATCATTCTTTCTCATTTCTATGGCATCTTCAAAAGCTCCAAGAAGATCCGACGTTTTCGAGGCAAATTTTGTTCAGCGTTGAGGCTCATTTCAATGAAACGTATCCGTGGCCACCATTTGATAGAGATAATCTTCAAAAATACTTGCCAAAGAATGTTCTTACGAATGATTATAAACATATCCCATTAAATTTGAAGTTTCTGTGT
Organism: Bactrocera neohumeralis; assembly: GCF_024586455.1. Taxonomy (NCBI): domain Eukaryota; kingdom Metazoa; phylum Arthropoda; class Insecta; order Diptera; family Tephritidae; genus Bactrocera; species Bactrocera neohumeralis. Next base: position 41,222,100 of record NC_065921.1, read on the forward strand.
TTTTCTTTAAAAAAGTAGGGAATCTCGAAATGGATCACCCTTTATTTGTTACATAGAGTTTTTATATCTTGAACAAAGTATTTCAAGTTTGCCACAAAAGCCCTTAAGGAAACGTCAAAGGTCCTATATAATATATATACACTTTCAAACGACTATAAACGATCAGCATAAAGGGCTTGATTCATTTAGCCATTACCACCTGTCTGTCCTTCTATCTCTCCGTCCGTCTGTCCGTATATACGCGAACTAGTTCCTCAGTTTGTGAGATATCCCCAAAAATGTGCTCATTTGTCGGAACCATCGATATCGGACTCTATCGCATATAGCTATCATACGAACTGAACGATCGGAATCAACTTTTTGTATATTTTGGAATTCGAATAACGTTTTTTGTGGAGACATTGCAAATTTATAATAAATTTTTATGGTTTCCTCAGTAAATTCAAACAATTCAAATAATATTACCACGATAATAAAAATGTTAATATGTTTTTTTTTTTAATAAATTTCTTAGCTTATTTTGAAAATATTGATAAATTTCAATTTGAAAGAACCTATAGATGTTTATTTTCTGGTTTGGTCTGACGGTACCTTATACAAAACTTTTGGCTCACACTGTTATAAGTACATTTAGAAGTACGTATCTAAGTATGTGTTCTTTCGCTTCTTATTACTCATAGCCACTCGAGCTCAAAACAAAACTTTCTCTGCTTCAGCAAAATTTAGTAAGAAACACTCATCGCACACACACAGAGGCTACACTCGCCTTTGTTTCGGACGCTGACTGTAGAGCGAATGCGAGTACTGGTATGTGGTTTTCGGTGGATATCGCTTAAGCGACTTCTAATTGAGTGACCAGTTAACTGAGTTGCGCGCACTCCGTCGACAGTTAGTTTTGCCTGTTGGAAAACTTTGTTGGGTTAGTCGAATGCGAACGTGCAGCTAAGCGGGTTGCTTGCTTGAATTAGTTAATTTTGCCGTTATTTAGTTAGTGAATTAGAAGTACGCGAATGCATACATACATATATACATAGGAATATAGTACAACGATAAGAGCCGTTGCTATCGGCGGTAACGCGAGCCCGCGATCGATTAATTTAACGAAAACAAAAATTTTAAACCATTTAAAATTAAAAAAAAATCAAAAAAAAATATTTATTAAAATAAAAATGGCGCATAAGAGCCACTCACACATGTTAGTGCTTTCGCTGGTGTTTTTAACGTTGTTCCACCGATTGGTGGCATATAATTTGTCACCCAAACCGAATATAATTGTTAAAGATCCACAGTTTGCTACCGGCTTGCCAAAAGTCGAGTCTTCTTACTTTGGTTTTACCATCAACTTGCGTCCGTTGGGGTAAGTGAGTGTTGGTGTTGTTTGTGGGTGTGTGCGCGCGATTGTAGTGGCCGCTTTGTGTGTGTGTGTGTGTGTAAGTGATACCTGTTAGTGGTTCATTACGGTTACGCATGGATTTTTCGAATTTTATGAATTGTGTAAATAATATGTATCTTGTTGTTGTTGCATGATTCATGCATATTAGCAAGAAGTCTATTATGAGTTGATTGAAAACTGTCAGCCAAAAGCAAAAATAAAAACTAAAAATAAAAACACTTGTGCCTTTGAAGGTTTGCCTGTGTTTGTGCTTATAATTGGAAATTCAAGGTGCTAATGGTGTAGCAAAAGCTTTCGAGTAAAATATATAAAAAAAATGTAAGCATAAAAAATTAAAAATTCTTAAAATAAAAAGTAAGAATTGAAAACAAAGTTATATTTTTAACAGAACGCTTTCGGAAACCAAATAAAAAATATAAAAATAAATACAAAATAAATAAATAATTAAAAGTTAAAAATATTTTTTTAATTACCAAAAAATTAAATACAAAATAAATAAATAATTAAAATTAAAAATGTTTTTTTATTGCCAAATAATTAAATGAAAAATAAATAAATATCTAAAATTAAAAAATATTTTTTTAAATTATATAATATTTTCTTTAATATTGTTTTTTTTTTAATAATGTGTTTTATTTCACATCTGTTTCGTTAAAAAAAAAAAATAACAACAGAACAGAATAAAATTAAAAGTAACAGATAAATAAAAAATATTTTTGAATATCAAATAAAAAAAATAAAATTTAAATTTTTCATAATTTTAACATAACTGATGAATTTTATTTCGTAATTTTGCATTAAAAATATTAGAAACACAATTCAACTTTTTTTTAGGCCTTTTTTAAGGTTTAAGTGGTTTTAATGCAAACTAAAACGTTTAAAAATAACAACAAATAACATTTATTGAAAAATTAAAGGCAAAAAATATTAGTAAACAAAATAAAATAACACATTATTATATTAATTAAATATTAGAAACACAATATTAATTGAACAATACTTATAAAAATTAATAATATTAGTATATTATATATTAAATAAGTAAATTATATATTAAAGAATTAAAATAATAAAAATAGTAGTATAATACCATTAAGAAATAAAATATAATAAAACAAAGATTAATTATAATTTTAATACAAAAAATATAAATAAACACATACATGTGTGTAAAAAAACAATAAATAATATCTGCAAGTAACTCTATCAATAAATAAGATAAAATAAAAAATAATTGAATTATTTGAATCAATAATGGTTACAGAGCTGTAATTTGTATTCATATGAATCAAATATATTATTTTTATACCCTGAACAAAGCTTTCCAAGAAAACGTCAAAGACACTAATAAATATATACAGTTGAACCATGTCCGTCCGTATGTACGCGAAATAGTCCCTCATTTCTGAAATATTCATCCGAAGTTTTGCACACATCTTTTCTCGTCAAGAAGCTGCTCATTTGTCGGAATCGTCGATTTCTGACAAGAAAAACGTTTACTTCTGTTGCACCGAAGCTAAATACCCTTCACAGGTGCATTTCTGTTAATAACTATGTGTTCAGTTTGTATGGAAGCTATATGTTATAGTGGTCCGATATCGGTGCTTCCAACAAATGAGCAGCTTCTTGTAGAGAAAATGACGTTTTCAAAATTTCAAAACGATATCTTAAAAACTGAGAGACTAGTTCGTATATATACAGACAGACGGACATGGATAAATAGACTCAGCTCGACATACTGATCATTTATATATACACTTTATAGGGTCTCCGACCCTTCCTTCTGGGTGTTACAAACTTCTTGACAAACTTAATATACCCTATTCAGGGTATAAAAATAATAAGACTTTCTTCATTACTTCAAAATTCTTAATTTGTCCTTCAAAAACTTTTTCATCCCCCTTGACTTCAATACACTTGTGCCAAAGTTTTTCCAATCCTCGAAACAGTTGTTAAAGTCAATTTCCGGAATCGACTTCAATGCGCGTAGCGATTCACGTTTAATGTTTTCAATTGACTTAAAATGGATTCCCCGGAGCGACTGTCTGAGTTTGTTTTTACGTTTTTTCTTCGGCATCGGCTCACTTTTGACACGACATTTGGGCGATTCATCGTCCGTTTCCGGATCGTAAGCATAGATCCAAGACTCATCGCCAGAAATAATACGTTTCATGACATCGTGGCAGTCGGAAATCGTTGTTTAACAGTCATTAACGTGTCGCTGTGATGACCAAATCACCTTTCAAAATGGTGTTTGCTGATTCATCCGATATTCCAACGATGCTAGTAAGATCTCTGACTGTTCATCGTCGATTCTCAAGCACCAATTCCTTTATTTTATTGACGTGTTGATCAATAATTGGTGCCGATGATCGTCCTGGATGTGTTTCGTCGGCAACGCGTTCTCGACCCTCTTTAAATATTTTGTACCAATCAAAAACACTTACTCGCAATAAAAAACTATCACCAAAGAAATTTCCCTACATTATAAACATTTCTTCACCCGAAATTTGAATCTGCATAAAAAATTTAGTTTTACTTCTTTTTTGAATAACTTCACTCATCGTAAAAATCGCCGAATGACTATGTACTTCGGAAAGCCAAGCATGCTAGACACTAAGAATTATTATTATTTTCATGTGACATTTGGCACAAGTATTACTGACAGTCCTAGAACCTCGAAAGAAAAATATTTCGACAAATGGGTTTTCGTACGAAGCAAAAATAGAGAAGACTTACTGTTTTTTGCCCGAAGTAGTATAGCTCCCATACAAAAACTTTGCTTCACGAAATATGGCATTGGTGTACTCTCCGAAAAAATTGTATGAGAATGGAATTTTGCCAGTTTTTTTTGCATAAAAAACAACTTCTTACTTCAAAACCACAAATTCCCCAACCGCAAATATCACGGAGAATATTGACCTGTATACATTGTATATGGATTAGGAGCATTGAATATAACACTTTTCTGAAAATTGAGAATGTCATAATTTTCCCACATTCCCAGAAAAGGGTAGCCAACAAGATCTCACTCATGGTAGTAGAATGTACTCCGCATCCGATATCTAACCTCAGAGATGGTCTTAAGATACCGCTGAAGAAGAAATTTTCGCGCTTCATGCGGGACGGGCGACCACAAAACTTTTTGATGAAGCATCGTTTTGATAGGTCTTCAATGAGCTTGTTGCTCTGAAAGCTTAGTAACTCAGCTAGTCATAGTAAGATTTAAAACTAACCACATGCCGGTTACATATTAACATATTTGGTTTTATGATTCCGAATAGGCTTCGGTCTTCATAGGTTATCATAGGATAGCTGTGAAATAAAGACTTGTCGAGTAATCTATAGTTTTGAATAACTTTCAAAAAGGTTTTGCAATTTTTATTTGTTTGTTTTCCAAATCAAAAACCGCCTACCGAGGAACGTTTGAAATAAAATTACGACGATTCTTTCAGAAGTTACTCTAAATCTATGTTTTACTCACAAAAAAATCCATAAATATGAGAAAAATAGTCTGAAGACTAAAATCTTGGAAAATATTAACTAAAAGTGAATAAAATTGAGTTCCTAAATATTTGCCAAAACGCGTATGTATGCCTGTTTATATGTACATATGTACATAGATAAACTCGCACACCAAATAAGAGATGAAGTCATACTTAATAAACACACTCGGTAGATTGATAAAAGCGAAATAACAATAAATGGGTTGTGACTGTTGTCTCCACAGCATTGAAGCACACACTTGAAGTTCGCTATGTACATACTTATATACATATACTTATGTACACCTGGAGTAGCTCAGTGTGCCGCTTTTTTAGATTTTCAACTATTTTAGAATTAAAAAAATATATCAACACACCGGCATATGTTTAAGTATAGTATACTCACATTACGGATCACAATGGAATGTATTCATCGCTTCACAAATACGAAACGAAAAAATATAGAAATTAATAAAAATCTATCGTTATCGGCCACCTTCAGTAACGGTGCCAAAGTGAGATATACATAAGTTGATAAGATTAGACAACGTTTTGCCTTTACCAAGAACATTACCGCTATGCATTTGTGGAAATATATAGAAATATTGGTAAATAACGGTGAATTTTGCAATGTTAGCCATATCTGTGGCTTTAAGGATAAGTAAATAGGCAACGCCCTAACGTAGTATAGCCTCTATATGATATAAATAAATATGTGCAATGTTTTATAGAATATTTTGCAATTATATAATATATAAAATGTTGTACATATCGGCATTGATTAGTAAATCACATCGATTTGCAAAAATTATTGCAATTTCAGGTGTGCTCGGGCTCATCAATATCGTATTTAATAAGTATGACAGCTGTCATGAATAGCATACATAATATATCATACAATTTAGGCATAACGGGTAAATAACATAGAGCAGAGGTCTGAACTTTTAATAGCTCATAAAATTTTATTTCCATTTTAACAATTAAATTTTTCCATGTTGATATGAATAATACGCTCGGAGATTGCTGCAATGCTTTGGGCAATAAACCATTCCAAATTTGAGGAAAATATATTGCTCAATAAAAAGTTTTCTATAATATATGAATTCAAAAGTTGTTTTTGCCAAAATCAGTTTTTTTTTATTCAACGTAATTCCCTTCAAGGCGACCCTTTTCGAAAGCATTTTTGTACTGCGATTTGTCTTTTACTTCAAAATGGGACCCAGTTTCGGCGATCACCTCTTCATTCGACGAAAATTTCTTCCCAGTACTTTCCTTTTCTACGGTCCATTACCACTGTTGATTGTATTTCATTTATGAAGGTAGTCATGCGCGTCACAAATACAGACGTCATAACCATAACAGCCGACTGTTGCATTTTTCCACGCTTTGGAACGGGTTCATCTATTATCACATGTCGATGGAAAAATTCGGGTTTATTATGCTTGAACATATCCAATCCCTGCTCCGAATCATCAACTCGTCGTTTGTTTGGGCAAAAGTGAGCTCGCGCAGCACCCACTTTGCACATATGTAGCTTTCTCATCCCAAAATATTCCTGAATGATATGATGTACACATTCAACTCATATATTTAGAGTGACTGCTACTTTGAAGAACTTCACTTTAAGATCAACCAAAATTATAATATTTATGAACTTTTTTGATGTTTTTGACGGGCGACCACTGCGTTCACCGGTTTCGGTGCTTATTTCACCAGTTGTAAACTTAGCATACCAATCCTTGATGGTTGATTTTCCTGGGGCAGTGTCCGGAAACTCGTCATCAAGCCAAAGTTTTGCTTCAACTGTATTTTTCCCCTTCAAAAAGCAATATTTTAATATCCGCGAATATCCGTTTTCTTCATTCCACAATAAGTTGCATCACTCAAAATGATATAATTCACAAACTAAGAATTCGACAGCTGTCGAATTTATACACGCGCTTTTTGAAGATTAGAGCTAACTAAAAATCATATGGATTTAATTCTTGTGGCGCCATCTGTGTGTCAGCCGGGGGGTAATAGACTTGTCACCTCTGCTGGATTTTGATCGCTTTATTTATATGTATGGACTTTACAGAGTCTCCGACATTATTATCTAGGTCTTACAAACTTCGTGGCAAACTTAATATAACCTGCTCAGGGTATAAAAAGTTTGAATCTCATAAGATAACTAATCGATAATTATGGAGGGGCATTTGGAGAGCTCTATTCAACAATCTTTGTTTGTATTTATGTCTTTTGATAAGATTCTGAGCTTTTCGAACAACTGGTCTTGATTAATAAAGGCTTTTAATTTATCGCAAAAAACTAGCGTTTAACTTTAAGGACAGATTTGATTGAGTAGGGGTTATGTTAACCGCTATATATCTTTTAGACGTTTCGACCGCAATCATTTTCAAACTGTCAGATTTCAAATAACATCTATACCTATGAAATCTTTGAGGTCGGCTTTAGAATGTCATAGGTTTACTGCAAGCAAGGCAACGTAAGCTTTTTTCTAATAGTTTTGCTATTTACCACCCTCTAATCGTGTTCCCAGCATTACTCTTTTAGAGAAGTCGGAAAGGCTATCGAATAAGTTAAGAAATCGCTTAAACTCAGTCGACGATTTAGCAAGAGCTTCCTTCTCTAAAGTTAGCCGTCTCTAGTTTGGAAGTGGACATACAAATTGCGTAGCTGTTATAAATCTGAAAGTTCTATAGGTATGAAAGCAAATATTTGCCGCTTCTTTAATGAATCGTACCTTCAGATATTTCCCATTTGAAACTTTTTTTAGGGAACTGTGCATTATTTGTATTTAAATATGTATATTGCTGTGGATGCTTTTCGGAGCTTTTTGCAAACTTATGATTTCCCAGACTCGATCAGCTAGCTTCAAAATAATTGTCTATATCCTCGATTCATTTATATTGCTTAGTAAGCTTTTTGATCTCAACATATGTTTTTTGTTCTTATCACTCGTTGTTTTTGATTTATGACATTCGCAGAAAATTCACGGAAACCTACACACTTATATTTTTAAAGGCGACAAAAATTACGTCTCAGTACTCTTCGTGCATCTTGATTTAGATATTATAATATTTTCGTATAAATGTATCTATGTACATATATGAATTATGTGCGGTTTTGATCTTTTCGGTGCAGTTCATGAGGTCATGCCAACAATTTTCGTTCAAAAAATTATACTAATTTTTCCTCCGAACAAAAAAACTAACTTCTCTCTCGTCTTCGTTTACTCGGTATGTTTGTTATTCAGCCACAAGAATTTTACTTGATGTGATTAATTAATTTCATAGCAATGACCAATCGCTGTAATACAAACTAACGCCAATCATATGAAGTGTTTCTAACTGTTAAATATTTAACTCACATAAAAGAGTGCGTGCGAAGACATGATTCCATACATAAACTGGAGACTGAAGAAGAGACAGATAAAAATAGATCGTTGAGGAAATTTGGCTGATAAATATTGGATACTCCATTCGCTATTCCCAAACGATTTGTCATAACATGCGACTTGAGAGGTCTCAAGCTCAGTCCAAGATCGTTATTATTGCATCATGTTATATAGACAGTGGCGAATCGATCAAACAAGTGGTATAAATCAAATGTAGTGGCTTAACCATACTTTTTTGTCCAGACTTCAACTGCACGGGGATACGATTTTTGATAAATCACACTTTTAGTAATACTCGTGCCTTAAAGAGAAATAACTTTCGGTTTATTACACAAAAAGAATTTTAGAGAGATGGAATCTACCTTTTCAGTAGCCTTTTCTGACAGATCATGCGAGAGTCGTGTCAATCTCTTTTTGCTTTCATATACTATATACCCGCTGTTTCTAACCTAAATTTATCTAATTTGAATCTTTCTAGCATAATTGTTGGTGCGCCACGCGCTCAGTCCACACTACCGGCGCAGCGAAATGTCAATGAAACTGGTGCCATATATCGGTGTTCGCTGTCACCGACTTCCACATGCAATCCATATGTCATAGATGACAAAGGCAATTTCACATTCGAGCGACCTGACTCGTACACCTACGATAGCGAGGCGCGCAACAATCAGTGGCTAGGCGGCGCCATGGACGGCGGCACAAAGGATACCGATAAACTGCTTATATGCGCACCACGTTTTCTATCGCCAACCATTAGTGATTATATAATGAATGGCGTGTGCTACTGGGTTGCCGATACGCTGGACGATAATCCTAAAAATGTGCAAAGAATTTCACCTTTAAGACTCAAGTCGGATCAAATGAGACAAATTAATGGTCATCGAATTTACTATTATATGCTTGCCGAGGAGGGTTTGAGTGCGCACGTCACAGATAATAATGAGGAGTTCGTCATTGGTGCGCCTGGCATAAATACGTGGCGTGGTTCGACGATACATTGTCGCAAGCGGTTCGAAGAGGATCCCACACTAAGTCGACGTGATACAAGCAGTCTGTCCAGAAAGCGTGTAATACGAGATCTTGAATTTTCCGGCCAATATACGTTGGATACTGGGGAATTACAAAATGATTCGTATTTCGGTTATGCTGTCGGTTCGGGTTACTTTGATAGCAACGACGAAACTGAGCTGTTTTATGTAGCTTCAGCGCCGCAAGCCAACCTGCAGTCAGGCGAGGTGAGTAGCAGTTAATGTTAAGATGTTTGCGTGGCAATCTTTAATAGTCAATAACCCTTTCGACAACAGGCCTATTTGTATAAATACTCTGAAGACAGTCTGCTCAAATTGAAGCGTATCTATGTGTTTCGTGGTGAGAAGTTTGGTGAATATTTCGGTTACTCACTGATTACTGAGGATCTTAATGGTGATGGACTTACCGATGTGGTAATCTCAGCGCCACAATACTCGTCAACGAACTACTTCGACAACGGTGCCATCTATGTATTTCTGAACAAGGGAAATGTAAGTGTACACGACAACTTAGAAATATATAGCCTAGAAAAATAATAATATATTCACTCACTTACAGTTCAATTTCGAAAGAAAACTTATCATATCGCCGGTGCAAGGCAAGGCACGTTTCGGTACGACCCTCAGCCGCTTGGGTGATATCAATCATGATGGCTTCAATGGTTTGTGTCTTAAATATATTCCTCTGTATTAACAGTGGCATATAATTTAGTCGCTTCTCCTACACAGATATCGCAGTTGGTGCACCATTCACCGGTAATGGCGCAGTCTTTGTCTATCTCGGCAGCAGTAGCGGTTTACGCGAAGAGCACAGCCAACGTCTGGATGCGCCAGAGTCGGTGAGCAGCAAATATGGTGAGCACATGTTCGGCCACGGTCTCTCCAAGGGCGTCGATATCGATCGCAACGGCTTCAATGATTTTGCCATCGGTGCACCGAATGCCGAAGCGGTTTTCGTCTATCGTGCCTATCCAGTTGTTAAGATACACGCTACTGTCAAGTCGGCAACTCGTGAAATTAAAACCGATCAAAATTCATTCAAAATCACGGCCTGCTATAAAATCAGCACCACATCCACACAGTTGACCGGCCAGGACTTGGCCATACGCATTGTCGTAGATTCGCAAGTCAAGCGCGCCAAGTTCATACAGACGCGCACGAATGAGATCAGTTTTAATGTTTCGGCGGGCTTGCAGGAACAATGTCGTACGTTCGACTGTGAAGTATACACGAATGTGGCGGATATATTCAAGCCGATCGAGTTGGATATGCATTACGAACTAATTAATGGTGTGCCGAAAACGGAAGGTGAGTAAAGAGATCCAGGTGATCATTGGTTTGGCAACTGTAGTGGTACTTGTAAGACAAAAGGGAATGAGAATTTTTTTTCTCTCAGTTTAAACGGACAAAGCGATATCTTAAGCTATATCCTCCCATAAGAATATATCGGACATTCAGGGAAATCTTAGAGTTTGTAAATTTTTTATTTCTTCGCTCAAAACTCACAAATTATTCTCAGCTTAACCCCTACTTATTTTATTCACAGCTTTCTGCGATAAATGTGCCGCCGTTGATCCCGCCGAACCGTCTATATATCGAGAAAAAATTATCTTTAGCACTGGCTGCAGCTCTGACATTTGTGTAGCCGACCTGGAAGTTAAGAGTCGGGACTTGAAGTGAGTGTCCTTTTAAATACTAAATGCAAATGTAATATTAACAGTAATTTAACGTCATTTACAGTCACACTTACATACTCGGCAGTAGTCGTACGCTTTCCGTTACCTATGACATAACGAATCACGGTGAGACCGCTTATCTACCTCAAATCAGTTTCACTTCATCGAATCACATGCCATTCGCGAAGATACCAGGAACCTGCCGTCCCAAAGAAAATGACTACTTAGAATGTGATTTGAAGAGTAATGATGTGTCGATGGCAAAAGGCGCCACAACTTCATTTACCGTTACTTTCGATGTGTCGAGTATATCGGGCAAAGCAATGGTATTGACGGCGAAAGTCTTCAGTACCGGGAAAGAGGCGAATGATGCCAATAATGTTGCGACCGATGTTGTAACACTGGGTGAATTCACGGAAATCGATGTTGTTGGGTAAGTAGTGTTCAAGTTTTAACAGTTATAAGTGTGGAAAGTCCGAAGTTTGTGAAATAATGACTAAGTACTCTGATTTTTGATTTCGGAATATCGACCAAAAACTATGGAAGAGAATAAAATATTGTTTTTGAAGTTCGATAATAATTTAAAAAATAAATAACAAATTGCCATGCGGATCCAATCAAAGAACGCTAGCAGAGCTTTTTGGAGAATTATTTTTTCGACAAAGTTGCCACTTTTTCACAAAATTATATATGAAATTATTACAATATGAGTATCAAACAATAGGGGCTTACGAAAGCTTAGTATGGCAAATATGTCTGAGAAAAGTAGCCACCTATATGGAAATATTTATTCCAACAATATGACAATATTGGTCTAAATATATGGAAAGTCTTCCGTGTCCATGGAAATATTTTCGAATCCGAAAGGTCGGGAGTTCGGATGGTCGAATAACTTCAGTTATTGTCGAACTCTTTACTGGAATAAAATTTTTACGCTCGTCTTACTTAATTCGGAGATAACAAGATCTTTCCGAACATACAAATTACTTTCAAATCATTTAAAAATATCTCTTTCCACTTTTTAGTATACCCAAAACAAAACACATCAATCTGGAAGAAGTGAGCAATACCTCGCAAATAATCAATAATTATGAGGTAAGTTTCCAAGAACCTCGAGATGAAATATCATTTATTTCGGAGTTCTCTAATATTAAATTCTTATTTTGCCAGATAAAAAGCATGGGACCCAGCACAGTCGGTACTATAGATGTTGTTTTCTATATACCAGTAGCATATAAGGTGCCCGGTACTACGAACACCATACAAATAGTGGAGAAGGATAGAATAAATATGCAGGCTGTGAGTGACGCACAAACCGTTGTCATCGATTATTTTGAAAACAATACACAGCTTGTGATGAATGCGATTGAAAGCACGTCCAGCACACACAGCACGACGAGTATCAACTCAAACATACAAATATACAAAGAGAAACAGATCAGTACAACGTACGACTCAATGGGGCTCTATGATTTGCCAGTCGAAAGCGAGAATTGTAAGTTGGAAAGCCATAAAACGTTTTCACAACAGATTATTTGACCAAACTCTACTTCCAGATTATATCGATGACAGCAGCAAGTTCTCGCAAATGTCTATACGACGTAAACGTGAAGTTGCCGCCAACACGGCCACCAAAGCGCAGTATGAGCGCATCGTCAAGTCGCACGAACTGTTGAGTGAGGATCTCAAGGGTAAGCTGCCCGTGAATCGTACGATAGTCTTCAACTGCCATGATCCGGAGATGACAGTTTGTGTGCGCGCCGTCATACGTTTACATACTTTCAAGCCGGAAAACCCGCTTACCGTTAGCATGAAATATCAGGTCGATCTGCGAGAGATCAATCAGATTCTGATTGAACCATGGGAATATTTCGTTATACTCATCGACGTGGATGTGAAAAAACTCGGCGACTTGCATCAAAATACGCTGGCGATACGTAAGAGCATAGATTATAATATTGTGTCGAAACATCAGCTCTATGGCACACCAATCTGGGTCTATATATTAGCTGTATTGGGTGGACTGTTGTTATTGGCGGCAATGACATACGCCATGTATAAGGTGAGTGTTTATGTATGTATGTGGAAAAGCAATATTTTTAGTAACACTACTCAACCAGTCTGAAGCAGAGATTTACGACTGATATGCTAAGAGATCTGTGGGGTATTTGAGTTGTTCTGATTACGAATTTGAGTTCAAAAATTTCCAATCCTCTTCTTTACTGGGGGTTAGACACCGCTTACGCGGTTATAGCGGAGTTAATAACAGTCGTCTCTTCTTTTCGCTATTTCGCGGCAATTCGATATACCGAGTGCAGCCAGGCCCTTCTACACCTGATCTTTCCAATGGAGTGGAGGTCGTCCTCTTCTTTCAAAGCTGGAGTTTTCTCTTCGATCCTGACAACATGACATAGCCAGCGTAGTCGCTATCTCTTGATTCGCTAAAATATGTCATTGTTGCCGTATATCTCATACAGCTCATCGTCCCATCGATTGCGGTATTCGCCGTTGCCGATGCGCAAAGGACCATAAACCTCCCGTAAAACTTTTCCCTCGAGCGCTCTCTTGTTGGTGTTGATGTTGTTTCAAAGATAAACGACATTATCTACAGTGACGTGCGAGCCAATATGTTTATGAAAATGGTTTCGGACAAGTGACCGCCGCAGCTATCTCGAGTAAATTCCAGCCGAGAAGTCCAATTTTTGGCTACACCAATCAGTTACTTTGTGGGGAGGTAACGACGTCTCATCATAATCCATGGCTTGTGGATTATCATAACTCTAAATGCGAAACTTTTGTTTATTCAACTTTTGTTCACTCAATCCAAAGTGAGGTTTACCGCTAAACAAAATTGTGTGGTAAAAGTCGGAAACAACGGCAATTCTACAGTTCCAATTGTAGAAGGCGATGCCGAAAGGACTCATTGCTCATTGAAAACCATATGTCTGAAACATATCCATTGCTTCTGGGCAACCTTTCGCCAGCAAATGCATTCAGTGATTATTTGGTCTGGGTTCCATGCGTTTTAAAAGGCTATGCTCTGAAGCTCTTCTGTATATATATTATTGTTCTTATTTCTTTATGACAACTCGTGATTTTATTTATGTATCCTATGTTTACAATTTTCCACAAAAACAATAAAAACCATTTTGTTTTTTCTCCAAACTTTACAGCTCGGTTTCTTCAAGCGCGCCAAGAAAGAACAAATGGATGCCTTGGTGCATCAAGGTTCAACGCAACCGGCACAAGATGTGGAGCCAGAGGCGGAAAATCTTAACACCGAAAGGAACTAAAATGGGAAGAGTAATAAAAAAATATTATATATATATATATTTTATATACATTATATGTATATATACATATATATGTATGTACATATATTTTTAAAGCAATAACATCGAAACGAACGGCTTTATCATCACATAGAAAATGTTCGCTGGGATTAACTGAAAGGAATAAGTTCATGCGCAAAAACAAAAAGAGTAGGTGCCAGTGTTGCATTTGTAAATTATTTAATATAATTTCTTTTCGAAAAAGCTAGAAATGTTAAATTATCTGAAACTCTTGCTGTTTTTTAACTTTTTAATCCTTATTTTTTAATGTTTTTAATGCAAATTTTTTTAATTTTTAAATTAAGTTACAAAAAACAAAAAGGTAATTAAAGAAATGTACATTAAAACAAATGTAAAAAAAGTAATGTACGTTTTTTTAACTTTCAATAATTTTTTTTAATTTTTATTAATAATTAAATTAAATAAAAAATAAAAAATAATAATAATTAAAAAAATGTACATTAAACAAATTTAATTTAATTTTTTTTTTTAATTTTTGTTTAATTTTTTTTTTTTAATTTACATTTTTGTAATTTGAAATTATTTTCTTATTCTTTATTTTGTTCTTAAACATTATTTTTTTAATACACATTTGTTTTTAATTTATTTGTTTTTATTTTTTTATTGGTAATTTTGAAATTTTTAATTTGAATATTTTTTTAATTAATTTGTTTGAATAATTTTTATTTTGCAATCTCTTCTAATTAGTAATTATTTTAATGTACATTTGTTTTTAATATATTAATCTACTATGTTTTTTTATTTTTTTATCTTCAAACATTTTTATACAATTTTTTTTTTTAATTTTTAATTTTACTGCTGGAAAATAAAATCACACGATTTAAAAGTGAAACACATACATATGTACGAAACCAAATGTACCAATCGATTTAAGTGTTGCATTCTATTTATATATTTATATTATGATTGTATTGTTAATTGTATAGACTCTAGTTAGGCGCTTTTCATAAGAAATATAGCATGTAAATAAAATTATAAATGACAGAGCAAAACAATAATAGGTTTAAGCTTAGTAGCTGCCATGAGTATATGTATGTAGTTAGTTAAGTTGCTACTTAAAGGGTGTTGCCGGTACATTTAAAAAGTTCAGAAATTTAGAAAAAAAGTATTAATAATTTTTTTTTACTTTTTTAAACACTGTGCCAAGCAGTAAATACAAAAAGAAAATTATGTTATTTTGAAAGTTGCATATAAATATTTCAAACTTCTCTGTATATGTTTATTGGTGGCACCCTCTGTACATATGTACATATGTATTGAATAAAATAATTTAAATTACATATCTACGCCTCATATATGTAACTATGTATTTAATTATGTTCTCTATGAAATTGCAATTTCCAACACATCTACATACATATGTATATGTAAGTATGTATGCATGTGCATATCCTTCTGTAAAAAAGACTTTTTGTTAATAGAGTGCATTTAAGATAAGTTAAAATAAAATATTTTTGTAAAAACCATAATAATTGCCAATAGCAGTCGCCTCCTATAAGCATTAGATAAGTATGCGTAGGTATGTACTATATACTTACGTTTGAGTGATCTTCAGGAAAACTTCGCAGTCACTAAATAACAATAACTACTTATATAAGACAAGTATTATAATAGTGAAATAGTGTTTTTATGAAAGTGATTACCGTTAGATTTAAGTTTCTTGAAAATTTTATTGTTTTTTTTTACAAATAAAATACAACTTTAAACGAATTCTTAAAGATGTGCTTAACTATTTAAAATATAAATTTTGAAATGTTCGAGGAGAGATGATCGGTTGGTAGTGCTGAATGTTACCTAAGATTTGTACGATTTAACCTTTGCCTCAAAATAGGCCTCTGTATATGAGATCACCTGTTCTTTCGACCAAAATTTCTTCCCAGCGAACATTCTTTTGAGATCTGAGAATAAAAAATAGTCACTGGGGGACAGATCTGTACAATACAGTGAAAGAAGAAGCAATTATAAGTCGAATTCATGATCCGAATTATCATTTCCACTGACTTGTGACACGGAGCATTGCCCTAGTGAAACAGCACTTTATTTTTCTTCAAATATGGTTCAGTAGTGCTTGGTAATAGTCTCTGTTGATGGTCCTTCTTTTTTCAAGGCAAACAATAAATATCATTCCATGCGCACTCCAAAAGACAGACGCCGTAACCTTTTCCAGCTGACTGTTGCGTTTTTCCACGTTTTGGAACGGTTTCATCGCGTGGCGTCCACTTGGATGATTGGACTTCGGAGAGAAATGATGGACTTACGTTTCATCCATTGTCACATAAGGAAACAAAAGATCGCACTTTGCACAGAGCCTTCTCATACCCAAATATTCCTGAATGACATGGTTAACACGTTCGGTTGATATCATTAGAGTACTTGCTCGCTCGAACAAATTTACCTTACGGTCGTCTATAATTATTCTGTGAACGTTTTTGATGCTTCCGTCGGTAACAACCTTTTGGGGGCGCCCACTGCGTTCCTCGTCTTCGATACTCATTTTACCATGTCCAAACTTAGAATACCAATCGTTAACGGTTGAGTTTCTAGTGGCAGTCCCCGACGATTGGAATTTAAGTTTGCTCTGTCCAATCCACAAAAAAAGAGACATCATAGTCTGCGCCAACTACCATGGGATAAGTCTCCTCAACATCGCGTAAAAGGTTCTGTCGAGTGTACTGTGTGAAAGACTGAAGCCCACCGTCAATAAACTGATTGGACCTTATCAGTGCGACTTTAGACCTGGAAAATCTTCAATCGACCAGATATTCACCATGCGCCAAATCTTGAAAAAGACCCGTGAAAAAAGAATCGACACTCACTACCTCTTCGTCGATTTCAAAGCTGCTGTTGACACGAAAAGGAGCTGCCTTTATGCCGCGAGGTCTGAATTTGGTATCCCCGCAAAACTAATACGGCTGTGCTAACTGCCGTTGAGCAAAACCAAAAGCTCCGTCAGGATCGGGAGGACCTCTCCGAGCCGTTCGATACCAAACGAGGTTTCAGACAAGGCGACTCCCTATCGTTGTTTCACTTTATGAGAAGTATTTGCCCATCATTCCAAGGAAAAATACTCATATTTAATTAACTTAACTTCTAAAGAAATTACTATGTGGTGAACGGATTTCCGCAAATTTGGATTTATTCTCCAGGATAAGCTCTATAAAATTTGTTGTAGCGGCTCTTACGCCGACCCCAGTTCAAATAGACTTCTTTTGCATCAAAACACACAGAGAGGTTATGTTATTCTGAGACCAATGGTTCGTTTAGTTTGAAATATCCGGACCTTTTCGACTCACTTAGACCGGGAGAAGCATTATAATCGAATTAATGACTACCTGTTGAAAATACAGAAGCTGTGTTCTATCCGCTCTACCTTAGAGAGTTGTGAATCGAACAGAAAACTAATATAATTGGTTAACATAATGAAGTAAAGACAGAGAGTGAACAGTTATGTTAACTAAATGTTTATATTGCCTTGAAGGAGCCGACAAGTTTTTGTGTTTGAGAGAATGCTTAAACTGAACTTAATTAAACATTAGTTTGAAATAACATTTTTACATTCTTTAACCACAACTCTAACAATTTGTTAAGAAAATGTAATATTCTTCATAGAATTGAGTTAAGTACGTTTGCTTTGTGGTTAGAATACATACTTTTTATACTCTCAAGAGGAAAGATTAACATTACTACGAAGTATAGAAAAAATATAAGTGATCAGTGATATCCATATCCGACTGTCTGTCTGTATATACTATTCCCCCAAATTTTCAGATACAGTAGAGGCGCGCTAATCCGGACATGGCCTAATCCGGATTCCACTGTAATCCGGACAGGGTTAAAATACTCAAAATTTCTATTATGTCCCTTGTAATCCGGACCGACATTCTCTATCCGTGTTCTCTAATCCGGATCACATGTTTATTATTCGCTACATTCGCTTTTATGCTTTATTGGTTTAAGTTTTTTTTTGTTTTTTTTTTTTTGGAACATGTGTATTATTTGTTATAATAAACAAACAGAAATTTATAAATATTTTTTCATAATACATAGTTCTGATATGTCTTCGGTAATCCGGATTTCCTTATATTCCGGATAGGGGCCGGTTTTAATTGATCCGGATAAGCGGGCCTCTGCTGTATCTAGCTGAAATTTCGCTCACGTTCTTTTCAGTCCAAGAAGCAACTCAGAAACGCCGATATCAAACTATAAAAATCACTAAAGCATATATGTAGCTTCATTTGACGAGATATCTTAAGTAAATTCGGCATGGTTTATTTTCCGAGCTAATATTACAGTTTACGCATAAATTTTTCAGACAACATCACTATAGCATATAGCTGCCGTAGAAACTGATCGATCAACATCATGCCATTGTGTGGACGAAGTTTTTATTTGTGAAGGGTATTATACTTTCAGTGCCAACGAAGGTGAAGTTTTTCTTAGTTTTGCTTGCAGTGGTCGCGAGTGTTAATCGTAAAATTGAACTCCATAATGAAATAACAAATTAATATTGTAGTACTAGCTGACCCGGCGAACTTCGCACCGCCTAATTATTGGAGGCATATTTAGTAAGTCACAAACACACGACACAATACTTTTTTCATTTTATTGAAATTTGCTGCTTTTAGATTTTTAGGAATATTAAAGAATTATAGTATAGATGCACAGCAAAGAGACGTTAACATTTCAAGTGACATTTTACCATAGACAATTTTTTTTGAGTGAATACTGACAAATATTTACACTATAACTATCAAACTACATCTGTCGTTTTTTTTTTTTGAGGATGGCCATGGTTAGGAAAAGAAGAAGAACTACATCTGTCATCGAGAAAATAAAGAATTCAAACAACTATAATATAGTTATAGTGAAGCTATATATCCCTCAACTCCTTAAAATGCATTGTCCGTTTTGTAAAAAGTGGATGGAACGGCAGAAAAAAAATAATAACTGTCCAGATTGTATTAAATTATTATTAAGATGCGACGAATGCTACAACAAATCGCTGTTACCTTCAGATTTTGTGCTAAGTGTGGTAAGAATGTAGAACGAATAATACGCGTGAACAGGGCAAAAGTACAAAAAAATATATTAAAGCAAAAGCTGCTATCTAAACCAAAACACGTTTCTACAATGCCATCTTCATCATCTGAGGAGACATTCTGTGAATTAAATTTATCGGCCGAAGACATACAGGACATTCAAGTTATTGAAGACAGCCAAAAGCCCAACATCAAAAATGTTCTGGTAGATATTGATGTTATTGAAGACAGCCAGCAGCTCAACATTGATAATGTTCTGATGGAATCAGATTTGTCCGAGTCGCCTAGTACTTCCACCATATTATCATGTCCTGGCGAGCCAAGTGGTTCCCAAGTAGATGGAGCCAAGTTGATGGAAATAAAGAGTTACTAATACACGTTGATATTAAGGATCCAAATGCACATATTATATACATATTAAGTCATTTATTTATATCTATACACTTCATATACAAAAATTTAAAATTTTCTTGGATGTGCTCGTTTCTGGACTGTGAACATTATAAACGAATCTTTGCTTAAATTAAATACAACACAGTTATGATTAATATAGTGCTTTCTGGTAGACAATACTTTTAGTTTTTTTTTGCGGTGCGTAAATAAATAAGGATGTTGGTTTTCCGACACGCGAACACGTAACGTATAATTGTCCATGTGCGAAACAGGGAAACTCTAAGTTTATTCCGCAAACTTGCAACGATTGGCCCTGCGATTTATTTATGGTCATCGCAAACGCCAGACGCACGGGAAATTGCAACCTCTTAAAATCAAATGGCAAATCCGTTGGAATCATAGGTATTCGTGGGATTAAGACATCCTCTCCTTTGTATTTTCCTTTGATTATTTTAGCTTCGATGATGTTATTCATGAGTTTCTTCACAACCAATCTCGTTCCATTGCAAAGTCGAGGTTGATTAATATTACGCAGCATGATGACAACTGACCCTACTTTTAATTTCAAATTATATGGTGGTAGTCCAGGCAAGTCCAATGAATTTAAAAATTCTGTAGGATAGTTGACTACGTCATCCTGGTTTGTGGCCGTGTCAACATATTTGTACGTAAACAACTCTCCTGGAAGGAAATTCTGAATGGTAGCATTGAGATCATCGACATCTTTGTTTTTTGCTGCCAATATTGCTCGTTCACTTAGCCAATCGTGGTTATTATATTGTTGTTTAATGTCCGGAAAAACACGCTGAATAAGCTCCTTTTTCGATTCTTTGAAGTGACAGAAATCTGTGGGAAAAGTCATTAATCCGGTCGAGCTGTCAACTGCGACCTTACCATTGCCAATATCCAGCAACTGCTTCGAAAACACAGTCGCAGTTTGATCTTGTTGCAAAAACACTCGCATGTTAGTAGTTAATTGTAGTGTCTTTACGTGCCGCCACAAATTTGATGATTTTAGACATGCGTTTATTTCGTCAGCAACAGTCGATCGAGGAATTACTGGAAGAGTCTGACGAAAATCACCTCACAACAGTATCATAGCTCCACCAAAAATGTTTTGGTTTTCACGTAAATCTTTTAACGTCCTATCTAGTGCCTCCAGCGACCTCTTGTGGGCCATTGTGCATTCGTCCCAAATTATCAATTTGCATACTTGGAGAGTCTTCGCCATAGCGCTATTTTTGGCAATGTTACAAACTGGCGTTTAGTTGATATGTATGTTTAATGGTAATTTTAAGGATGAATGTGCAGTTCGTCCGCCTTCTAATAAAGTTGCTGCTATTCCAGATGAAGCTAACGCTAGGGCTACCTCATTTAGCGATCGGATCTTTGCTAATAACAATGAAATTAGGAACGTTTTCCCAGTACTCCCGGGAGAATCAAGAAAGTAAATCCCCCCAGACCCACTGTTTACAGCTTGTGTTAAACGATCGTACGCAATCCTTTGTTCTTCATTCAATTGCGGAACAGTTGTGCGAACTGCTTCGGTCATAGCTTGAGTATCGTACTGGAGTTCTCTTTGCAACTCATGGTTTAATACATCTTGCATAGCACGATTGGGTGCTGTCAGGCCCAAACACGACAATACTTTATTTGCCATCAACAAACACATATCTTCTATTATGATCAATGTGTCATTGTAAATCTCTGCCGTAATTTCCAATGTAGGATTCAAAGTTTCACAACGCACGCGATGCAACACATCCTCAGACATGTCATCCCTATATTTCATTCACAAATCATTCGGATTTGAGGGGAAACATGTCGATATTATAATCGCAAACAGTGTGCGAATTTGATGCGGCGATGAAGATATCACGGAATCCTTGAGCGTATCATCCCAATGCGAATCGTTTTCAAGCAACCGTAATAATTGACACGCCTCACGGTAAGTCGCACACAGATGTCCATCAACTGTTCGCAATTGTTGAAAAGTTGTCGGACCAGGAACATTCACCAATAACAATCTAAGATAATAACATTCATCGTTATTAGGATGTACTGTATATATACGGCCCATAGCATCTGTGGCAAATACATTTTCATATCCTTCAAGTGGTGTTCCTTGTTTACGACCCTGAAAAGACTTTGATGATGCGTTCCATGTGTAGTAGCGCGGCATATCAGCATACAGCAAAGTGCGAGCGAATTGATCAGTTGCACAAATTGAGAAGAAACCTGTCAATGTGGTCACAGGTGGACGTGCCGCTCTATCCACAGCGTTGTTTGGGTTGAAATACACTCGTTGTCCATTTTCTAAATGAACTGCCAAATGCAATACAGTGGGATGTCTTTCCTGAATTGCAAACGAAAATATGCGCCAAATAGCCTCATTACTGCTTACATAGCGACCCATCTGATAGTGAGACACTTCATCATTTGTGTTTGTTACTGCGAACATGGCCATGTCGCTACCTTTGTTAACATATTTACATATGTACTTTATGGATTTCACAGAGTTATAAAATTCCACGTTGATGTGAGCTTCAAAAGTTTTGGACAATATGGGCGAGAACGGCACAATCCAACGATTGTCTACATGAAAATCTTGTCCTTTTATCTTGACATCTACAGATCGTCCACCGTCCTCAACTGATCGCCGACGATACAATGGGTAACCATCGATTCCCGAGATGGTTTCAGCAAGCAAGTTTCTCGGGTACCGTTTGGAGCACTTGGCGTCGATCATACAGGGTGAGCTGTTGTTGAAAACTCCGCAAGGTCCATGTATCATGTGTTTAGTTACTATCGTATGCAATTTTGGGTCAACCGTTTCATCAGGAATTTCGGCTGAAATAATGGAATCAATTTCTTCTGGCCTTATTTTGTCAACCAACCAGACTAATATATGACCATGTGGCAAACCACGCTTTGGCCACTCAACAGAGTACATCCAGCAACGTAGTTGGCCATACACACGATGCTTTGTAATGAAATTCATTAAAGATTTTAATTTTTGCTTGTAAACTCTGGCTGTGATGTCATGCCTATCAAGTGGTGTTTGGTTGTGTAGCAGTTCTTTTTGTTTTTATTTCAATCCATTGTGGGTTACAGGTGAATGTAATAAATAGGTCTGGACGGCCATACTTTCGAACATAAGACATCGCATCTTGAGCGTACTCGTGCATGTGGCGCGGGCTTCCGATGTAAGTGGCCGGTAAAATTGTCATTCTTCCTACATTATTTACATTGCCGTCAGCATTGATTGCATCGCGAAGAAGAATGTACTCTTCAGATCGAAGCTGCTATTGGTTAAGACGGATGTATGTATGTCAATCTTTCAGTCTCAATTTTGACGTACATGTCCACTGCATACTGATGAAAGAGCCGTTGACACATCAAAATGTGACTAACTTCACCTTCACGGATCATGAGTCTGCATGCATAATAATTCATGGCACTGACTTTTTTGTGTGTATCATATGATAAGAAAATACATTTATATATTGAACATATAAAATATTTTATTTTGTATAATCCAATTACCTGTTGTTGGATTAACCATTTTGATATTAAAATGGTACCCATCTTCTCCCTGCCATAAAATTAATGGGTATTGTAAAGCATCGTAAGCTCTATGCGTTTCATATACACGTTTCAATTCATTGTTCTGGCGATGAAGTACAATATCTCTTGATTGCAAATTCTCTCCAACAACGACAATAGCCACTTCATCTATTGTCGGTGAATTAAACCTCCTTGCATGCTCTCCAGCAGGTGTTTTGTCGGCTCGTATTACAATATTATGGCTGTCTGATGGCATCCGATCCAGTGCCATTTTGAACATCTTCACTAATTCATTAATCTCGTGAAGAAATGTTTGCAGTTGTTGGACAATGATTCGCTTGACGGTTGGATTATGACCACAACGTGTATCAACTTCCACATCTTGATTGCTCATAAAATAAATTTGAAAAAATTTATGATCTGCATCTGGCACTGGCAGCATTGCCCCCAGTAGGTGATGAATTTGTCCTTGTATCTGTAATTGTGTAAGAACTGGTTAAATTAATTGTGATACAAATACAAATTAGAATTTCACTAAAACAATTATGGTATACTACCTTGAAAGTATATGCTTTGCACCAAACGATGTCATTTGGAAGCAATTATTATATTTTTGGATGTTAGCCAAGAAGTGTTTAGACTCACTTTCCATCCCATTAACTAATGAGTGTAACGGTTCAGGTGGTGGAACCAATTGAGGCAATTGTACATTGCCACCAGCACAACATAATCCTGCAGGTTCACTACTGTACTTTAATGCTTTACAATGTTGACAAATGCTTGACAATTCTCCAATCGTCACAGATTTGTCGGCACTATAATCAAATTCTGGATCGTAGGAAAATGCTCCTCGTTCGAGGTTTACAGGAGCATTGCGTCTGTGGAATCGATTAACTTCGTTATCCCGTGCTCGCTGCTGTTGTGATCGATGTGCACGAACTCGTTCCATTCTCCCCCTATCCACTTGATAGTTATTTACTCTTGAACGTACTTAATTCTTCCATACTTGTATGACTGTTATCATTATCAGCATCTCGCTGGTCATTAGTGCGGTTGGAGCGTAAAGTAGCTCGTTGCTCATTTACACGACTTCGACGACCTATGTCAGGTCGTTTTCTTTTCCTCGGCATTGTAAGCAGCGAGAAGAAAATCACTTTTAGCACGTCGTCTGTCCGTCCGTCCGTCTGTCCGTCCGTCCGTCTGTCCGTTCGTCCGTCCGTGCAAGCTTTAACTTCAGCAAAAATTGAGATATCATGATGAAACTTGATACACGTATTTCTTGGCTCCATAAGAAGGTTAAGGTCGAAGTTGGGCAAAATCGGCCTACTGCCACGCTCACAAAATGGCGGAAACCGAAAAGCTATAAAGTGTCATAACTAAGCCATAAATAAAGATATTAAAGTCAAATTTGGCACAAAGGATCGCATTAGGGAGGGGCATATTTGGACGAAATTTTTTTGGAAAAGTGGGCGTGGCCCCGCCTCCTACAAAGTTTTTTGTACATATCTCGGAAACTACTATAGCTATGTCAGCCAAACTCTACAGAGTCGTTTCCTTCAGGTATCTCCATATACAGTTCAAAAATGGAAGAAATCGGATAATAACCACGCCCACCTCCCATACAAAGGTTATGTTGAAAATCACTAAAAGTGCGTTAACGGACTAACAAAAAACGTCAGAAACACTAAATTTTACAGAAGAAATTGCAGAAGAAAGCTGCACCCAGACTTTTTTTAAAAATTGAAAATGGGCGTGGCCTCGCCCACTTATGGACCAAAAACCATATCTCAGGAACTACTTCGCCGATTTCAATGAAATTCGGTATATAATATTATCTTAACACCCTGATGTCATGTACGAATTATGGATAAAATCGGTTCACAACCACGCCTTCTTCCAATATGACGCTATTTTGAATTCCACCTGATGCCTTCTCTGTATAATATATGTATACATTAGGAACCAATGATGATAGCGGAATAAAACTTTACAAAAATACGGTATTTAAAAAATATGTAAATGACGTATAATGAAATCTCGATTATCACTTTATCATGCGAGAGTATAAAATGTTCGGTGACACCCGAACTTAGCCCCTCCTTACTTGTTTAACATGAGATGACAAAACGAAGGATGTTAAAGTAGGAGCGCAGCAAAAAGTCTCTAAATTTATGGACAAAACAGTGAAACGTTCGGATACACGTGCTTTTTACATGAGATGAAAAAACAATGGAACGTTCGGATACACTTATTACAGGGCATCTCGACAGGATAGAATTTGTAGAATACTAACTGTTATTGCCATTGCCAAATCTGTATGTGGGCATTTGCTATCATGATATAATCATTTGCGCAAAAGCGTAGGGTAGGTAGGTTCGAGATGATGTAGCGTATGCTTTGAGCTCTTGAAAAATTTATTTTATCATTTGCGAAATGCCGTCGAGTAGGTAGCTGATGTAGGGCACGTTTTGAGCTCTTGAACTCCTTAAATCTTTTGTGTGGAACATAAAAAAGAGGATAAATATCCTTTTGTTTACAAATATATTTTTGGAAAAAATAAGATAATAACAAAGGATAAAGATCCTTTTTTTACAAATGTATTTCTGGGAAAAATAAGAATTTATATTTTTGGACTACTATATAATAATTGTGGCATAACTTTTATATACCAATTAAAATAATAAATTTAAAATGAGAAATGATATTTTGATTTATGCTTGTATAAGTTTATTAAATTTAAGACTTCCCAACCCAATTTGCACAATATTTCTATAGATTAACAATATTAAATTAAATATCAAATGTTATTTTGAAAATGTACTTTATTTTTATAATATAACACAACCGTCTTAACTCGCTCTTCTAATTTTCATATTACCGAAATTAAAATGCCGTCGGCATATGTGGAAATGGGATATGTTGCCTCTTCGAAATTTTCATATAAATGAAAACTGCGCTGTTAAACTGCTGAACAGACAGCTTCGAGCTTACCATATATGGCAAACTATGTAGTATTCTATACCTAGTAAGCAATGAGCAATGTGGAGTCTGCACAGGCAGAGATGCCCCGTTATTATAATAAAAGTATTTTTGAGAGTTGGTAACACTGTAAGGTTGGCACCATCAAACATGTCAACACATTAACTATATTTATATATTTTGAAATTGAAATTTAAATACACGATGTTATGAGCAAAGTTGATATTATGTTGTCGATTCAAAAGTCTTGTTTTAATGCGTTCTTCAATTCGAGTGGAACTGAGAGTACAAATACCGTCAAATGTTTGACAGCAAGTAAGTGGTCAACTTTTATATAGGAAAATGGAATTGTCGTTTTACTCTATCTTACTCGTAAATTTTCCTTATTTGCTCACCGTTTAGACCTACCCTGGACTACGACAAACATTTTAAAACCAAAGTCAGCTCAATCGGCCCAGCCGTTCTCGAGTTTTAATCAGACTAACGAACAACAATTCATTTTTATTTATATAGATAGATAGATAACGGTTGTTTATAATACCCTTAAAGCTCGCATGACCACTTGCTACTTTTTATGGGGATAAATATAGAATATGAGGCTTTCACTTCATACGTTTGCGGTCAAATGTTTTAATGCAAATATTTTTCGTACAAGTCAGCACGTGTTCCGTTATGTTGAGAGCGTATCTCGCATGCAAAAAGACTCTCTTAAAAAACGATGGCGCTGCGGGCGCTGCACAGTGAGACAACGCCGGCATTAAATACAAGGAGTCATTGTAGAGCTCTGAAATTTTGCACAGGTTATTTTTGAGACAATTCCAGTTAAAAAAAAAAAAATTAAGAAAATTCGCCCACTTTTACGCCCACCTGTCATACAGTCGAAATTTGTAAAATGCCGTATTGTCCGTAATACTTTAGGTATAACTTTCAATTTTGGTATACTTGAATGTTATATAGTTACAAACATTATTTGAAATAAAAATTGAACTTTGGCCCACTTTTAACCCCATCACCCATACTACCTCAACATAAAAAGTGCCATATTTTCTAAAATATATTAAATACAACCTTCAAATTCTATATTACTGTAATTTATATCATTTAAAATGTTTCATGCAAAAATTACAATAACACGCTCACTAATACGCCCACCTCCCATTGAAATGCAATAAAATAAAACATAATTTTTTTTTCATTCAATCAATTTTTTAACATCATCATGGTATTCTAATTTTTTCAATTTGTTTCTCATTCTAAATGAATTAATATAAGGATCTGATTATATTTGCAAATAGTGCATTACATCTTCATTAGTAGAAAAACGTGAATTTTTACGAGAATGGAATAGCCTACAGTTTCTATACTCCTTATTCATTGCTTCTTGCGCTTCTTCGGATAACATTGCTGTAGCAAAAAAAAAAGTACACGAGTACACAAAATGTACATATGTTTGAGCAAAACAAAAACTGGTTTGGCTTAGCGGATGGAAAAAATGCCCAAAAACCAACAACAACCAAAAATTATGCTCACAATATTAGGCTGCTTATGAGCTTTGGACAACAAAAATAATTATAATGCAAGAGACTATTTTCTATTTTCCTGCCAGGCGACAAGCGGCACTACAATATAACAATTAAACTAACCACATTAGGAAGTGATCATAACACAACTTAGATAAGAACAATGTCTTGCACTATCAATTTAAATTAAAAATTATGCAACTATCTAACGCAAAGTCAATGACCTTCAACAAAATTATCTATCAAATTAATAACGTAAATTTATGTAAACAAGAATATTTTTATTAAAACATAAATGATCTTTAAAGCATAATTCTGAATAACTAACAAAAAACAAATGTAATTTATTACTATTCTCTTGCACAATAAGAGAATAGTAAACAATTAAAAAAAATAAAAGTAAAAAGTTGTAAACATGCTATTGCATGCTAACATACGTATAGCGACAGAATGTGCGCGTTACGTACTTTTTGTAGTTTTTTGTATGTTTAATGTGCTTTTGCAAACTTTTGCTATATGTCCTCTACTTTAAATTAAAGCTGAGATTTCAAACTTTCATTTGGTATAAGTCTGCACCTAGGGCGAGGGGCTGCTCTATATTTCCTAGGCCATTGAAAATGCAAAATATTCAATTTTTGCACCACAGTTCTGTTGTTAAGAAAAAAAATTGTGTTTTTTTTTTAAATTTATTTTTTCATTTACTCATTCTACAATAACTAAATTAATTAAAAAAATACTTGAAAGTTGCATTTATTATGTATTTTTATTTTAATAAGCTTTTGATTATTACATATTGAACTAACAAATTTCAAGCGCGTTGGCATACCTCAACTTTGACTTGCTCTAGACCAAAAAGTAATGAAGTTATGAGGCTGAAATTTCAGGGAATTGTTACTCATAAATCTGTTAATATATTGTGAAAATTTCATCCAAATTGGACGACACGTCAAAAACCATTTTTTGCCGCGGTTACTATTGGGCTGTCTCACTGTGCGCTGTGGGGAAGGCACTTTTCGCATTCGTTGGCAAGTTTAAGATTGTGCAAAATATGTTATCGTATTCCAGAAACTCGTGAGTTATGACGAATAAATTTAAATGAAATAAATATATTAATTTGTTACATATTTTGTTATTTATTTACGTCACAATTATTGTTATAATGTATACATTATAATAAAAAAGTACGCATAATGCAAAATATTTAATTATTGATCAATATTTATTTTTTCGCCTTCTAAATAATCCTCACCAGATGACTTATGCCAACGACTTTTCATAATCACTTTTTGAGATGGCCTTCAGCTCCTTCTGCGAATTTTGTTTTATTGTACTCTTTTTGAAAAAGATTCAGCTTTATCGGAACGAGTCGAGCAAGAAATCGTTTCATACCCAAAATATCCACCAAACTCATTCGAACGGATCCGCGAAAGATGTCGAGCTCTCTTGCCATCTCTCTAACACTTGCCTGACGATTTTCAAGCCTTCATTTTATAATATTTTCATCAGTTGAAGAGGTCGAAGGTGGTCCACCGACCGTCAAACGGTCCAATAATGCTATATAATTGTCGCTAGTGGTGCTTACTTTTTCAGTAAAAGTTATTCCGAGCCCAGCCCACTGATGCCTTTTTCCACGCTTGGACTCATCGAATGCAGTCCACTCATATGACTGCGGATTGGAGTTCAGAGTTAAATCTTTGAACCATGTTTCATCCATTGTCACACATCGACCCAAAAATCGGGTTTATTTGGCTTGAACATCTCCAAACATTATCAATTCGTTGTTGTCTTTAGTCAAAAGTGAGCTCGTGAGGCGCCCACGTTGCTAGAGCGTTCTCATTCCCAAATATTCGTGAATGATATTATAATTTAGAGTGCCTGATATCCTGAATAACTTCACTTTACGATCACCCAAAATTATTTCGTGGATTTTTTCGTTGGCGTCCAATACGTTCACCGTCTTTGGT